>NC_136416.1:56272500-56645000 GCF_051521515.1 Lactuca serriola
ATTTCCGTCAAGACCGTTTAATCCCTTAACACCAGTCGAATGTCAAGCTACCGTCGGACGATTTTTACAACCTTGATATATATAAACTAAAAAAAATACATAATTACATAAAAATACGTAAAGATATGTTTATATATTATATATAAATTTTGAGGAAATGCAGAGAAAATTTTCATTGTTTTAGAAAGATTAACGATTTAGTCTTATGACATCTTGAATATGTCAAAAGAGATTAAAATGAATAAATTATCCGGTTTCTTTGGTTTTTTTATTCAAATAGTCAAAGGATGATGACTTTTCTATTAAAAAAATTGAACTTTATGGAAATTTTTCCGAAAATAATGAGATTTTACCTTGAAAAACCTTTACAAATTCAAAACTACATTATATGAAAATAATTTTTTTTAATTAAATCCCTTAAAAATATATAAAACAATACAATATCGTGTATTATTACAGAATATTTTTATAGGTGCGCTAATAAAGTGGGCAAAACACATCCACGCATCTTGTAATTCAATAGTTAATCGTTAATTTAAGCTTCTTGGATGTTTAAGCCCACAGGTGCAATTATCACTCTAAGTAGTCGCATCAGTGAAGAGACACTTAACAACTAGATGGATGCAAAAGAAGAATTTTGAACACTCGTTTATTCATGGATAAAGAATGAAAATTAAGTAATTTGAATATAGAAGTTTTATAAACAAACAAATTTTAGGAAGAAAAGTATAATGAATATGATAATATAAAATTTTACAAAATTATTATAAAAATACAGTTTATTGTTGAAAATTTTACATTTTAAATATAATATGTTGACTTTTTGTAAAATAATTATACTTGGATAAAAAAAGGTATTATATATAACAAGTGGAACAAGGTGTTGGAACATTAAAATAAATTAAAGCTAACCTTGACACACTAATATATAATCGCATGTAATGCTAATGACCCACTAGGCGTTAATGGACAAATAATTTACAATTTAGATATATGAATAGATTAATTAAATATATAAAACGATTACAAGAAAATTATTGAACAATAAATATGTTACACTTAAATAACAATCCATTTATCTAATAAATGGAGATTTTTTTTTATCATTTTTTACATTTTCATTTAATTTGTCAAATGTTATTTTGAATTATTTTTTATTCCACATGTCTTTTTATTAGTTTTTCTATTTTTGTTAAATTTCACATAATATGTTAATCTAATAATTGCAATAAATGTAATACTAAATAGATATCAATTTCATTAAAGTTTTAATTTCAAATTTCCAAAATTAAAGTTTATTAGTTTCTTTTGTTTATTTATTTAAATTATTTGTTTAAATTTAAAAGAAAAAAAAAACATTTTCATTATAATAATTCATTATTTTTTTCTTATTTTCTTATAAATTCAAAGTTCTCAAATGTTTAGACTTTTATATTTATTTATTTTTTTAAATTAACTAATGTAATACATGAATCTGACAACTAGTTTCAAAAATATAATAATGAGTGGAGAAGGTTTCTTACATTTGCACATCATTAAGGGACATGGGAGGTTTTCAATTGGACCGGAAGGTATACTTATCTTTCATTAATTATTTTTTAAGTGTTATATCATTTTTTACTCATTCACCTTTCATCTAACAAAACCCTGAAAAACGTCACCTCTCATTTTATTATTATTATTATTTTACATATATTATACTCGTTTTGTAGTTAATTAAAAAACATAAATTATGATATATATTTTATAATTTTTTAGTATATATATATATATATATATATATATATATATATATATATATTAAAAGCTAAAAACAATAAAGAAAGTATAAAAAATAAAGATGATCAATCACATGAGTAGAAAGAGGGTAGGGTACCCTCCCTTCACCCTCTCCTTGCACTACCTATATCATACCCCCAGTGGTATGTGATGGGGTGCGGTTCCATTCCCCACATTCCTTCCCCGCTCGGCTTCCACCGGCCTTATATGAAATATTATGATACTTTTTTTTAACTATAACTAGGATTTTGCTTCATGTGTGTTGTGACGATGTCAATCTCTTATTTTAAGTTGATTTTGATGATTGTATCGATAAGGCTAAGGAGTATGGCTACACCCAGCTTACTCAAAAAGTGACGTCACATCAGCGCCACATCACCTCCACTACCAACCCACTAACTTTTGGAAATGGTCACCACTCCACATCATTTTTTTTTATTTTTTTTACATTAGAAAAAATTTAAAAATAATTATTAAACAAAAATTAAAACATAAAATTTAATTAAAAACATTTTACATTAATTTTAAAATCAGAAATTTAAAATCTACATTACCTAAAAAAACATAATCATTTAAAACCTAAATTACTAAAAAATATAGACAATATTACTTGTCGTCCTCCTCGTCGTCATTCCCGTCGTCGTCATTGTCACCGTGTTGTTAGAATTGCCTTTGTCATATATGTTCAGTCAAATCATAACGTGAATTGTGATGTGTTACACTATTTTGTATTTCCAAAAGTCATGTGAAATATGCAGGGCTGCCGACTTGTATTACTGCAGGTGGGTTAAGAATATCTTCCGGATTAAACATACAAATAGCCCCGCCCTCTTCTTCAATTATCATGTTATGTAAAATAACACAAACAGTCAACACCTTCGTAAATTTCACCCTATCCCATGACCGTGTCGGATGTTTGATGTGCCATTTTTGTTTGAGGACCTCAAAAGCCCGTTCCATATCCTTCCTTGCCGATTCTTGTGCTAACTTGAACAATTTTCGTTTTTCATCGGCCGGAAATGAGTACGACTTGACAAACGTAGCGTACTCTGGATATATCCCATCACCAAGGTAATACCCATAATTATATTGATGTTTATTCACAACGAAAGGCATGTTTGGGGCTTTACCCTGCAAAATATCACTAAATATCGGAGAAGGTCCAAGCATATTCAGGTCATTGTTTGACCCTGCCATACCAAAGAATGCATGCCAAAACCATAGGTCATGTGAAGCAACGACCTCTAGTATAATAGTCAGCATGCCATGATCACCTCGTGTGAATTGACCTCGCCATGCATTGGGACAATTTTCTCACTCCCAATGTGTATAATCAATGCTGCCAAGCATTCCTGGTAAACCATGCTTAGATTCATGATCAGCATACAACTGTTCGATCTCATTTCTAGTTGGATGCTGCAAGTATATGTCACCATAAAGCTCTATGACATACTCACAAAAAAGATAAGTACATTCTCGCCCAGTCCTCTCAGACATTTTCAGATACTCATCTAACACGTCTGCAGCTATGCCGTAAGCCAATTATCTAAGGGTTGATGTGCATTTTTGTATTGTACTAAAACCACGTTTACCTCTTCCATCCCATTTGTTGGAATTAAAATTCTAGTAGGATCGATATGTTCTAAACAGTGAATAAAGCAATAAGAACAAGACACAGGAATGGCTCAAACAATGTTGAATGATTAAACTTGAACACCCCAGAAGAGCTCGATGTAGAACTTCGACTGTAGAGGTGTTTTAGGGTTACAGAATGATAATCAAAGTAATAGTATCAAGAACGTGTCTAATTCATACATGCATGCATTATATATACTACATAACCCTAACAAAACACGGATGGATAGGCCCAATCCGGTAAATACAAACAAAGCCCATGACGCAACATATTTATCCTACAATCTCCCTCTTTGCGTCCATGGAACCGAAAGCTCAGTTCAGTTGAGCAAATGAAGACTTCTTAACAGTTTTGAACAACTTCGATATAGTGGCTAAAAGATTGTGATGAAATGTAATATACCACCGAAGCATGTTTGTGAAGTTCTTCTTATCAGACTCACTGCTCTTCTTGCACCGATGAATAATGTTGATGATGTGCTCCAAGCAATCGGTTGAGAACAGATGCTTATCCACAAGAGCAAATAAAAATCTGCTATGTTCGGCTCTTGTGAACATGACCGTTAGATGCGTAGGATCAATTTGAACCATTGTCATTTTATTCACATCTCCCGGTTTCGGAGTTGGCTTCACAATCGGTTTCTTGTTCATGACAGTGGCAATCTCTTGATCCATCTTAGCCACTTCGTAAATATACGACCCCAACATCCTCTTTAAAAGATTCAGGATCGGTTCATACTCCTTTGAATTTGTAAGCAAAATGTTGTATAACAAAATCCAATCATGAGGATTCAAGTTTGGGAGATCTGCAAGGGAAATTATAGAGACCGAGTTGTCTGAACCTCGAGTAACTCTGAATCGAACATTGACAAACTTCCCTGCAAGTGTAGGCTTCAGCACTTTGACTGACGTGATCTTCTGCGCACTCCACGTCAAGTACTGAGGTTGACCGAACTGCAGATAAAAATCTATAAGCTCTCGGTCAATCTGAGGATGAGGCGAAGGGGATTCAGCAGTAGAATCAAAGCAATGAAAAACGAACGCCTTCCTCGTCATAGGCATATCGAATTGAGAATCCCTCGTGTTTTCAATATCAAATGAAGCCACTGGTTCCAACCAGAAAACACTTGGGAATTCAATCGCCTCTTTTATTATCTTTTCCCTAGTCAATGTGGGAAAAAAGGGTCATTTTACATCGAAGAGCATCATGCTCTGCTTTCCTCTTCCTCTCCTTCTCCTCTTCTTCCTTCACAATCCTCTGAGTCTCATTTAACTCCTGATCTCTTTGCTTTCCTTTGAGTATGTCGGTTATTGTTTTCTGGTCTTCATCACTATCATCATTGGATGGACCCTTCTTTTCTTTATTATTAGAACCGGAAGCTTCATCACCCTTCGGTTCAGGTTTGATCACAACTTTCGGTTGACAGGAGGTTGACCTGACGACTTTTCTACATTAACTTGTACACCTTCTCCCCCTTGTTTTAGAGCAACCATCGGCTTTGGAACACCCTTCATTTCACGAAGTAGTGCAATCGCCGGAAGAAGTTTGGTAGTGAGATGATTACTGATAGTCAGCGTCAAAACGGGATCATGAGCATGAATGACATTGTTCAGTATACCCAGGACATCACCAGAACAGTTTTTAAAAATAGCACGTTCAACCGTCAACTATTCAATCTCTTTTTTTGCTTGTTCCAGCTAGACCTTCTGAGCCGCCACAGTAGCAGTCTGTCTAGCGAGTTCATCTCTTAGTTGTCGTTCAATGGCTAAATCAGCCATGAGTTTCTCTAACCGAGAGTCAATAGAGGAAATATGAGATTAATTCTCGGTTTGAAGATCAGTGCGAACTGCTTTAAATTTTGCTTGTTCACCTTGAAGTGAGTGGGTTAAAGAGTCAACCGAATCATTAACCTTGGTAGCATTGGAGTTGGCATGACCCTGAAGCAACTCTAAGAAAAGTTTAGAGTATTGAATAAGATCCTTAACATCCTTAGTAGCATGTTTACACTAGGAAGTAGAATCATCCACAACAGTTGAGCACTTATCCATGGATTGGGTATATTGCTCCAAGGTTGTATCCATTAAGGCTTTCAGGATAACATCAACAGGATTCTGATAACACTCAAGCAGCTTGTCAAGCTTCTCATAAGCACTATCAAGTTGGTCCTTAGTAACAGGGGCAACATCATCATCTTCAGTCGGGAGCTGGTAAGGACTATAGTAAGTGGAGTCATACTTAAAATCATCACCTCCAAGAATTGGATTAGAGTCATCTGAAGCAGTAGGTGTAATAGGTTTAGTAGTAACAAAATTTGTAGTACCAGTAAATGCCCCCGTATCAGATACATTGACATTCACCGGTGGATCGGTTATGGTTGAGGTAATAATGGGTGTTGTAGTGATTATAGGAGTAGTGCGAACAGGTGGTGGTGGAATTGGTGAAGAAATCGGTTGTGTTGTAGAAATTGGAGGTATTGGAGCAACCAATTCTGAAACAGTAGGTAGTGGTGGAGATGGAGGAATAGGAGCAACCAAAACAGAAATAGTGACTCTCGGTGGTGAATCAGGTGGGGTGGGTACCTTGGTGTGGAGGTCATCAGATGGAGTTGGAGATCTAGGAGGTGTGGCTCCTCTCGGTGAGTCCTCAAGATGATCTTTGTCTTCATCATCAGCCGATGTATACCTTCTTGCCATCTTTTTAATTTTCTTAGGATGAGCCGAAGATCCCTCTTTCTCTGATTTCCGCTTTTTGGATCCCTCCTTATCACCCTTCATTGATTTGTCAACTTTTGAAGATGCACCCATTCCTGGATCAGCAGGCTTTTCTTCCTTCTTCTTACCACGTTTAGAAGGTTTTTCCATGGCTTCCAAAGCTGCCTTCATCTCAGGCGTTAGTTGGCGAGGACCAATAGGACTGAGTTTGCGATAAGCTTCCATAACTGTGTTGTTAAGTGGAACACTGTGGGACATTGTCTCAGGGATGGAGCCAACATGAGTGTATCTGGATTCATCAGTGATAATCACCTTCTTGGTGTGAAAGGTGGCCACAGAGGATAACAAAACATCCTTCATCACCAGAATGTTTAGAGAAGAGATGGCTCTTTGCGTAACAATCGTCCAGAATCTTCCACAAGAAATCTCTGAATGCTTAGTCAAAGAATTGAGGCTTTGCACCAGTTGAGACCAAATCAATGAATGTTTAGAGAAGAGATGGCTCTTTGCGTAACAATCGTCCAGAATCTTCCACAAGAAATCTCTGAATGCTTAGTCGAAGAATTGAGGCTTTGCACCAGTTGAGACCAAATCAATGACCCATAGTCTAGATTGAGGCCATTGTAAAGACCATACAGAATGATCATGAAGCACCTATTGGAACCATCTGACCCTGCTACTCTTTCACCCACACCCTTGTGAAGTAGAGTTAATAACCCATTCCATTCGGGTGGTAGACACGACTTCTTGAACTTCATAAAAGAAACAAGAACCTCAGTAAAGCCCATCTCATAGAACATGGCAAAGAGCTGAGTAGTCGTTATAAAATCAGGAGAGATTATAGAGGCATGGACTGCAAGCCGAAACAACGAACATAATCAAACTTTTGAAATCGAAGTTTTGCGATTGAAGATCTGAAAGTAAATCCTATCCTTGTTCTTATCATATGAAGCACTAGAGTAAACCTCCGATAACAGAGACATCGGAACAGATTCCACCTGAGACAGTGCCAAAACCAATGGAGAATACTTAAGGCATTCAACAACGTGGAGCATGTAGTAGTCGTACAAAAACGGATTCACATCAATGATCAAGTTCTAGTTGGGTTTGATCACCAGTAGGGAAAATGAAGCAGATTGGTCATGGTGAGAAGATGAATCCGCCATTGTTGATTTAAAGAAGATGAACAGTTGAGAATCGCCTGTTATATTCGAGAAATGGTGAAATAGGTAAGAAAGAACAATGGGTGTGAGAAACCCTTTATATACCATTGCCATGAGAGAGAAAGAATCTTCTGTTATGATTACACGATCTCTGAACCGTCACCTAAAAAAGTGGGATTTGACAGCTTGGTTTCCCTAGATAAACATCATCACGCGTGTGGCTAGGAGCCGTTTCAAATTCATGCGCCCATTTCCGTCCTTATCTGTTAAAGTGGTTCAAATTCGCGTCCACACAATGCCTCGTCAACTGAATTTTCTGCTTGCGCAACACATAGGTTAATCAAAAGGCACTTTAAAATGATCATTAGTATTGTGGAAAATTAAAAAAAAATTGTGCAAGAGTGACAAAGATAAAGAAATAAATCAAATGTGTATAGGATGTGAGTGATGTCTTAAACCGACATAAAGTAGTCAATTCCGGGCACGAATCTCTTCCTCCAAAGTCAAGAGAGACTTGAAGTGCTGGCATGGTTCCTCGAAAAATTACGATCGAGTGTTTGTTAATAAACATCAAAAGGCTTCTTTTCAACTATCGGCTCTAAGGGTGGCTTATCTCCAACCGAACTTCGATACTTAATGTAAGACCGAAGGTCAGCCGAAGTACTTGTGAGACCGATGTGGTCTGTTGAACAAGTAGGTGAGATATATGTATAAGTGGTTAGGAATTGAAATCTCAAAAATAAAACAAAATTGGACCTTTTGGGAAGAAACGCATTGGTGTTAGACAATTTCATAAAGATCTCGCATAAAAAAGAAAAAGAGATTTCAACCGGTAACAAGTTAAATCTTGAATTTGAAGATTCACCATTAATTCCTTATTGGTATTGGATTGTGGGTCTCACTCAGCACGTGGTATATGCAGCTAAGATCATCAACACAGATTTTGGGTAACCATAAACCTCAGTGGTAAAAACCGAGAGTCTGAAGGGTTACGTTTGTGAACCGAAAGTAGATGAAGAATATTGATTAGGTGGTGAAAGAACCAAAAGTACCTCTGTTGTTAAAGATTGACAAAGCAGTAAACTCTCAACTACTTTGAGAAGTGTAAGGTAGCTCGTGACGTGAGAAAATTTGGCCTGATTGGGTAGAAACGATAGGTATAGATCGAATCATTAAGGCCTTACTCAGAGTCTTTGAGGCTTCGGTCTACATGCAGCAGCATGCTTCTAGGGACACCTAACTAGTTGTATAATGATAAATTTCATACATTTCCTTGTTTTAAGAGCACAAACTTTCTATGTCTTGGAGACCTAAAAAAAATTAAGAAACCACACGAAAAGCAAAAAAAAATGGAATATTTATTTAAAAAAATTAATAAAACTCAAAAGAAAAAATGTTTTTGTATTTTTGTTAAAATAAAAAAACTTAAAAAAAATTGAAACAAACCTTTAGAGATTTTAAAGTGAGATAGACCGAGCGTTCAACTAATGTCGGTTCCTTAAAAGTATGGAGCCGAAATAGACCGAGCAGTAGGCTTATATCGGTTCCCTAAAAATACGGAGCCGAAATAGACCGAGCGGTCAGCTTATATCGGTTCCCTAAAATTACGGAGCCGAAATAGACTGAGCATTCGGTTCATTTCGGTTCCTTAATTTTCATGAAACCAAAATAGACTGAGCCACGTTCTATTACACTTAGCTAACCTTTTACGTAGACGAAAGGTGTTTCGGTACAGATTCTGCTTCGATCATTCCTAATCCATGTAGTATTCTATGAAAACTCGTTTCAGGAACGCCTTAGTGAAAATATCGGCAAGCTGATCTGATGATCGAACAAAGTGAACTTCCACATTTGCATCTTCAACATGGTCTTTGATGAAGTGATATCTCAGTGCAATGTGTTTGGTCTTGGAGTGCTGCACTGGATTATGACATATCCTTATCGCACTTTCATAATCACAGTAAAGCGAAATCTTCTTCATACTTAAACCATAATCTTTGAACTGACTTTGTATCCATACCACTTGCGATGTACAGGATGCAACTGCAATGTATTCAGCCTCAGCTATTGAAAGTGACACACATGTCTGCTTCTTTGACTGCTAGCTGACAAGCTTGCCATCAAGGAATTGGCATCCTCCCGTTGTGCTCTTTCGGTCCAATCTGCATCCACCAAGATCTGCGTCTGAAAATGTTTGAATAAAGAAACCAGAATTTGCTGGATACCAGAGACCGAGAGATGAGGTTCACTTCAGATAGCGAAAGATGTTCTTCACGGCTATCATATGAGGTCATCTTGGATTAGCTTGAAATCTGGCACAATAGCAGACTGAGAACATTATATCTGGTCTACTAGCCGTCAGATACATGAGAGATCCTATCATTTGACGATAGAGTGTCATGTCTACAGCTGGTTTATCCAGTGATGGCGTCAATTTCGTGCCAAACACCATAGGTACCTTCACTTTCGAATCTCCCTTCATTCCAAATTTTGTTAGCAAGTTCTTGGTGTAAGCCTCCTGATTTATAAATATACATTTTGGTCTCTATCTAATGTTCAGTCTAAGAAAATAGTTAATCGGACCCATTGCGCTCATTTCAAATTTAGTCTCCATCAACTTCCTGAATTCAGCTGTTAGGCTAGGATTCATGGAGTCGAAGATGATGTCATCGACATAGATTTGAACAATCATCAAGTGTTCAACCTCTTTCTTACGAAAGAAGGTTGGGTCAACCGAATGTTGTTTAAACTTAGACATTTTAAGGAAACGAGTTAAGGTTTCATACCATGCTCTCGGTGCTTGCTTTAGACCATACACCGCTTTGTCTAGAACATAGCAATGATCATGATACTTTTCATTTATGAAACCAGGTGGCTGTTCTACGTACACTGTCTCTTCCAGTTCTCCATTTAAGAAGGCGCACTTCACATCCATTTGAAAGACTTCAATGTTTTTAAGAGCAGCATAGGCAAGAAATATTCTCACTGATTCCAATCTAGCTACTGGAGTGAACGTCTCTTCATAGTCTATTCCCTCTTCTTGGCAATATCCCTTCACCACTAGCCGATCCTTGTTCCGAATGACGTTGCCATCTTTATCCCTCTTGTTCCTAAATACCCATTTTAATCCGACCATGGAAGGATCCTTAGGAGTGGGTATCAATCTCCAAACACGATTTCTTTCGAACTCATGCAGTTCGTCTTGCATTGCCTGTACCCAATCGGTATGATCAAGTGCAGTATTGACCGTCTTTGGTTCGATTTTGGAGACAAATGAATTAAACATGCAAAATTCGACTTGAGAAAGTAATGCAGTTTGCTTCGCTTTTATTTGAGAACGAGTAAGAACTCTTTCTGATGATTCACCAATGATCTGTGTTTTGGGGTGATCCCGTGTCCATTTAATCAGGGGAGGATAATTCGGATCATAGTTGGATCTAATTCTGCGTTGACCTCTTCTTCGAGTTCTGATTCATAATCTTCGTCATTTTTATTGTTATTCTCCCCCTCAAATGGCGAAGTATATCCAACGTTAGGTTCAGGTATTTCTCCCTCAGTTAGAGTGGGATGATCCCCCTCGGTTGGAGATGGATTTTCCCCTTCTGTTGGATGCTCCCCCTCGACTTGAGCTTTGTTAGTTGGAGTTGGATGTGCTCCTTCGACATGCTATTCTGATGTGTTGGAAATAGAGGGTTGACTCTCGGCTGCTATAAGAGGATCGATTTCAGCAGCATGTACAGCTTCATCGATGATTTTCTTCAGATGATCAACTTTGTTGTCGGCTGCATTTTCCTCATAATTGATGGCCTTTTCTGGTTCATCAAATAACCTTGTGTATTCTTCAAACAAGTTGGAAATTGGAGTTGAGACTAGACCAGTTTCAGGGAAGATTTCTAGTGTAGTTATGTCGGTTGATTGAATTTTCTTAACATAATTGTCATCAAAGGTAACATAGTAGGTTTCTTCGAGACGCTTGGATCATTTGTTTAGAACCCTATATGCCTTTGAGGTCAGTGAAAACCAAAGAAATATCGCTTCATCTACTTTGACGTCAAACTTGTTTCGGTTCTCCTTGGAGTTAAAAATGAAACATCTAGAACCGAACACATGGAAAAATTTTATGTTGGGATTTCTATTGTTTAGGATCTCGTATGGGGTTAAGGTGAATCTCTTGTTGAGAAGGGATCGGTTCTGAGTGTACCAAGCACATGCGATGGCATCAGCCCAGAAGTACAGAGGAAGTGAAGCGAAAGATAGCATCGTGCGGGCAGCTTCACATACAGATCAGTTTCGCCTTTCAATGATTATGTTTTGCTGTGGAGTGTAAGGAGCGGAGAAGTTGTGAGTTACTCCTCTTTCAACCAAGTAGTCTTCAAACTCCTTATTTTTAAACTCAAGCCCATTATCGCTTCGAATGTTCCTTACAGTCTTTCGTACTTGCACCTCGACCTGCTTGATGAATGCTTTCAACTTGGGAGTTGCTTCAGATTTTTGTTTAAGAAATAAAATTCAGGTGAAGCGAGAAAAATCATCTACAATAACAAGTATAAACTTACTACCACTGATGCTTTCGATAGCCGAAGGTCCACACAGGTCATTATGCAGAAGCTCAAGAGGTTTAATGATTTTGATATTGATGCGTGTGGGATGACTCTTTCGGCTCTGCTTGCCCATTTAACATGTTGCGCAAAGGTGCTCCTTATCGAATTTCAGAGGAGGAAGACCTCGAACATGATCACCCAGCATCGGTTTGTTGATGTCATTGAAGTTTAGATGCTAGAGTCGTCTATGTCATAACCAGCTTTCATCGGATTTTGCTTTAGCCAGTAGACATATCGTAGGTTTGCCCTTGATGGGGTTGAGATTGAGAGGATACATCTCTCCCTTGCATTGCGACTTCAACAGAACTTTCTTCGTGTTCTTCTCAATGATTTCTGATCCCTCATCATCAAACGACACTTTCAGTCCAGCTCCAACCACTAGTTGCGAAACATTGATGAGGTTGTGCTGCAAACCTTCCATGTACGCAACTTTTCATATTGAGAATTCACCATGTGTTATCATACCATATCCTTTTATTGTTCCAAATGAGTTGTTTCCATACTTCACACATCCACCATCTTTTAGGGACCGAAACTCCCTCAGCTCTTCCTTCCTTCGTGTCATGTGACGTGAGCAGCCACTGTCAATATACCATTCGTCATCGAACTGCTCGTCACTTAATACCTGTAAATTTAAGTAGATTTAGGAACCCAAAGTTTCTTGGACCCCGGTAAGTTTTTCATAGAAAAGGGAATAACAACAACAAGATCAACCAAATATGTTCTTTTAACTAAAGTGGTTTCGTCTTTGCATTTGATAGTGTACACCTTTATTTTATTTTTATCTTGTTTAAATTGAGGTGTATTAGATGGTGTTTTGTCAGCAGGAATTTTCTTAGGATTCCTAGGTTCAGCTGACTTTTTCGTATTGGTGTTATCTGTCTCAAAGTCAAGCTTTCCTTTTCCTTTAACATCTTTCAAGGATTGTTTCTTGTGTGTTTGGAGAGAATGACCGAAATAGGATTTTCGGCTCTCATCCTTGGGGTTTGAATCGAGACTGGAAGTTCGACTCTGATCCTTGAGTTTTGAACCGAGATAGGAAGTTCGACTCTGATCCTTGAGTTTTGAACCGAGACCGGAGGTTCGGCTCTGGGATACGAAGTTAGGATCAAAATTTGGATGTTGGTTATGAACTTTGGTATTTTGAGGACCGAAACTGGAGGTTCGGTTCTTAGAGTGAAAGGAATTTGGACCGAAACTTGGCTTTCGGTTCAACTGACTACCTGCCTTGTATGATTGATTACCAGCTTGATCATCCTTCTTGATTTGGACAAAGTCAGGATTTTGAGACTTCCAAAACTGTTTTCTCTCACTCAAGTTTTTCATGTACCTTTGATTTCTTTGGCACTTTTGATCGGCCAGTTGTTTTTGAGATTTATGGATATTAAAACTTAGTTTTGGCTTTAGATTTGGATTTGGATTTTCCTTTTGAGTCACGGCTGGATAGGACTCCTTCTTGGGTTCTTCTGGTATCTCTTTCGTTCCACTTGTGCTTAGTTTGGTGAAACTTGAAGGTTTGTTAATGGGTTCTGGAACGTATCTACCTTTCACCCTCCATGATGTTTGTTCTGACAAGCCAAAAGTTTCGTCTGCATTATCAATAGGAACTGACCAGAAGAAATCATCACAACCTCCAGCATTGTCTTGATCTACCAAAATTTTCAGTTCCGCTGTTCGTCTTTCAGATACTCCTTTAACAGTATAGACTTGATTTGGAACCGTTTGTACCTTTTGGTAGACCACTGCATTTTCTTTGAGTTTCTCCAACTTGGTATCTGACAAGCGAGCATATTCAACCGAGTTTTCAGATATAAGTGGTTTTTCAGTATCGGTTTCGCTCCTCAGAAACTCTGAGTAATCGATTACGTCTTCCACGGAGATCTCTTTCATCTCACTTTCATCATCAAACTTAGATGTACTCTCAATATTCATCTTATGTTCGGTCATCAATTTGGCATTTAATGAGTCAAATGATTTTAAGGTCTCAATTTTAATTTTTAAATTATCATTTTCATCAAAGATCAGTTTTAACATGCATTTATGTTCCTTAGAATCAATGAAAGTTTCAATTTTGTCCAGACCAATTTTATAAGGAATGGAAGTTTCTTCTGAGGACATGATTGATTCACATTCAGCAATGACCTCATCCTCCTTAAACTCAAGGAAGGGCAAGATCATTTTATGAATCTTTTTCCCTATTTCACAATCTAAATGCAATTGCATGATATTAGTATATAAACGTTTAGCAATCAAGCAAAAAACATTACGTTGTTTAAAAAATCTCAATTTGTCTCGTTGCAAATAAATTATTTCATCCCTAGCCCTAACTAACTCATGCTCCTTTAGCTCAATCCATATTCGTCTCTCCTCACTCTTCGTTGACAACTTGCTAATTTGGTCAGTTAGGTTAGAATTTGTTAAGAGAGTTTTCATGAGACATCTGCTTAGATTATTAAATTTGAATTTTAGTTCTTTTAATTCCCTTTCATAATAAATTGCCGGAATTTTAAGAGATTCAAGAAGGGATTGTACCTTTTTGATCAAATGATCGCAGTCGTTGATCTTTTCACTGACAGGATTAGCTGCAAAACATTTGTCTTCATGTAGATTCGGTTCCTCATGCTCACTCTCGGTTGTTACTCCAACTATCACCATCAGGCATCTTCCAGTCACTCTCTCATCTTCTTGTCTCATCACAAAAGCTCTACCGTGTGTTGGCCTTCTCACCTCTTCATCCTCTGAATCTGTGGACCACACTTCAACCCCGCCAAATTCGACATTAATCACCTTTTCTTGAACAATCAAGGCGTTCATTGGACCAACACTGGTTTTCTTCTTCTTTATCTCTTCAAGCTTTCTCATATGATAAGTTTCATCATCTTCACTCTCTCTTCTCTCGGCTAACTTTTTCAACATGCAGTCCTTGGCAAAATGATTCTTGCCGTGACAGTAATTGCAATCATACCCTGAGTCACCCACCAATTTTCTCTCCTTCTTTTCATCCTCCTTCTGAGATGTATTCTTAGACTCTTCCTTTCCCTTTTCTGAACTATAGCTTCCTTGTTAGTTTCGGTTCTTACTGACAGGGAATTTCTTCCGAGTAAACTTCTTTGGATTCAACACCATCATCGCATACTCATCACTCATAAGATCACACTCCGACATGTCATCTTCATCTTCTTATTCTTCAATCACATTTTTGTTCTTCGAGACAAGAGCAAGTGAGCCGACACCAGAGACCAACTTCACTTCTTTTGACACTGTTCTTTCATGTGACTTTAGAATTCCCATAAGTTTCGCTAGGGAATAAGCCTTGAATTGTTCATGCGTTTTCACAGTTGAGACAACCGTCATCCACTCAGGTCTTAAACTGTTCAGGAAGGTGACTTTCTGTTCAATACCCTTCCTTTCAATACCATGCTTTGTCATCTTGCTGAGCAGATGATTGTAGCGATCAAACATCTGAAGCAAGGTTTCTTCTGGTTTTTGTGCAAACGCTTCGAACTCAGAGAGAAGCAGAGTTTGAATAGAGTGCTCTAGATCCTCTTCGGTTGAATACAGTTCTTTCAACCTGTTCCATATCTCCTTAGCTGTAGTGCATGAACTCACTAATCGGAAGGTGTTAGCTTGTAAAGTGAATCTGATCATTCTTAACGCCTTGACATTGCACAACAATTTATCTTTTTCGTCCTGAGGAATCTTATCCTTGTCTGCTATCAGTTTGTTATACTCCTTTTGGGTTTTCATAGTTGTATGTGTTCCATAGTGAACAAATGGACCCAACGTGATTGCTTCCCAGATGAGATACCCGTTATCATCAGATCCAACCACATAATCTTCAAATTGATGCGCCCATACTTCATAATCCTGCGTGTAACGAATGGGTGCTATTGTAGTGGATCCACTGTTGTTGGAGATGTTGATGGGATTAGATTGTACCTCGTCTTGAGACATGATGAGCCTTCCTTGAAACTGTTAGAGTCTGACCTGTAAACTTGAAAATAGGGTTTTATCAAAAACACCAGTTTCCGTCGATAAGAAAACGACGGCTCCTATATATTCGATAAAAGCGAAAACCCTATATTATTCTTCAAACAGAAGGAATGCTTATTTGTTACACAATCTCCTGCTCTGATACCAATTGTCGGAATTAAAATTCTAGTAGGATCGATATGTTCTAAACAGTGAATAAAGCAATAAGAACAAGACACATGAATGACTCAAACAATGCTGAATGATTAAACTTCAACACCCTAGAAGAGCTCGATGTAGAACTACGACTGTAGAGGTGTTTTAGGGTTACAGAACGATAATCAAAGTAATAGTATCAAGAACGTGTCTAATGCATACATGCATGCACTATATATACTACATAACCCTAACAAAACACGGATGGACAGGCCCAATCCGGTAAATACAAACAAAGCCCATGACGCAACATATTTATCCTACACCATCTCAATTAGAAAAACTCATAATTGTTTTCCAAATCTCTAGCTATACGTAAAAATAAATTTCTACTAATACGAAATCGGTCTTCAAATTTTGATAGGTCGTACAAACTATCAGGGGCAAAGTAATCATGTACCAAAAGCTCGTGTGCCGCCATACGATCTCGAACAATGGAAATTCTACGCCTCTTCTTGATATTTGAACTTTCGCCTCTTTGTTGCATCCTTTTGCGTGCCGCAGACAACAACGTGTGCAATACCAAGTCATCTTCAGCAGAGCTATCATCATCGGATGAAGAAGAAGCAATCAAATCCGCAAAATTATTCATATCTATGTTTGAAAGAAGGAATAGAAATATCTTTGTGATGTGAATTAAAATGTGTTTGTTTATATGTTGTGTATGTATTTATATATGTGTATTAAGTTTGTTTGATTTTTTTTTAACTTGGTAACGGTCAAAAAGAAAGAAAAATGAACGGTCAAAAAATGGTCCACCAATCGCATCAGTCGTCTTCGTCCATAGCTAGCCTCACGCCACAAGGCACCTACGCGCGCCTGGGGCGGTGTTCACGCGTAGGTGGCCTTGCCACGTAAGCCCCACGCGTAGCCACCTTGACTCCATACCGTATGGCCTAGGAGTTAGGAACCATTGCATTGTTGGTAAATAAATATACAAGATATCATTGACTAACTTCAATATATCATGTCAAACACGAAATTGTATTATATGAAACCAAATTCATATGTAAGAAATTTACCTAAAAATAAGCACAAAAACATAAAGAAGTTGGAATTTATACCGAAATGTACATAAAAGTAACTAAGTGAGATTTTTGTTTAAAGTTAATGAACGAAAATTCAAATAATCAAAAACATAATATATGTGACTCGACTCATACATAGCAATCATACATAAAAATAAGCACGAAAATGTAAAAATATAGATAAACTCAAATATATATCAACAGTTAGAGAAATGTATTATGTGTGACACAAAAGTTTAGAAAGTCGAGTTGATAGTGATATTTTAAAAAAGTTCAACGTTCAAAGCCGAGAGGTCATGGTAATATTTTTAAAAGTTGAAGAATTGTAATTGTTAGTGGATACGGTAAACATTAAATTTAGAAAGTCAAGAGATGAAAACGACATTTAACAAAGTTCAATGCCGAAATGAGTGAAAGTGACATTTTACAAAGTTGACTTACTAACGGTATGAAAAAAAATATTATTTATACTACGGGAGGTAAGCACAAAAATTTAGAAAATATAATGAGCAATTTAGAAAGTTCAAAATTAAGGTGGCCAAAAAAATATTTTACAAAATAAAAAGGTGGAAAATATGATATACTAAAGGATATATACTAAAAGGTAAACACGATGGTTTAAAAAATAAAAAAATAAAAAAAATCATATTTTATAAATTCAAAACAAAGAAATTAAAGTGACATTTTAAAAGATGTAGAGAAAAAATATATATTAGTATTTCACAAAATATTTTAAAATTCGAAGATGGAAAATATCATCATATCCTAGAAAGTGAATGATTGTTAATTATCGGTAAAAATAATATATATATATATATATATATATATATATATATATATATATATATATATATATATATATATATATATATATATATATATATATGTTCAGGTTCATTCGAGACCATTCTAATTTTGTGAAACCGTGAGACCAAATCTAAAAATAATTTTAAAATGCAAAATAAATTGAAAAATCCAAAAAAAAATTTAAATATTACTTTCGGAACTTGAATTAACTAAAAAAAATAATAAATAAATAACAAAAATCCCGTTTTTTTGAAAAATACGTGAAATATTATAATAGAATATTACACTGACATATTCTAAAAAATAATTTTTAAAATGCAAAATAAATGGAAAAATCTAAAAACTCTTTTTTAAATATTATTTTCGGAACTTGAATTAACTAAAAAAAATAAAAAAAATAATAAAATATAAAAAAAATTCCATTTTTTTTTGAAAAATACGTGAAATATTATAATAGAATATTATATTGTACATATTCTAAAAAATATTTTTAATTTGCAAAATAAATGGAAAAATCCAAAAAAAAAATTTAATATTATTTTCGGAACTTGAAATAACTAAAAAAATAAAAATAAATAAAAAAAATAAAAAAATGCGTCTCACGGTCTTATAAAATTAGGCCGTCTCACATGAACCTAACCCTATATATATATATATATATATATATATATATATATATATATATATATATATATATATATATATATATATATATATATATGTTAAGGTTTATTTGAGATTATGCTAATTTTGTGAGACCATGAGACCAATTCTAAAAATAATTTTAAAATGCAAAATAAAATAAAAAACCAAAAATTCTTTTTTTTTATTTGTTATTTCGTCACTTTAATTACCTAAAAAATAAAAAATAATAATAATAAATTATCGTTTTTTTTTTAAATACATGAAATATTCTAATAGAATATTATACTGTAAATATTGTAATGTGATTTTTAGAATGTTAGAATATTCTACTAGATTTGTCAAATATATAAAATATTTTATATACTAGAATATGTAAAAAAAATGATTTTTTTTATTTTTTATTTTTTGGTATTCTTTTTAATTTTTTTTTGAAAACATAAATGACGAAAATAATATTTGAAAAAAAAGTTTTTGAAAATTTTTAATTATTTTGTATTTTAAAAATGTTTATTTGTCTACAAAATGAATGGCTAGGATTACGTCTTACGGTTTTACAAAATTAGGCCGTTTCAGATGAACCTAGCCTTTATATATATATATATATATATATATATATATATATATATATATATATATATATATATATATATATATATATATATATATATATATATATATATATATATATATATATATATATATGTGTGTGTGTGTGTGTATATATATTATTATTTCACAAAATGTTTTAAAAATCACAAGATGGAAAATATCATCCTATCCTAGTAAGTGAATTATTGTCAATTATGGTAAAAATCTCCACCGACATTAGCTTTAATAAAATAAAATATATCATAGTCTTTGACAATTATTCATTTCTTTGACCATGGTATCTTACTATTTTTTTACAACATATATAAATTACCACGTACCTTAATAAAATATGAATTTATACATATTATTTAGATCTTCCGTTATAATCGCCATTAATCATTATAATAGTGGGTGTTACGTCATCACTATATTCTCTACCACTAAGCATAGATACTTACAACTAAAACACAACTCCACCTCATTTTTTTAATTAAATTTAATTCAAGATTTTATATAAATCACATAATTTCTTTTTGAAAATACTATGTTTTATTAATTTAAAATACCAAATTACATTAATTAAAATAAAAAAATAAAAATAACATTAAAAATAAAAAATACATTAATTAAAATAAAAAAATAACATTGAAAATAAAAATTACATTAATTAAAATAAAAAAATAACATTGAAATTAAAAAAACCTAAAATTACCAAGGTTAACTAAAAAACAACTATCCTCTATTCATACATCGGACTCAAACGAACTCCTTCATCGCGAAAAATAGCTCCAAATCTTCGCAATTGAGGTCGTCCGCTTTCATTTTCATGATTTCCATATCGGTTTTTGTTTGAATCACCTATTGTGTTTCCATCATTTTTTGTTATACCCGGCTCAACATCTCCGTCTTCGTTTCTTGAACGTGCACATAACGATCATTTCTCTCCAAATTGATCTATAACACTAGATCACGTCGTTGAAGCCGCTTTTTTGCTTTACTTCTTCCAACGGGTCGACAAAGAGGTTGCTCGTCTTCGATATCGAGCGAATCATCGTTGATGTCGAAATGTGTTTGCTCGTTCGATTGTTGAGACGTTTCGTCGGTATTTCTTGAACGCTTTGAGTCGGAAGGTTAAGAACTTGCTTCCGTTTTCTCCTTCCATTTCGGGGCATCTTTCAATTTTAGCCAATGTTTCACATATGGAAAAGCTTTGTGTGTGTTATTTTTTCAAATTTGTACAAAGTCTCCTTGAAAACATCAAAATCGTTGCCCTGCTTTTTCTTATGTTTAGGAGGTTGTTGTAAATTTCTCCAAATTCGGTGCACTTTTGTCGAATATCGCGCCACTTCGAGCTAATTTGATCGGGATTTCGGCTTTCACTTCGGTGTACTTTGGTGGTGATGAAGTTGTTGTAAATTCCTCCAAAAGTGGAACAAAAAGAGAATTGGTGGTGATGAAGTTGGTGCAATGGCAGAATTAAATGATATAGTAACGTAAGTACTCCTTTTTTGAAAGTTTATTTGCATTGCCTATCATATGTTTGATGAAAGTCCTCTAAGAATATATACATCTTTCACGGTAGTTAGGTGTTATTATCTCTATGCATAATTTAATCCCAAAGGTTTGTTTTTGTATTTCATCTTTGTAGCCATTTTCATGAACCACCAAAATATCATTTATATTCACAAATGTTTTTGTGTTCACCATCCTAATAAATGGATGGGATGGAATGGAATTATCTACATATGCTTTTGTCTTTAAGTTGGAGTTTATATTACAAGTTGAACATTCATTAAGGTCATTGTAGAATTTTATTACTTACTTGCTTGTTCATTTGCTTGCTTTTGTGAGGAATTATGCATACAGTTGGATTGGATTGTTTTTATTTAACATATTAAGCTTTAGAGGCTGGATTGGAGTCTATTAGAGAATTGATGATCATTGTAGGATTTCATTCATACAAGGTATTTGTCGTATTGCTTGAAAGAACCTAATAAGTATGAAAGTGACATTTTATTTGAAAATCCTTAACTTTGAACCCTCATTAAGCCAAGCATTAAGCCCCTTAGGTTAAATTGAATTTCACATATCTATAGCCTAATAAGTAACCAAAAATCATGTTAAAAGTGATAAACTTAAGGCTTAACCATTAATTCCTTAATAGAACACCAAAAGTGATTTAGAGGCTATTATGATCAATTTTCCCAAATCTGTCCTCCAACTTCTAAAATCCGTGAAAGTCAATACGAACATCTAAAAATTATGAGACTTAGTTTTCAGGAAATCTTAGTGTGTCTACTTTCTTCGAACTTTGAATCACATTCCGAAATTCCAAATCCTTGAGGGGTAAAATTGGCAATCTTCTTAGGTTGGTCGATGCTGTCACATATTTCATGTACTATCTTCAAAAAATCATAATAAATTCATCAGAAGTCCGAATGCCAAAATTCCAAAGGCTATAGTTAAATATGGATGTATATTTTCCAAAATATAAAGAGACGGATGTAATTCTTACTATATTGATACAGTTTATTCCAAGAGTGTGGAGTGGTCCAGAAAGTGACAACTAAAAGTTACCAACTTGTAAATTTAATTTAAGATAAACCAAAAATCATTAGAATGAGATATTTATATTCATGAAAAGACAAAAATGGTGAAATTTACCAATATAATTTTATCTTAATTTAATAATGGGTTGAAAGGTAAGAAAACATATCACAAACATAGGACTACAATCAAAGAGAACATAAGGAAATATGTACATAAGTTTTATAAGATTAATACAACAAACCCAAGCTAAATAATGTTATAATTTTTGTGTATGTTCTCAGAAAGGAAATGATCCATATTTCACATGCTAGCTACACTACAAGAAAAAAGGCCTTTTACGACGCTCATTGCGCGTCGTAAAACGCTCAGACGACGCGCAAATGCGCGTCAAGGAAGGCCCTGTCATAAAGAGAGACGACGCGCTTTTGCGCGTCATCTATAGACGACGCGCATTTACGACGCTCATTTATGACGCGCATTTACGACGCGCGGTTATGACACGCAATGCGTATCAAGGAAGGCTCTATCATAAATGAAGACGACACGCATTTGCGTGTCGTAACCTTACGACGCGCGTGTTTATGACACGCAATGCGTATCAAGGAAGCCCTTGTCAAGAAAGGCCATGTCATAAATGAAGATGACACACATTTTTGCGTATCATAATTTTAAATGTTCTAAAAAAAATATATTTATATATTTATTAATTTTTAAATTAAATTTGCATTTAATGTCTCATAACAAGAAAATAAAATACCATTTATAAAAAATATTATCCATTACATAAATTTTTTTGTCATACAAATAACAAACTGTATTTTATATTCATACATATGATTACATTATTCATTAAAAAAAACATATACATACATCTTCCCTTAAAATGTTATTACATGATGTTGGCCACTTCATTGATGGATCACCAAGAGGAAAAACAACAACTAACCTAAATGTTCCATGATGTGCCGATACTCATGTCCTCTAACTTTAAATATTAAAGAAAGTAAAATACCTCCTAAAAATAAAAATGCACAAGAAACAACACATCATAATGAGAAATTACTAACATGAATTGGAAGAAGTACACTATAAATTTGTTTTACCAAGAGTGGCATGGACGATCAGGTGCTACAAAGTTTGTCCAAGCTGCCAAACAAAGACTGCATGCAAACCAAAACATACATACACTATAAATTTAATTACCATACAAATCATATTCATACATACGAGTTTGTTTTACCTTTTTTCCTCATATCTTTATCTTTTTTATTCTTATTAGCCATGGAGTGTTGGTGTTTTCTTTTCTCTCGTTCAATCAACCCTTTGTTTTACTTTGAAAAATTAACAATTTCCCTACCAATTGACTCTGCATCAAACAGAAAAAAGTAAGTCAATCAATAGTCAATGGTGAATACCAACTACAAGTTTTTATTGAAGTAACCTGACACCATAAATACTTTGGTTTAATAAACAGGAACATGTATGTATAAAAATCGCAATTGAAGTACTTTGGTCTAATACCTCGATTTCTAGTAAGTGTCCAATCATTGTTTGTGAAGGTTGAAGACCTTCAAACAAAAAACTCCCAGCAATGTCATTAATATGCATCTTAAGAACAGGAAACTATTGTAGTTCATGCACTAGACAACTATGGGTGATCTGAAATATTTCCCAAATATTTATTTATTCTGAATTATAAAAAAAGAAAAAGAAAAAGAAAAAAAGATAATACCTTTACTTATTCATTGTATACAAGTCTAACACATTGAAGACAATGATCCAACAACCGAGCTATTTGTCTTCGAACCAAAACTTGAAGTGGAACCTATATATATGTCATTATGCCTTCACAACATTAACATTAAGAATAATAAATTAAATTAGAAAAAAAGTAAGAATGGTGATATATACTTGATGCAGTTCTCATGAACACCACCATGAGATTTATCATTGCTGGTTCCTTGTTTTGAGTTTCCATAGAACTTCCCAAATGCTTCTGTCAGTTGCAAATCAGAAACAATGTAACAAAGGGCTTTTGTTTGATTTATATGAATGAATCTATCAAAGGAACCGTAAAATACAGGGGACTTACAACAGCCTGATCAGCCTGTTTTGAGCTTCCATAGACCTTCCCAAATGTTTCTCTTTCTTTTAGGCAAACATCTTGTTTATTGAGTAGAACAATTTGTATATAATAACACAAACCTAAAAAAATGTAATACAAAACCTTAAAAGGAAACTTGAAGCTTCATTATTTTCATTGATAGTTTAAGTAACAATTCCCAATCCAAACTCCTTCACGTAAAAATAAATAATATGTTAGGAAAGTTTTTAATAAAAAAAAAAAACAAGTTTACAAAAGTATAAAAAGGAGCCTACGGAGAGGACAAAAACAAGTTGAAAAAACTCATATACCAACAGGCTGTGATCATCTTATAAATAATTTTGATGATTTGAAGTTGGGCGTTTAGTTCACAATTACTTCAAGTATAAAGCCCTTTAATTTTCAAAATTTCTTTATATTCATCCCGCTCACAAATTCTATTTAAATTTTCAGGTCAAAGTACTAAATGTTAAGTTATTACTAGCTGCCAAGGATTATGCAGGTGTAATTTCGGAAGCATGATATGAAGAAGCCAACTGTTGTTGCCAAGAATAGAAATTTGCAAATAAGGACGAGTCAAGTGATTTCAGAGGAGAAATGCAGGTTATGGTTGCTAGGGGTCACCCGCGTTACATGATACTCCTGGTCTTATAATTTGAAATTACAGTGATGGAAACCTTGTTGCCTCTTTGTTGTCTTACAAAATGGCAGTAACTCAGGTAAGAAACATAAATAATAATAATAATAATAATAATAATAATAATAATAATAATAATAATAATAATAATAATAATAATAACAATAATAATAATAATAATAACCCTTCAAATTATCACAATGTGTTGAGAAAACAAAGTACCCAGATTCAGACTTGTATTGGAAGAAATTTGATGAAAAGTATCACTGTCAATTTCCTACTGACCTAGCCATGAACAATGCAAATTTTATCATCACCAGCACATACCAAGAAATTGCAGGAATGTAAATGTCGTAAGTTTTTATGGTCTGCTAGATGTCAATAAATCCACATCATCTTATTTTGTTTATAAATTTCATTTCAAGAAGAATAATGTGGTACAATATGAGAGTCATTCACCTTTCATTCTCCCAGGGATGGGCTCTACAGGGTTGTTCACGATATTGATGTCTTTGATCCAAAGTTCAATATCGTGTCTCCAGAGGGAGATGATTTAACATCCCTAAATAATTAATTTTGCCTGCAACATGATCAAAAAAATAAATTATGAGTTGTAATTCATTGATTTAAATAAAGAAGATTCGAGAATGAATTTGTCTTATGCATAAGAACATGCGAGCCATTCTTGAAGACCTTAAAGATCGCTTGATTTAATCTCTTAACAGATTGTTCATCGATCCATCCTTTGAAAACCAACCCAGATCCACCTTCTCCAAGAACATTATCGAGTCGGAAATTTCTTGTAGCCAATTTAAGTACATTGAAGCTAAAAGGCTTTAAATTTCCCAATTGTAAGATTTCTCTTTGACTTCTAGGAGTCCAAGAGCTTGGAGGTACTGATGTAGATGTAACTTTACCTGTTGAAGTTTAAACACATCAAAAAGATCATAACACCCTTTTTTTAATCAAAAAGACCATATTACTCTCTATACTGCTTAATTTTATGCAGCTGGATACATCACAAAAATATAAAAATGTGAAGAAATTCAACTTTATTATGTTCTATTTTTATATTTACACAATGCATCCACAGATTATCGATAAGAAAATGAAATGAGAAGTATAAGTTCTTCTAGACAAACATATAAAAATTCATCACAAAAATATAAAAGTTATAACAACGTGAACTTTCAATTTTCAATCTAACACTGAAACAAAAACCCATCTTGATCCAGATATTGATCTTCTTCTTTCTTCTCAATTCAAAACACTAAATTGAGTCTCCCCTTCTTTTTCTTCTGAGAGAGAGAGAGAAGCAATAATAAAAGTGATAGAAAATAAAAACTCACTGGGACATTAAATCAAACAGTTGGAGGGTGTGAACGGGAAGACGTGTTGAAATACATATAAAAATACGTATGTGAGTGTGTGTTGAATAGTTGAAGTGTGTACATGTGAGCCCCTGGTTTCACGAGGAGAAAAGGCAAATACAAAAGGCATCAAACATGTTTGTATCTTTTCTTGAAAGCATCAAACATTTTCATTTTTCAAGTGCATTTTCATTTTATAAAATATATATTTTTTAACAGCACTTGATTAAAAAAAACAGAGCCAAAATGGGATTTGCGAGCAAACAGGAGAACATGATGATTTCCTGCATGCAACCGTTATATCAAGTGTTTGAAGCTTCCCGTAGTCCTAATTACTATACCATCAGTTCATTTTAGGAATAGGAAAAAGGGAAAATTGCTTCAATGTTATAGTTAAATAAAATCTTACTGTGAGCATCTTGGCTGGATCAAAACTTTGCATAGGTGGACAAGAACCAAAGATCTTGTGAGTGAGCTCAAGAGCAAGCTGTACAACAGGTAGTTTGCTGTCAATTTCTTGTATCAAATCAGCTGAAAAAAAATATTACAGAGTATAAGAGTTCCAATTTTTGAATTAAAAAAATAAAACCATCTATCCATTCAAATCCTTGGTTTAAAATAAGAAAAGTAAATTAGCTGCAAGATTTTAGAGAATATACAAAAGATGTATAAACTTCAAGCTATCCATGAACAGAGAGAGTCGGTATGGGATTTTATACTCAAACAACCTTTATACTCTCAGAGTTGTACTCCATCTCTAACATCATACTCTCATTATTGCCCTAATTAGAACAAGAGAAGGGGTAAAATTATCCCATGGAGAATCAGAGCAACCCATAGGAGTATTGCCACCATAACAAGGAGAAGGTAATCGTACATCAGATGAAGCACAAAGTAACATTGGTGATGGTGAAGGAATTGAAATAAAACAGAAACCCTAACCAACCTTGGTCGTTGAGATGATGGTGGAGCTTTTCCCTTGACGCAAAACCCTCCATGGTATCAAGCTCAATCTCTGTAGCCCTACGATCTGCCATGTCCAAATCTTTCTCGTCCTCCAGAGAATCGTCCAACCCAACCGACCTTCATAGCCATTTCTATTGATTTCCAACTCGATATCATAAATTATGTTTCGACATGAGAGTGTGGGGAGGTTTCAAGAAGAACAGAGCAAAAGCAACAACGCAAAAGATAACATTAGGTATCGAGGGCTAATCGAGTTTGATTAAAAAGGTTATAAAACTCGTAATAAAGGAAGACAAACCTTTGGAACAAATAAAGAAGTAGAATGTTGATGGTGATTGACCATGGAGTTTCGAGACCTTTACTTTAATGGAGCTACTGTTCTACTTGATATGGAAATCACTCTAAATTTGTAGTTGTGATACAGCTCTTCTATTGATTGAGAGGCTGAGAAAGTACTTGAGGAACTGAAGATCGAGGGAAGTAGATGAAGGGTTTTTGAACTGAAACCCTAGTTCCAACAATAGTCATGGTTCCAAAAACTGTACCCCTTTGATCAATTTCATGGCCTAGTGACCAAAAAACCTTCAATTTCACTAAGAACCGGAACCCTAGTTCCAACAATAGTTGATTTTTGGTATTTGATTGAGAGAGAGAGAGAGAGAGAGAGAGAAGAACGATTGAAAGAAGGTAGAGGAGAGCATGACGGGGTTTTTAATTTTTTCAGAATTTCATTTCCCCCTTTCCCCCACTATTAAAGGATGGAACGCGCGTTCCATTAAAAAATATAAAGCGACATCCTTAAACGACGCGCATTTTATTATAGGTGCCCTCCGTGTTTTTTTTAGACACTAATTTAAGGGCGCGCAATAATGCGTGTCTTCTATCCTTAAATTTTTTGAAGAGATGACATTTTTCTAATGTCACTCTCCTCTGCGTAACATAGATCAATGAGCGTCGTATTTTGCGCGTCGTAAAAGGCCTTTTTTCTTGTAGTGCTAATTTTCAAGCTCAAGAAGGTGAGTTATACTAACTCACTTATTATGTAGGCATTACTTGTTTTATGTTATTGTTCACGGATACCCTAATAACATGTGATTATGTGTATCTAGTAACATATGATTTATGTGGATAAGATTCATTTTCACGTTCTCAATTCAATAGTTTTTTTTTTTCCACTCTAACGATATGTGATTAAATAGATTTAATCAGATGTGATTATATGTTTCTAATCACATATGATTTTATTTGGAAAAAACTAATCTTGTTATTTAAATCATATGTCATTAGATATATACAATCACATGTAATTATATAAACGATAACAAATATTGAACCAAGAACACGAAAACAAATGTTTATCCAAATTAATTATATGTGATTAAATACATATAATCACATGTGATTATATAAATCTAATCACATATGATTTATGTGAGCATAATTCATTTTTTCTTTGTCGATTTAATAGTTGTTCTCATGTATTTTATCACATGTGATTATATGTATAATCGTATGTTATTAAGTACATAAGCACAACTATTGAATCGAGAAGGCAAAAAAGAATCATGTCCATCTCAAATCATATGTGATTATATACATATAATCACATGTGATTAATTACACAAAAGAAAATATTCAATTGAAACCGCAAAAATAAATATTGTCTGCATAAATTATATCTGATTAAATACATATAATCACATATGATTATATGTATCCAATCATATATGATTTATGTGGGTGATATTCATTGTCACAGTCTCGATTCAATAATTGTTCCTTGTCCATTGTAATCATATGTGATTAAATACATATAACCATATATGATTTTATGTATCTAATCACATATGATTTATATGGAAAAAAAAATAATGATCTCTATATAAATCATATGTGATTAGGTACATATAATCACATATGATTATATACACAAGAACAACTATTGAATCGAAAACACAAAGATAAATATTGTCCACATATATCATATGTGATTAAATGCATATAATCATATGTGATTATATGTATCTAATCACATAGAATTTATGTGGAAAATATTCATTTTCGCGTTCTTCATTCAGTTGTTAATCTTGTGTGTTTAATTACATGAGATTATATATATATATATATATATATATATATATATATATATATATATATATATATAATCAAATAGGATTTATATGGACAATATTCATTTTCACATTCTCATTCAATAGATGTTCTTGCATATTTAGTCACATATCATTTCTGTACACAAGATTCATTTTCGCGTTTTTGATTAAATAGTTTTTCTTTTTCCACATTAATCACATGTGATTAATACATACAATCACATATGATTAATTACATAAGACAAAATATTAAATCAAAAATATGAAAATGAATATTATCAATATAAATCATATGTTATTTGATATATATAATCACATGTGATTAAGTACATGAGTACAACTATTGAATTGAGAAAGAAATAATGAATCTTGTCCACATAAATTATATGTGATTAAGTACATATAACCACATGTGATTATATTTATTAAATCACATATGATTTATGTGGACAATATTCACTTTTGAGTTTTTAATTCAACAGTTGGTTTCGTGTAATTAATGACATACAATTTATGTGAAAAAGAATTGTTTTCATGTTCTTGATTCAATAAATCATATGCAATAAAATATATATAATCACTTGTAATTATATACACGAGAACAACTATTGAATCAAGAACATTAAAAAAATTTATGTCCACATTAATTATATGTGATTAAATACTTATAATAACATATGATTAAAGTTGATAAAAAATAATTATTGAATCGAGAACATAATAATGACATATATGATTAAATGTATCTAATCACATTTGATTAAATATATCTAATCACATGTGATTATATGTATCTAATCACATGATTTATATGGAAAAAAAAGAATATTGTCCATATAAACCATATGTGATTAAATACAAATAATCACATGTGATTATATACACATAATCACGGGTGGTGGTGGTGTGTACTGATGTTTGGTGGTGGTGGTGAAGGGTGGTGGGGGTGACATGTAGGGTTGTGATTATAGTGGATGGCAGGTGGCGGTGGCAAGTGGTGGTGATGGGTGGTGGAGATGGGTGAAGGTGAGAGGTAATGGTGGTGGGTGGGTGGTCAATGGTTGGTGGTGATGGTGTATGGTGGTTTTAGTGGGTGATAAGTGTGTTGGATTAATGTCTAAGTCCATAACTATAATTGGTAAGACTTGACCCGATCCGGCATGGTCCATTTGGGTTGTATGGCATCATTCACTTGGATAGACTATAATGAGAGAAATAACACTTAAGGTTGATTAATATATTATAAGTTCTAATATATTAATAGGATTATTTAATTAGTATGGATCAATAATTAATCTAGAATTAATTAAGTGATCAAAAGAAGACTAATTAAATATATGGGTTGATTGTGTAAATTATCCATACTTGTATAGTGGGCTAATGCTCCATGGATAATCAAGTTGGGCTAAACCCCATAGTATGGTCCATAGATGCTCCATGGTGTATTTGAACCCATGGATCCAAGGAAATGGAAGGCCATGATGATTAGGGTTTACCCTAATTGTAGCAACTATATAAGATCATATTCTTTGGGAAAAATTGGCCAGTATGAATAATAAGAAAGGGCTAGCCGATTTTAGGAGTGTTCAAGTTTCTCTCAAGTTATTCCAAGTGTATTTGGTGTTGTGTCAACCATTTGAGGTGTCACAAATGAGGCACTAGGCACTCAAGCTTCATGACGACATTCTGCATCAAAGAGGTATGTATTCTATCTTGTTATATTCATTATTTTGTATGCTAGATTAGGATAATACCTTGGCTGTTCATAATTGCATGTATAATAGAGAAAACATAGATCCAAGGTATTTAGGGTTGCATGTATACTTATGAGTGTTAGAATGCTCATAACCCAACAGTGGTATCAGAGCCTAGGCTTGTTTTCTTGTTATACTTGCAAAAGTAGCTGAAAAAATCGAGTTTTGATGTTGTCTGCACAGCAGACTCGCCGAGTCCAAGGAAAAATGCATCCAACTTGCCGAGTTGGTTTGTGCACTCGACGAGTTGGACCCCCTGACTGCATATATTCGATTGTTTTGGCTAGAATTGAACTAGGAACATTACCCTAAGATGTTTTTGGACTTATGAACTTGTTTTTGATGTGGTAATGTTCATGCTAATCCAATTTCTAAGATAATTGTCATAATTTCAAGATTTTTATTAGTTTGTATGCTCATGCTAATTTCTTGAAGATTGATGATTTGAATTATCTTGTTCTTAGATTAATAGAAAAGTTGTGTGAAATAGTTGATTTCAATCCATTTTAATCTAAGAGTTGATTCCAATGTTTGTTTTTGTAACTTGTCCTCAAGTTATATGAAAAGTCACATTTAAGAATCATAAAACTCATAAAAGTTGGCAAAGGTTACAAAATGAAGAGTCTAGTTCTAATTAAATGGTTTTATGACTCCATAACTTGTCCTCAAGTTATGGAGGTTCAAGAGTCTCTTCATTAAATAATAAATAAAAAAAAGTGTAACCTTAATTAGTTCCATAAGTTACAATATAAAAAAAGGGTAATTTTTTAATTAGTTTAAAGTCTTCCATAACTTGTCCTCAAGTTATAGAACTTGAAGAGTTTTAATTAAAACTACTTTAAACTCATAAGTTATGGAATTAATTAGTTTTGAATAGTTTCAAAACATGCCCTAAAGTTTTGGAATTTGAAAACATTTTCTCTTATGAATACTTTAATTCCAAGTTAAGCCCTTTGAATTTTAAAGAGTTAAAATTCAACCCTTATACTTTATAATATTATAAGTTAATAATATTTATATATGTATAAGAGAAGTCAGTCTTACCGTTAGTAGGCCTCATTCACGAAGATGGTCTATAAGGGGGGGGGGGTATAAGGTTACTGCCTATAAAATGGCAGTTTAATGGGTGTCCACTCTCACCTACCGCTTCCTTGATCGGTGGAGGGTCGTTAGCCGAATGGGTAGGACAAGGACTAGAATTCTCCCTTCATTAAAAATATTAATGATAAATACTAAGTAACTAAACCATTTATAAATACCCAATCTTAGTTACTTAGGAAAATGTGAATAAGGTGCTAATCCATGAAATTACACTTTGCACTTTGTTTAAGTCGGTTAGTGGAGCGTGTGTGGTTAACCGGCACACTAACTCGTATTTAACAAGGTAGGCAAAGAGTAACTTAATGTTTATCATAGTATCGATGGAGCGTTTGTGGTTAACCGACACATCGATTGAGGGGTAAACACTTAAGGGTACCAAGTATATTTGCATGGTTATTCACACCTTGTTTTGTGATCCTCGGCATCCCAGTTACAAAACCTGAAGGGCACACTCGAGATTGAAACATGCCATTGACCAGTTCAATGAATCTCAAAAGAATCTAGGAGTTTCGAAACCAATTAAAACCTAATAATACATTTCGTTTATCTTGGTGGAAATTGATGAATCGTCATTCACCTACCTTCAAATATTTTATAGCTTGGATTACGACATCCCTCTTCCAAGTTATAAAATAGTTTGTAGGGTCCTAGCCTTAATATCTCATATTGGGTGTTATATTAAGGACTTTTAAATCAACTATCTTGAATATCTCCCAAAAGATGTCTAGTTCAGACATCTATGATCTTCCCAAATCTCTTGGAATTTGACTTCCTCCACCCCCTCCAATTATTCTCCCTAACCCACAAGTTCAAGGTCACTCAAGCCCTATTGGCAAGGCAAGGTCTAGCTGTGATCACATCTTGGAGATGAAGTCACATATTGACAAGCCGGGAGAGTTAAGTGTCAACGTCTTGAGAAAGTTGGTGGTTCAATCACTTTCTAAGTCACATAGTGAGTTCCTTTGGGAATCCTATGAAACCGACTATGACAAGACCCTTAATGATCTTATCTATTTGCTTGGTGCTGCTGAATCAGCAATGATTTGGATGGCTAGTAAAGCAAATTTGATTAGGAGATCAACTTCCCAAAACTTTATGGACAGGGACAATAGTGACACAGGAAATCCAAAAAAATCATTCTCTTCCCAATTGAAAGGGATCGACCATAGTCAACTCGGTTGACCAAATGGTAAAGAGAAAGGCTAAGTCTGAGATTATCCCATGTACCATTCCCAAAGGATCCATATGGTTCTATTGCCAAAAAGGAAAGGGCATTGGTTGCGAAGCTGCCAAATTTACCTAAGGATGTTAAAGTCAATAAGTTTGACTGTACTTCAGGTAAAGTCCATTGTCTAACTCTATTAAGTTCCTACTTGGAGATTCTTATTACATGATGTGACTGGATCACATATTGATGTTTGAAGAATCAAAGAAAAGTGAAGAAACTTAAAGAAAGAATATGCTGAATCAGATCGCGTAGATGGATTTCTATCGCATAGTTTAAAGATCGGATTCTTGAGCTACTTCTTAGGAGTTATGATATATTGCTAAGGAATAGAAAACAACAAAGTTTTCATGTTCTTTTGCACTATAAGGATAGTTTTTTCTGCAAAGTTTTAAAATAAAAGGAAAATTTTTTGATTTTATTTATTGTAAAATATCCTTACAATGGCATTTGTGAAAATCTTTGTCGCTTATAAGATTCTGTTAAGAGCAAGAGTGGAAATATGAATTTGATTCTTTCATTTGTGGTAGTGTCTAAATTTACCAAATAAGGAAATATTCTCATCACCCAAGTTTCAATTGGACCGAAACTTGGAATCATACAAGGTGTTGAGTGTGATGAACGAAAAATTTTCAACTTTGGAAAATTAAGACTAGTTCCGTGGTCACATGTATATGTGAATCAAGAGAAGGAGTAAGGGATCAAGTACACTTTCTTGTGCACTTGTCAAAGTCCACCACAAAAGACGGATAAGACTATTCGTAATGATTTACTAAGGTTTAGTAAATATGATTATACTTACAATTCTAAGACATTGGAAAAGTTTCAATGTTTGACAGATCAAATAAGAAGAATCAAATTAGGCAGAAGAATAAAATTTTCTCAAATCTGAAAAGATGGAAGAGTACTTTAGTATCATGTTTTAAGATCATCTTACTGATTTTGAGACCTTATCACAATTCATCCTCTAAGTGCATTATGATAGCTAAGAAGAGGAATCTTGAATTGTTGGAATGGTTAAATCAAGAAGATGAGTCATACTTAATTCCAAAACAAGTCTAAGAGTCATACTCCAAGACTGTAAGTTGAGTGACATATCTTAAAGAAGGTTTAAAAAACACTTGTCAAATGTAAGAGTAAAAGTTTTCTACTCTTGTACATTTGAAATTGGTAAGTTGTGATGTTTTGGATAAAACAAAGACCAACTAAGGCTAATTGTGTTAAGTGTCTGTCTTGATTAGAATCCACACTATCTCTTGAATATTTGGCAAGATAGTCTTATATGTCAAGAGGACAGGGGGAGTCTTAAAGATCCTCAAAAGAAGTTCAAGATCTAATCAAGAATAAAAACATGTAGTTTAACACTAACACATACGTGAGGTTTATAACCCATCGTGTTGACATTTTTGTGCTCATTCCAGTTAAGTTTGCTATACATTTGAGTTCTACATGTTCTCAATTGTTTGCATAGCTACTTGGAAGCAATGACAGGCCCTTGAGCTGCCAGGTGGCAAGAAATTAAGATCGAGTTCAGTCCATATGAGTTTGGATTTGTCATTATCCTTGTCTTGTGACTATGATTTTGACAATTCACATGGATAAGAACACATACACCATTAAATCTAAGTGTCATAGGGTTTCTCTCCGATTCATGAAAATGATGGTGAGGAAACACTTTCACTAAGTAGATTTTAACTAGATAGCAATTGTGATATTTACATTCTCAAAGTCGTTAGTGGAGCGTGTGTGGTTAACCGACACACTAACCTGGACTTGTGAGAAGTGGAAAAGGTCTAAACAATTGAGACTATGATTACGGCATCCCTTTTCATAGTTCTAAAATTGTTTAGATACACTTGTGAGCTATCTAAAATAGGTGTATGATTTTGATAAAGTTTTATCAAAACAATCTAGTATCAGAAATCTAAACTTTGGTAAAAAAGTCAGCTAATTTCTGAGTACATGTCAAAGCTAGTGGGAGCATAAGTGTTATGCTAATAATCATCATGTTACTGGGAGCATGATAATTATGATAAAGGTTGCAAGTTAGCAATGTTAATTATAGAAAACAAAAGATTTCAATTAGGAAAAAGTTGTTTTGCTATAATTAAGGGATAGGAAATTATACTTCATCTCAAATCTAAAAGCTTAGATTGAGGTGTTAATCGTATTTAGTCAAGGATATATATATATGAATTTCATGTTGGAATGTGTGACATCCCCTAATTTCTCAGCAAGAAAAGACCGATTTAATTTATACTTTTTAAAATAAAATCAGAGAAATCTTTCTAAAAGATGTTGCGGAAATTGTCCCCAAAACAAAACATGATAAAAGTTTACCAAAACTTTCTTTAAGAAATGTATAGTTTCATTTCATATCAAAACCTCGGGATGCCATGTTCCGATACATATCAAAAGCATAAACAATACATTATAAGCCTTTCAACAGTTATTTACAACTACTGGCCTATAATCCAAAAATTCCTCATTGTCCTCCGACTATGCTCGGGGTCCACTACCTGTAACATAAAAAGTTGAGTGGGTCAGGCTTGGGAGCCTGGTGAGTATATAAGGTTTTCAACCCATAATAATAATAAACTTACTAAGTTCATCAATCAACAATAACCCTGATTACCCGTTCCCGTTATCCTCACTTTATGTCCCTAAACACTTATCACCAGGGACCTAGCCTAAAGAATATCATCGGGATGGACACTACTGCTAAGGGGTTTCCTCAGCCATACGTGTCCTAAAGGCAACAATTAGGGGGATGGAGTACAGCGAATGAACACCCTAGTGCATTAACATCTACAGGTTGTGGGCCTGCTAATGTCTCCCACTGGACTGTCTAGAAAGTCCGTGGTCGTCATCCAAACTCCGCTAGATGACTAGATCTCAAAACTCATCGAGGCCTCTCCGCAATTTTATTTTATCACATATCACTATCTACCCATGTTCTACCCAACATATTTGTAGATAAAATTACTTATACAGTTTAAAACTTGTATAAAACGTCAACTCAACAGTCACCTCAGTTAAACAATTAATATAATTACACGTAGCACGTATTTCATATAAAATACTTCATATCTAGGTGTAAGATGAAGGTGACTATACACTCACATGATTTGATGATAATCGGACAACAACTTGTTTCCTAAAACGATCGTTTCTAATAAAACCGGGAGTTTTATTGAGAAACCGGGCTCTGCAAAAGTCGAGCTTCGAAACCGAAAAGATAAATTTTCCGGGCTTCACGGGCACTTCGTGGAGTATTATGGGGTTTACAATCGATACCAGAGCTTTGGGGAAGGTTAAGGTGAAGAAAAGATGAAGAAAGGGGTGAAAATGGCAAATATCCAATTCTACCCGAGAAGGCTCGCAGGTCCCCTTTTATTTATAGGGTCCGAAGTCGGCTTCGGTGGTGGGGTCCACAGGTGGCAGCATGTGCGAGGGACTCGGTGGCAGCTGCTGATTGGACCGCGGACTCCTGACCCATGTGTGAGGCTCGGAGGCTAGGCGGCAGTAGGGCGAAGCTTCGGCAGGAGAGCTGGCTGCTTCAGATTGGGTCTCCTCCTCAGTTGAATCAGGATCCGATGTGTGGCTTCGCATGACTCAGCAGCTCAGTGACTCAGCAGGACACGTGGCACTCTTTCAGCGAAGGTGACGTGGCAAAACGTGACTATGCGAATTTTCTCGATTTTCGCGCCAAAACTTCTAAAATCCATAACTTTCGCATACGAGCTCCGTTTTTGACGTTCTTTATATGCACGCGTAGCTAAAATTAGGCTCTACAACTTCCGTTTAGACTTCGTTGGATAATTTTGACTTTAAATTTTTTATTATTATTTTTAACAGACCGGGACAGGAAATCCGTTAAAAATTCATAACTTCTTCATCCGACGTCCGTTTTCATCAGACTTTTTACCGTTGTGCTGCTAATGACGAGACCTTCAATTCTCGTTTAGGTTGTGTTGGCTAAAAATCGCTCGATCTAAAATTCGAGTTTTTAGCTGTCTACTGTTAAGCTGAAACTTCGAAAAATAATAACTTCCTCATACGAAGTCAGATTTGGGCGTTCTTTTTCTCGAACTTCTCGGTTTAACGAATACTACGACTTTTGTTTAGATCACTAAGGCTAAATAGTAGTTTATCAAAAACTCACTTTTGACGACATTCAGCACCATGCTGGTTTTGTCGCGAAACTTCGACAGGTCATAACTTCTTCGTTATAACTCGGATTTTGGTATTCTTTATATCCCCGAAATCCTTGTTTCAACCACTACAACATTATGTAAAGATATCGGGCTTATCTCCAACTTTAATTTTGATGCTTATTTTTATTCTTAATTAATTAAACCCTAATAATTAAGCATAAAACACATAATTCACATAAAATTCACATAATTCCTTTTCATTTCTTCTAAATGAGTTACAAAGGTTAACATATACCATTATGTCAATATTAATGCCTAGCCTAGAAACACGGGCGTTACAACTCTCTCCCCCTTAGGATGATTCCGTCCCTGAAATCACACAACGACAAACAACTACGGTTAGCGACTCACTATGTCACTCTCCGTTTCCCAGGTGGGATTTGGCCCATTTATATCTTTCCAACGTACAGGCACTAAATCAACTATCTTACGTTACAACTTCTTAGTCTTACGGTTAACGATTGCGTCAGGTTCTCCAATTAACCTCTTGTTCTCGTCCAACCTTAATTTAGAAATGGTAGTTATGACGGGCACACCTCCCGTGAACTTTCTCAAATAACACACATGAAAGGTGTTATGAATACTCTCTATTTCTTCCGGTCATTCTAGCTTGTAAGCTTGATTCTCGATCCTCTAAAGAACTTTAAATGGTCCAATAAACCTTGGACTCAACTTTCCCCTTCTACCAAATCTTATAAGTCCCTTCCATGACGAGACTTTAAGTGAAACCGAATCTCCAACTTCGAATGATATCGATTGTATTTTCTTGTTAGCATAGCTCTTTTGAGCAGCTAACATCTTTTTTCCTGATCACTTACAACTTTTCAGCAATCTAATGGACTATTTCAAGTCCCATAAACTGCTTTTCGTTAGCTTCCAGCCAACATGATGGCATCCGACACTTTTCCCCATATAAAGCGTGATAAGGTGCCATCTTAACGCTTGAGTGGAAAGTATTATTATAGGGGAGTTCTACTAGTGGTAAGTGTTCATCCCAGTTACCTTGGAATTCTAGGGTACATGCTCTCAGCATATCCTCCAATGTTTTAATCGTTCGTTCGCTCTGACCATCGGTTTGCAGATGGTAAGCTGTATTCAAACACAACTTGGTACCCAATTCCTCTTACAGACTCCTCCAACACCTTGAGGTAAAACGATTGTCACAATCAGATACAATCGTTAATGGAACACTTTGTAACCTCACAATTTCCTTCACATAAGAATTTCGCAAGTTTATCCATAGAGCATTTCTCGTTAGTGGCTATGTAATGCGTACTCTTAGTGAAGCGATCAACGACCACCCAATTCATGTCGTAACCGTTGCTTGTTCTGGGCAGTTTAGTCACAAAATCCATAATGATATCTTCCCATTTACCCATGGGTAGATGTAAAGGTTCTAAACTCCCATACGGTTTCTGATGTTGTGCCTTAACCCTAGCACAAGTTACACACTCGGCCACATACTTAGCAACATCGAGCTTCATCGTTAGCCACTAGTAATAGGGTTTTAGGTCCCTATACATTTTCGTACTGCCGGGATGAATCGAGTACATGGTCTTGTGAGCTTCTTCCATCAGAAGATCTCTTACTCATCCCGTCTTAGGTACCCAAATCCTATCTTTGAATACCTTCAATCCCTGACCGTTTATATCAAACACCAACGTTTTACTTAAACGTTCCTCCTTCCGGTCATTTTTCTCTAAAGCTTCCTCTTGAGCGTTCTTTATACTTTCCACATTTTTAGAGACAACTTCAATTCTCAACGCTCTTGGCCTTTTTTTTTTCAAGGTTCACCTTCCGACTAAGAGCATCAGCATTAACATTTGCTTTACCAGGGTGGTAAAGTATCTCACAGTCGTAGTCCTTGAGTAACTCTAGCCAGCGCCGTTGCCTCATGTTTAATTCCTTCTGATTAAAGAGATATTGAAGACTCTTATGATCAGTGAAAAGTTTGCATTTAGTACCATAAAGATAGTGCCTCCCTATCTTTAGGGCGAATACTACCGCTGCCAACTCCAGATCATGAGTGGGGTAGTTCTTTTCATGCTCTTTCAATTGCCTCAATGCACACACTATCACTTTATCTCTTTGGGTCAAAACACAACCTAACCCAACTTCAGAGGCATCACTTTAAACTGTGAAGTCATCAACTCCGTTAGGTGACGAAAGAGTCGGTGCTTCACACGACGTCTTCTTTAACTTCTCAAAGCTTCCTATACATCTCATTCCAAGTATAGACAACTCCTTTGTGGGTTAAAGCTGTCAATGGAGTCGCGATCGAAGAAAAGTCTTGGATAATTCAGTGATAATATCCAGCTAATCCTAAAAAGCTTCAAATCTCCATAGGACTTTCAATTGTAACCTTCGAGTTACAAAATAAATCCTTATTGAGGACTCCTTCTTTTTCTTGGAATAAGTACTTTCCTTCATTTATTGTAACAGACCGGTGGGTCATGTTATAATGATCTCTCATTGTATACTCCACTACTTAGACTCAGATTTCCTTGGGACAATATTCGGAACAAACTACACCACTACAAGAAAAAAGGCCTTTTACGACGCGCAAAATACGACGCTCATTGATCTATGTTACGCAAAGGAGAGTGACATTAGAAAAATGTCATCTCTTCAAAAAATTTAAGGATAGAAGACACGCATTATTGCGCGCCCTTAAATTAGTGTCTAAAAAAAACACGGAGGGCACCTATAATAAAATGCGCGTCGTCTAAGGGTGTCGCTTTATATTTTTTAATGGAACGCGCGTTCCATCCTTTAATAGTGGGGGAAAGGGGGAAATGAAATTCTGAAAAAATTAAAAACCCCGCCATGCTCTCCTCTACCTTCTTTCAATCGTTCTTCTCTCTCTCTCTCTCTCTCTCAATCAAATACCAAAAATTGACTATTGTTGGAACTAGGGTTCCGGTTCTTAGTGAAATCGAAGGTTTTTTGGTCACCAGGCCATGAAATTGATCAAAGGGGTACAGTTTAGAGTGATTTCCATATCAAGTAGAACAGTAGCTCCATTAAAGTCAAGGTCTCGAAACTCCATGGTCAATCACCATCAACACTCTACTTCTTTATTTGTTCCAGAGGTTTGTCTTCCTTTATTACGAGTTTTATAACCTTTTTAATCAAACTCAATTATCCCTCGATACCTAATGTTATCTTTTGCGTTGTTGCTTCTGCTCTATTCTTCTTGAAACCTCCCCACACTCTCATGTCGAAACATAATTTATGATATCAAGTTGGAAATCAATAGAAATGGCTATGAAGGTCGGTTGGGTTGGACGATTCTCTGGAGGATGAGAGAGATTTGGACATGGCAGATCGTAGGGCTACAGAGATTGAGCTTGATACCATGGAGGGTTTTGCGTCAAGGGAAAAGCTCCACCATCATCTCAACGACCAAGGTTGGTTAGGGTTTCTGTTTTTTTTTTTCTGTTTTTTCTTTTTCTCCTTCCCCAGTTGAAAATTCTCTTTGGTATGTGCTAGTTCTCTCTAGCTTCTCATTTTTTAAGATTAATTGTTAGTGGAAATAGGTTTTAGATTCATTGAAATGTTCTCTTTTGCTTCCTTTTCTCTAATAAGCATTATCTGTTCTATTTCATATCTAATTTATATGGTCTGATTCTCTTTTTGTTTATTGGGTTTTATGTGTTAATCTGTGATAAAAATAAGTTCACTTTTTTGTGCAGGTTTCTTGACTTGAAGTTTAGTTTGTCTATCATATTTAGAGATAATAAACGAGTCTCTGGGAGGTATGCAATGAGCTTTAAGTAGGTCAATTAATAGATCCCATGAATCCAAGTGCACCACTTGCATGAGTTGGATGAAGTTGTGGGTTACATGAGCCTGTGTTACCCTTTTGGGCTAATTGCCTCGGTTCTGTTTGGAAGACATCATAAGGCCATATTACAATCTCCAAAAAAAAACTTTCCTTGTTCTTCTTTGCTTTAACTTCATCAGCCTCCAGATCTAATATTAATTTTTCTCTTAGATTCAGAAATTGATAAATCTCTACTTAAACAAGGTTTATCCCATTTTTTTCTTCAGTAGTGTAGAAAGACATGTTGCCAATGTATACGGTTGTTGAATTTTGGAGTGCGTGTTCATATTCTTATTGTGTTCCTGGAAACCTTTTGTCACGATACGTTGAAATCTTTGTTGGATCCTGTAACATTAACATAGGTAATGAATAGAATGCACACTGATAAGTGATATTGGTAATTTAGTAATTTTAAAAATAGGAAAAATATTGGATATTACCTTGAACAGCAACGCCATTGCACCTTATCTGAAAATGAAGACAAGTAGTATATTGTGTTGTTACTCTCGAGTTAATAGTTACACATGCTTATAGAAACAAATATGATGATGTTTAAATTAGTATGACTATCACATTTTTTGCATGAAATTATTCTTACAGAACCAACACTGATGATGTTTAAATTAGATGAGAAGCTGAAGTTGATAGAATCTCGTCTGGAAAGCAAAGTATTTACTAAACCACCTCAATACTCAACCCCTTTTACATTGTTTTCATCATATTGTTACATATAACAAGATACACTTTTTGTTATTGTAGAATTGAGGGCCCACTTCAGGCTTACATCCTCGTTGACGTACATCACGTGATATTTCTCCGGTGTGGAGTTAAGAATTTGGGGGTTTCTTTCAAGAAGCAAGTAAAATGTACAGCAACTAAAGTTTACTTGGTCTCAAATTCTTCTTGCCCAGGTTGTTTTTTCTTCCCTCATTGTACTTTTAGTTTTCCCGCATCTTCTTATAGTTCCGAGATGCTTTCCATGTGCTTATAAGCTTGCTGGTGTTTACAAACTTATTGGCACGCATAAACTCATTTATATCTTGTAATCATCTTCATGTTTAATAAGAATATATATATTGCACATTTTGATTGTAGTCTGAGGCTTGTAAGGTTTTCAGGTCATATTGAATTAAAACTGCATAGGCTAAGTTGATGAACTGTTGTGAAGTGTATGTTGCTTTACGCTAATATATGTTTATGTTTTCAGGTTCCAATGGCTCCAAAACAGCCAAACACAGGACTCTTTGTGGGTCTAAATAAAGGGCATGTTGTCACCAAGAAGGAATTAGCACCTCGTCCTTCCGACAGAAAAGGGGTAAGTAACAAATCATGATATCTAAATTGTGTTGAGTTTCTTTTGGTTAAATTAATGGTTGTGTTTCTTTGGATTATATATAGAAAACAAGCATAAGATCACACTTCGTGAGAAACCATATCATGTATATTTGAGATCTTTTGTCTTTAAAATAAAGGGCTTTGAATCATACCTTGAGCTATAGAACTCAAACGGAATCACGGGTGCCTATGATTCTGTTTTCCATCAGATCTATAGTCATATTGTAAAAATCATACCTTGAGCTATAGAACTCAAACGGACCCCAAACCAGTTCCCAAAGTTCACAAATTGAGTTGGCTAACTTTCTTAAGCAGGCTAACCTCACTGGTAAGGACTTTATCTATGTGCAAGAATGGAATCTTTGCTATTAGGTCTGATTCGGGTCTGTTCTGATATGTCATTTTGTTTTCATCATTTATAAGGCTTGGAAAAGGATCCAGAGTGATTCCAAGTTTCTATATGTTCCTGATATTATGAATTTAAGATCTGGAGCAGATGGGGTGTTATTTCCAATTATAAATTGGTTAGAATTGATCCAGACTCCAGATCAGTGGGCAGTCACCAGCTTTTACTAGTGTTGTGATTATCCACAATGTGAATTTTATATCCGGAGCTTGGGAAATGCTTTTCATTCAATTCCAACTCTGAGACTTTCATTTGTATGTCCTTTACTTCTCTGAATTTTGGTATGGACGAATTCTACTTACAAGTTGGGTAGAATTGGCCAACCTCACTTGACTGTCTTGTTGGAGACAGAAGTGATACACCTTTTTGTAAAATTCATATTTAATTCATCCTTTGGAGTTAGAAGGAGTTCTTTATAGTTCTGGAGTCCTGAATAATCATAGTTTCCTATAAAATTTAGTTAAAGCTATGTTTCTGTTTTAGATTTTGGAGTAAATCCATTTTGAACAGCAGGTCTGTTTTAGAGACCTTGCTGTGATTACTCTTTTCTCAACTCATAGCTTCATTACTTCTCCTTTCTAACCTTTAGTCCTTCTAAGATGGGTTTTAAAAGTTTAAAATTTTTGCAAGTGTGCTATTGAAAATGAATAGTTGTACAGCTCTTTGTTGTATCTCAGTATCAATGCATGTTTCATATCTGTCAATGTGTGTGAAATTAAATATTATCAAATTTTGCATATACAAAAAAAAGTGTAGCTCCTATTTATTATAAACTCACTTGCTGAATATTGCCCAGATCTGGTTTTGTAATTCGGGATCTGGTGGTTGAGAGTGCATCAAAATCTTTGCGTATGTTGAGAGAAGAATGGATATTGTTGGAGTCCTGTAGAAACAAAAAAAAAATAGATGATGATCACAAAAGAAAACATAGATGTATAGAAATAGAAATACTCACGATACAGTAGGAAGCTTCTCATGTATAATGACAAAAATGTCCTTTGGGCTACACCCAGGTCGTCTGGCCAAAAGATGGCTGTATTCTCCAAGCAGATAAGCGCTAACCTGCATAATGACATCAGAATACAGTTGTCTATATTTGTGTAGGAAATATAAGATATAATCTACATACCTTCACCATTGTCTCATGTATTGCAGGCTTATCAAGATATTCTCTAGCTTTGAGAGCTGCATAAGGCTAATGATTAAAAAAAGAAAAGTGAGTCAGTAGTAAGTCCTATGAACTTTAATAATGCAGATACCAATCTACATTCTACAATACCAAATTAATTAGAATATTCATGAATCAGAATGGAGATTCTAAAGATCATCATCCAAATGCACCAAAATTTAGAGTAAGATCGAACCACTATTAATGAAGGTATTCTACTGGGCTAGGATGCTTGTTGTTTGGATATGGAGCCATGGAAGAACATGGACCCTTCCGTGTTAACAGTGATGGAAAAACACTCTACCCCAACCACTATGCATGGAACAATGGTAACAAAAATTCCTTTAATTACTATGTCCCATTCACATCACTTATAATCTTAGTCCCTGTCTTGCAGGTGCATGCCTAACCCTATAAAACCTTTGCTTTTGAGGTACTAACTGTTTTCTCCTGGAATTTTTTTTGCCTGAGATTTTTTGCTGCCAGCTATCCCTTCGGGACCACTCTTATGTATTATGTTAAAAGCACCAATTCAGAAATTTGCTGATTATGTAAGTCAACTTTCCTCTTCCTTTTTGCTTTTTATTATTTATGCACCCTTATGCCACAAATCTCTGTATTTATCATACTAAATATGCAACCATCCCTTATTTTACTCCTAACTTGTTGTATAATTCATTCATGTCAGCTACATATATGTTGCATAAAATAAATTGGTAAAAGTAGACATGTGAATTATGCATCTGTTATCTCAAATCTTACATTTATTTTTATTTCTGTTATTGTTTTTTCCAGCTTTTAGGTGTTGGTGTCAAGCTTGTTGGCAATACAGTGTGGAGTACCCTTTTTCATCAATTCTTAATAGTGATGTCACGTGAGAAATCATTTTTCTTTTTGTTAAACAAGTCTTTATTATCATGTATTAGGTCATACCATGGGTAAAAACAGCCTTGCCCCTGGTTCCGGGGTTGTCACAAAATACTTGACTTTTTAACTTTGTTTGTGGTTTCATTTAGTAATAATCCTTCTGAGGGGGTGTTTGTTGGGCTGCTTCTTTCAATGTCATTAACAACAGTGGTAAGTAAAATCTTACTACTATGAACCTCTTTTGCTTAAACCTACCTTATTGACCTGTAGCTGATTAAACATTAAATTAATTATGCAGGTTTTGAAGTTTTTGATGGAAAAGAATAGTGTTAATGCTCTTCATAGAAAATTATGTCGGTATTTTAGGAAATTTGGCTAATAATTTAGTTAATTATATAAAAAATGTTGAAATCTTACATTTGTCTACTATTGGAATGATTATTTGTAGTATTACATTTGTCTACTATTCGAATGATTATTTGTATAACATTAACTTTTGTGCAATGCATTGTATTATTTGTATATGGTATTTTATTTTCCATTATGTGACATAAAATGCAAATTTAATATGAAAATAAGTAAATCCATAAATAATTTTGTTTTAATTTAAAATTACGATACGCAAAAATGTGTGTCATCTTCATTTATGACATGGCCTTTCTTGACAGAGGCTTTCTTGATACGCATTGCGTGTCACTAACACGCGCGTCGTAAGGTTACGACACGCGAATGTGTGTCGTCTTCCTTTATGACAGGGCCTTCCTTGATACGCATTGTGTGTCGTAACCGCGCGTCGTAAATGCGTGTCGTAAATGCGCGTCGTAAATGCGCGTCGTCTATCTTTATGACATGGCCTTCCTTGACACGCATTCGCGCGTCGTCTGAGCCATTTACGACGCGCAATGAGCATCGTAAAAGACCTTTTTTCTTGTAGTGCACCTTCCTTCATGTTCTAATGTGATAAAATCACAGTTCAACATGTATCATTCCTAAATATCAACTTCTTTAACAATGAGTGCGATACTTCTGTTGATCGCTTTAATCATTTTTTTACTTCAATCTTGGGGCTTAAGTCAAATGCTACATCGAACTTGGTTCTCAGAACCACATAACATGCTCATCTTAGTAGGACTCGATTCAATATGACCTCTAAGGTCGGAATAAAAATCATCTTCTTAGTCATTACTGAAACGATGGTAACGACAGACTAGAACAAGACGGAATCAAATAATAGCTCCTTGGTAACCTTGTGACTTTCCCTGATCCAAGTACGAGTCCTGTGCTTCCGGTAGTATATGCCTCTACTACCATTCACACCTACTCATAATCGTCCCAAGTATTGTCTCGCAGTTCTCCAAATCGCCATACAATAATTTCACATAGTCATTCAATTCATCATATGACAAAACCAGGGTTTATATTATTTCCTTGAAACAATTACACAAAGGGTCAAGTTTACCCTATACTATGCCTCTAATAGGTGTAACCACTTGTTACTATTCACATTACTACTTTATAACTTGATCTTCTTCTTTTGCAGCCTCAAGTGTCATCTGAAAGGCTCTAGCCTTCGACTTTGGTGGTAGATTGGGCTTTGCAGCATCCTTTCTCTTCAGATAGTCTTTAAAAACATGCCCTTCTTCATGGCACTCAAAACATACCCTCTTGTCGGATGGACACAGGTTGGCATAATATGCAGTCTTTCCACATTTGAAGGAAGTCACCTCCTCACTACATTACCCTGAGTGGTTTTCCCTGCACTTCTCACACCACCTCACTTCACCTCCTCCTCCTCCTCCAAACTTCTTAAACTTAGAAAATTTGCTTCTCTTGCTGGAACCTGAAGTTCCTTCAAATTTTCTCTTGTCACCAATTTCCGCCCTCTCCAGACCCTTCTCTCTGATCTGAACCTCAATGTTCTTAGCAGCCCAGATGGCGACTTTCAAAGTGTTTGCTTGCTTAACCATCGGACCAAAGTCCGCTGGTAATCCAAGGGTGAACTTGTTGATCTTAGAGAGTTAGTTGGAACTAGGTAAGGAACAAGCTTCATCTTTTCAGTAAAACTAGCAGCGTATTCAGTAACGCTCATCTTTCCCTTCTTTAAATTCTAGAACTCATTATTAATTTCCAGAAGATCCTGCTCAGAGCAGCATTGCAGTTTTAGTTGTAGTACAAAGTCTTCCCAAGACATCTTACTAGATTCTCCCTTAGGCATCGAATTAGTTAGTAACTTCCACTAGTTCAACACACCAGACTTTAATAGAGGAATTGCAAGTGCGGTGTTTTGTTTGTTGCTGCACTCACAACTTTCAAACATCGTCTCCATTTCGGAGATCCAATTCATGACTTCCACCGGTGTCGGACTTCCAGATAGACACAACGTTAGATGCCATGAAATCTTTGTATATGCATTCGTATCCATCAACTCCTCCATCCGGGTTGTTTTGTCTAACTATCGGTGGGTTGGCTTGACCAAGAGTCCCACTGTAGTTCCCTCCTACTGATTACCCTTCATTCTATACGGGCTGTTCAACAGGCATCATAGTCACTTCTCTATGATGTTGTAGTAATCGCCTTGTCTCCTCCATCTGGAAATCTAACATCATCTGCATCATTGCTTGTACCCCAGCCATCGTCATTGGCTCAGGTGCAGCTACTACTTGAGGTTGAGGCTGTTGATCCCTATTTCCGTTTGCATTTGCAACTCCACTACGAGTTCTTTCAATTACAATCTATATACCGAATAAGGTGAATTTAGGTCTTTACCCTCGATAGGTATTTAAATTCCCTTATCACTCCGAAACGTTTACATGTTAGTTCTAATCTCGTAATCATACGCTTAGAATCCTACACACATAAGGTTTCCAGATTCGGTCGGCAACAGACCATAGATCTGAACAAATAATGGCACACATGGCAAACACATAGCATTTAGCACATAAGGTCATTTTAGGCATCTACCCTAAAATAAACTAGTGCTCGTGTCTAAAATATGGTAGACACTCATCTCACAATCATCACTTAGCATTCTAAGTTTAAGTATAGAAACTCTAAAATTTCTTAGTTCGCTTAAACTAATGCTCTGATACCAACTGTCACATCCCCTAATTTCTCGGCCAGAAAAGACCAATTTAATTTATGCTTTTTAAAATAAAATCAGAGAAATCTTTTTAAAAGATGTTGCGGAATTTGTTCCCACAACAAAACATGATAAACGTTTATCAAAACTTTCTTTAAGAAATGTATAGTTTCATTTCATATCAAAACTTCGGGATGCCATGCTCCGATACAGATCAAAAGCATAAACACGACATTATAAGCCTTTCAACAGTTATTTACAACTATTGACCTATAATCCAAAAATCCCTCATTGTCCTCCGACTATGCTCGGGGTCCACTACCTGTAACATAAAAAGTTGAGTGGGTCAGGCTTGGGAGCCTGGTGAGTATATAAGGTTTTCAACCCATAATAATAATAAACTTACTAAGTTCATCAATCAACAATAACCCTGATTACCCGTTCCCGTTATCCTCACTTTATGTCCCTAAACACTTATCACCAGGGACCTAGCCTAAAGAATATCATCGGGATGGACACTACTGCTAAGGGGTTTCCTCAGCCATACGTGTCCTAAAGGCAACAATTAGGGGGATGGAGTACAGCGAATGAACACCCTAGTGCATTAACATCTACAGGTTGTGGGCCTGCTAATGTCTCCCACTGGACTGTCTAGAAAGTCCGTGGTCGTCATCCAAACTCCGCTAGATGACTAGATCTCAAAACTCATCGAGGCCTCTCCGCAATTTTATTTTATCACATATCACTATCTACCCATGTTCTACCCAACATATTTGTAGATAAAATTACTTATACAGTTTAAAACTTGTATAAAACGTCAACTCAACAGTCACCTCAGTTAAACAATTAATATAATTACACGTAGCACGTATTTCATATAAAATACTTCATATCTAGGTGTAAGATGAAGGTGACTATACACTCACATGATTTGATGATAATCGGACAACAACTTGTTTCCTAAAACGATCGTTTCTAATAAAACCGGGAGTTTTATTGAGAAACCGGGCTCTGCAAAAGTCGAGCTTCGAAACCGAAAAGATAAATTTTCCGGGCTTCACGGGCACTTCGTGGAGTATTATGGGGTTTACAATCGATACCAGAGCTTTGGGGAAGGTTAAGGTGAAGAAAAGATGAAGAAAGGGGTGAAAATGGCAAATATCCAATTCTACCCGAGAAGGCTCGCAGGTCCCCTTTTATTTATAGGGTCCGAAGTCGGCTTCGGTGGTGGGGTCCGCAGGCGAGGGTGCGCAGGTGGCAGCTGCTGATTGGACCGCGGACTCGTGACCCATGTGCGAGGCTCGGAGGCTAGGCGGCAGCAGGGTGAAGCTTCGGCCGGAGAGCTGGCTGCTTCAGATTGGGCCTCCTCCTCGGTCGAATCAGGATCCGACGCATGGCTTCGGATGACTCAGCAGCTCGGTGACTGAGCAGGACACGTGGCACTCTTTCAGCGAAGGTGACGTGGCAACGTGACTATGCGAATTTTCTCGATTTTCGCGCCAAAACTTCTCAAATCCATAACTTTCGCATACGAGCTTCGTTTTTGACGTTCTTTCTATGCACACGTAGCTAAAATTACGCTCTACAACTTCTGTTTAGACTTTGTCGGCTAATTTTGACTTTAATTTTATTATTATTATTTTTAACAGACCCGGACAGGAAATCCGTTAAAAATTCATAACTTCTTCATCCGACGTCCGTTTTCGTCAGACTTTTTACCGTTGTACTACTAATGACAAGACCTTCAGTTCTCGTTTAGGTTGTGTCGGCTAAAAATCGCTCGATCTAAAATTCGAGTTTTTAGCTGTCTACTGCTAAGCTGAAACTTCGAAAAATCATAACTTCCTCATACGAAGTCAGATTCGGACGTTCTTTTTATCGAACTTCTCAGTTTAACGAATACTACAACTTTTGTTTAGATCACTAAGGCTAAAAAGTAGTTTATCAAAAACTCACTTTTTACGACATTCAGCATCGTGCTGGTTTTGTCGCGAAACTTCGACATGTCATAACTTCTTCGTTATAACTCGGATTTTGGTATTCTTTATATCCCCAAAATCCTTGTTTCGACCACTACAAATTTATGTAAAGATATCGGGCATATATCCAACTTTAATTTTGACGCTTATTTTTATTCTTAATTAATTAAACCGTAATAATTAAGCATAAAACACATAATTCACATAAAATTCACATAATTCCTTTTCATTTCTTCTAAATGAGTTACAAAGGTTACCTAGACCATTATGTCAATATTAATGCCTAGCCTAGAAACACGGGCGTTACAGAATGGCTCAACATAAGGAAATTCTATATATGGGTTCATTATTTGCGTTCTAAAATTCGATTATGATTACGGCATCCCTTTTCATAATCTGAATTATGAGAACTTGGCAAATAGAAATGAAAATATTATAGCAAAGGACTGATTTAGTCTTTATGTGAGACATCATGAATCGTGTTCCATATGCTTCGGATATTGGATCGGTTACATGTGCTATATTCATCACTTCTAAAATTTTCCAAATGCCTGGGGCATTAAGAAGGGAAAAGGTCTAGAATTGGATGTGACTAAAAGGATTAAGCAATTGTCGAGGACAATCTAAGGTTTTCCAAATATTGGATGCTCAGGGACGGTTGGAAGTATAGTGTTAATTGTTGGAAGAACCATATTGACATATTCTGAAAAGAGGCAACTCTTGTTCAGAAGTGATAGTCAAAAGGGGAATGTGGAAATGATCCCATTGGTGGAAGTTGTTCAATAAATCTGTGTAAGATTAGGAAACTTAATGCAAGAAGGATGTTTCCAAGGAGTTGATCTCCTTTGGAATGCTCTGTAATGTTTGTTGTCAAGTCTTTGTGACTTTGTGCATAATCATTACAAAAGAATCATTGCATATAAGCTTAGAATCTAACAGATTTCGGTAAAATGGCATGAATTTGGAATTCCTGCATTTGCCATAAGTATTCGGGAGTGTGAAATTAGAATTATTGAAAGTTTGGTCAATTGGTTTATTTCACAAAGTAAGGATCATAGACAAACCTAGAGTGTATACTTGGTGTAGGTCAAAGGTATTGTTTAGAAAAAACATAGTGTACATGCTTGGAGCATGGGACAACTAGTGTTTTTAATTCAAGTATAAAGTTGATAAAACTGAAACAATGAATAATGAGTAATCAATATGGTGATAAATAAAAGGTGTTTTATTTATATTCATAGGTTTTGATACCATATTAGATTCAATTATTCTTGTGTTTCATTTTGCATGTTTTGACTTCCAAAATAAACTAGGTTATTCTTTCGGAATGACTAAGTTATTGAAACCATCCACAGTCGGTCATATGTTGGAAGTAGATATGAATCAAGACTGTCATGGGTTGGCTTGTAGAGGTCCAAGTTGGTGGACAAAGTTGTGCTACAACGCTCATGAGTGCTCATAAGTTCTGAGTATTGGATTCAACCCACGCTCATTTGAATCACTTCATGGATTTTATCATGAGACGATAATATCTTATATTCTTCAAACCTAGAGATAGGAGGTGTTACTATGAGTTGATAGTACACTGATTGCACGAAAACGCATTGGTAACTCGATTTTATAAAACGTGCCTTTGTGTATCATTCAACAAGTAGTAGAATAAGCCATATGAGTCGAATTTTATCCATTCCTTTTACCTTTGGGATAAAAGCGATATCTGTGGGCCCCTCGATGATTTAATGATGATACTTGTGAGTGCTTGGCCAAGCCAGGACTGATTTGATTTGTTCAGTCAGTCAGTCATCATGAATCGAAAATCAGGAAACAACAAATGGATAGAGAGAATGATTGATAATCCATGTCTTAGTCCATACGATATCCAGAATGGAGGAATATATGATCACTTATCTAATGGACAAGTCATTGACAAAGGTCAAAGTTCATCGGCAAGGTCAGAGTTCGACGGAAGCTTTTGAGAGCTACGATTGCCAGTCGGTTCTTGAAGTCATACTTGCAATAATAGTTTTAGACTTATCCAAGTGGGCGATTGTTGGATAAATGTCTAAGTCCATAACTATAATTGGTAAGACTTGACCCGACCCGGCATGGTCCATTTGGGTTGCATGGCATCATGCACTTGGATAGACTATAATGAGAGAAATAACACTTAAGGTTGATTAATATATTATAAGTTCTAATATATTAATAGGATTATTTAATTAGTATTGATCAAGAATTAATCTAGAATTAATTAAGTGATCAAAAGAAGACTAATTAAATATATGGGTTGATTGTGTAAATCATCCATACTTGTATAGTGGGCTAATGCTCCATGGATAATCAAGTTGGGCTAAACCCCATAGTATGGTCCATGGATGCTCCATGGTGTATTTGAACCCATGGATCCAAGGAAATGGAAGGCCATGACAATTAGGGTTTACCCTAATTGTAGCAACTATATAAGATCATATTCTTTGCGAAAAATTGGCTACTATGAATAATAGAAAGGGCTAGCCGATTTTAGGAGTGTTCAAGTTTCTCTCAAGTTATTCCAAGTGTATTTGGTGTTGTGTCAACCATTTGAGGTGTCACACTTGAGGCACTAGGCACTCAAGCTTCATGAAGACATTTTGCATCAAAGATGTATGTATTCTATCTTGTTATATTCATTATTTTGTATGCTAGATTAAGATAATACCTTGGATGTTCATAATTGCATGTATAATAGAGAAAACATAGATCCAAGGTATTTATGGTTGCATGTACACTTAGGAGTGTTAGAATGCTCATAACCCAACAAAGTGGGGTAGTGGTGGCGAGTGGTTGTGATAGGTGGTGAAGGTGGGTAGTAGTGATGGGTGGTGGTCGGTGGTTTTGGTGGGTGGTGGGTGGAGGTGATAGTGGCGGGTGGTGCTGATAGGCGATGGTGGTCAGTGGTGATAGGTGGTGGTGGTGGGGGGGGTGATGGAAGTGGGTGGTGGTGATAAGCGGTGTAGGTGGGTAGGGGTAATGGCGGGTGGTGGTGATAAGTGGTGGAGGCGGGTAGGGGTAATGGCGGGTGGTTGTGATAAGCGGTGGAGGCGGGTAGGGGTAATGGCGGGTGGTGGTGGTCGATGGTGGTGGGTGATGGTGGTGAGGGGTGATGGAGGTGGGTGGTGATGATGGGTGGTAGAGGCGGGTAGTGGTGATGAGTGGTGGGTGGTGGTTGGTGGTGGTCATAATAGTAGGTTGTGGGTGGTGGTGGAGGTGGGTGGGTGGTGTTTTGGTGGGTGGTGGGTGGGGTGAATGGGGATGGGTGGTGGTGGTCGGTGGTGGTGATGGGTGGTGGTGGTCGGTGGTTATGGATGGTGGTGGTGCATGGTGGGTGGTGGTGACGAGTTGTGGTGATGGGTGGTCGGTGGTAGTGGCTGGTGGTAGCCATAATGGTGGGTAGTCGCTAGGTGGTAGTGATCGGTGGTGGTTGTAGTGTGTGGTGGGTGGTGGTGATGGTGGTCGGTGGTGGTGGTGGGTGGGGGTGATGGTGATGGTGATGGTAGTCGGTAGTGGTGGTGGGTGGTGGTAGTGGTAGGTGGCGGTCATAGTGGTGGGTAGGTGGTAGCGATGGGTGCTGGAGGTGGATAGTTATGGTGGTGGTGGTAGGTGAGGTTGGTGGTGGTGATGGGTAATAGTGGTGGTGGTGGATGATGGTCGTGGTTGGCACTGGCGGATGGTGGTGATGTTGTTGGGTGGTGGGTAAGGGTGGTCGTGACGGGTTGTGGAGATGGGTGACGGTGACGGGTGGTGGATGGTATTGTTTGGGTGGTGAGTAGTGTTAGTTAGTGAGTTTTTTTTTAATTATTACTTATTTCTTGGTTTATATTGATATTATATGAAGACTATAATTTAAAAAAATTGTGTGGTCAAATTTTGTTTTCAAATGTTCTCGCAAAAAGAAATGCTTTCGATTGAACGCTGCTATATATATATATATATATATATATATATATATATATATATATATATATATATATATATATATATAGAGAGAGAGAGAGAGAGAGAGAGAGGAGAGATATTTAAGTTCAAATGTTTTTACTATCTATTGTGTGGATGTATGATTAATTATGGACCAATCATTTTAGTTATTTTAAGAAAGTATTTAATGCATATTAAATGCTGAAGATTTAATTAATAGTTATTATATCTTCAACATTTAATATAAATTAATTACTTTATTAAAATAAGTAAAATGATTGGAACACAATGAATCATATATATATATATATATATATATATATATATATATATATATATATATATATATATATATATATATATATATATATATATATATATATATATATATATATATGGGGAAATCTTTTGAAAAGTCCTTAATATGTTTAGAAACTTTATAATAAAGTCCTAAATTTTAGATTTTGAACAGAAAATCCAGATTTTAATTTATTTTGAATAGAAAAGCCAATAACCCGGCTAATTTATTTATTTTATTCCTTTTTGACTTATTCAGCCTGTCATGTGATGAAATCATTAATTTTCCAAAATAGTGAGACTTATGTATTAGGTATTTATATATATATATATATATATATATATATATATATATATATATATATATATATATATATATATATATATATATTAAAGTTTTTGATATGGTTGTTTTTGTATTTTGTTATATTTTAAATGTAAAATTACATTTTTTATGTATTTTTCTTACATTAAGTCATCTTCATCATTTCAACAAATGCGTACAACTTTTTCGAGTATGTCTAGATGGTTTTCCTACACACCCATATATTTTAAGTTTTTTTTTTTCATTCGTTTATTTTGAAATTAAACATCAAATGGGAAAATCTTAAAATATGTGGGTATGTAGGAAAAACATCTAGATATACTCGAGGAAGCTGTATGAATTTGATGAAATGGTAAAGACGACTTGAAGTAAAAAAATACATAAATACGTAAAAATAATACAGTTATACATTTAAAATATATAAAAATACATAAAAAACTAAACAAAGTACATAAATACGTAGTAAAACATATATATATATATATATATATATATATATATATATATATATATATATATATATATATATATATATATATATATATAGGGAAGGGTTATATGGAAAATGAAGGATTAGGGCAACACATGCTTGAACCAATGAAAACATGACAACATGTCACTTTAGGGTAACTACATAAATAACTTACACAATACATTACTTGTGAATAAAGAAATGGACACATGTCGTTTGATTATTGGTTACAGCGTATGTTGCCCTAGTTATTTGTTTTCCATAGAACTCATTCCTATATATATATATATATATATATATATATATATATATATATATATATATATATATATATATATATATATATATATATAATACATGATACAAAAACACACATAAGAATACACAATATATGTAAAATACTTAAAAATACAAATAAATACGTAAAAAAATACGTTCTTACATTTAAAATACATAAAAATCTATATAAAAAACTCAACAAAATACATAAATACATAAAAATAAATATAAATACATAATACATAAAAACACATAAAAAAATATAAAATAATTAAAAATATTTATAAATATATAAAAATACATTTATATATTTAAAATACATAAATATCTATATAAAACCTTAGAAAATATATAAATACATAAGATACATACAAATACCTAATACATAAAAAATAACACATAGAAATACATAAAATAATAGAGTAAATTATTCGAATGGTCCCTATGGTTTGGGTAATTTGCGTATTTGGTCCCTAACTAATTTTTTTTACCCGGAAGGTTCCTACTATTTGTTTTTATTACACACTTGGTCTCTGTCTTACCAAAAAGGACTATTATGCCCTTATTAATTTCTTTTTTGATGAATTTTATTATTTATATTATCTTAGTTTATTGTAACATCCAAAATAAGGTACATTTATCATTCTTGGATCTTTTCCTAAAGTGTCAAAAATAGTCGCTAATAGAGAAAAGTTGGCAAGATTCGTACGTGGGGCGTACGCATGAGTATGCGCAGCGTACTCAGGCGCCATGGATAATCGCGGAGGACCACCTAGTATGCTGGGTGTACCCATGGTACGTTGGACGTACTAGAATCAGGTGTAAAACAATAATTTGAAGTTGGCCCCTATATAAAGAACATTATGGCCTCATTTCTAACCACCGTTATCAGCCTCCAACCCTCTCATAAACGTGAATCTCGTGTGTGTGGCTTGTGTGTGTTATTGCAAGTTTTGAGTGTTCTTAGGTCTTGTAGTTGAAGAAGGAGGTTAGAGAAGAAGAAGAAGGTGCTGGCAAGCTTAGAGATCCTGAAACTTCCCACCTTTGTGCATCATTTTCAGGTATAAAGCTTATACCTTGGCTCGTGTTCTTCTAGATATATTTAGTTTAAGATTTATTAGCCTAAGTGCCCAAGTTCAGACCTTATCGAGTTTGGGGATCTCCAGAGAGTTTAAGTTGTCCTTTCATGCATCTTAAGACATCTAGATTGATAAAAATGCTTGCTTGATCTTCCATTTTGACTCATGCATGAGTAAAGTAGCTTAGAATGGATGAAATGATGTTTTAAGCCTCTCCTAGCCATGAAATGGCTTAAAGCCCTCAAATTTATGGATTAAGAGGTCTTAAATTAGTTAGATATGTGGTTGCAATGGTTGTCTTAATGGATTAACATGTCAAAAGAGTGGAATTGGATGTTTATGGAGTATGTCGTGCATACTCCTAGTTACACGCATCGTAGGCGAATTTTACCCTATCGCATGCTTAGTCAGTTGTACGCCAAGCGTTAGGCATAGTATGCCCAGCGTACTCGTTGGGTGTTGAATTTCGTTGACTTTGACCTTTGGTCAAAGTTTGGGGTTTTGGGACCGAGGGAAGGGAAAAGTGGTCCTTTTGCTGTTAGTAGGTTTAACCATGGATTTTAGACCCATGAGTTGGTTTGGGCCTTAATTATTAATTAAGGTTAATTATTTTGTTGACTAGGGAGAGTCTAGATCCGACAGTTCAGGTGTTAGGTTTTTCGTGTCATCCATATCAGGTGAGTCTCTTCACTTATTCTTACAAGTATGGTATGCTAGTTGTATTCTAACGACCAGTTGGGTCTAGCTGCTATGATATGTTATGTTATGATATTCTATCTGACTGCGGCTGCTGATAGCCAAGCGGGGGTTGCTGATAACCCTATGAGTGTGTTGTTAGCTCATTGGGATTGCTGATAGTCCCAGGGTTGCAAACAACCCATAGTTGTTTACTTATGTTGTATTATATTTGGTATCTTGGGGAACTCACTAAGCTTTGTGCTTACAACTATGATTTATATGTGGCAGGTACTTCGCAGGACTGCGAGAAAGTGAAGGTCTGATTGTACACATGCATTGGGAATTTACTATTGCAATATGATCTTTTATGTGCTCTGATAACTATGATACTTGTGGTTTTGGGATGACTTGTACTTGATAGTTGGTTGTGAAACTATGTTTTTGGAAATTTTAAAAATGAAAAAATTGGTCTAAAATTTGAGGTGTTACAATTTGGTATCAGAGCCTTGGTTTGAGGGATTTGGATGAACCTCTAGGTGACTCCAAACTCAAATTGAGGGCCTGAAAATTTTCAAGAACTTATACTATGAGCAGATAGTTATGCATGCTAGCTAAGGGTAGGCTAAGGAATCTTGCTGAAACAATATGAAATGTGTCCTGATTTATGATGTGTTAGCCTAGGGGTTCATTCCTTGTGGGATTGAGTCTGTCTATACTATTTGTTTGGTGTATGCCTTATAGTTGTACATAGTAAGGATTTTATAGCGTTAGAATGTGTAACATCCCGACTCCGAGGTATGATATTTAATTATTTTATTTCTTTTTGACACGACAACTCAAATAGTTGGAAGCACCAACTCGCTGAATAGAGAATATCATAGCCGTGGGATTTTAGAGTCTACTCAACGAGTCGGAGGACCCCGACTCGACGAGTAGGAGCTGAGTGAGAAAACCCTAATTTTTAGGGTTTGTGTCCTATTTAAAGGAATTAAGCCCTCATTTCCGCCACCCTTGTCACCCTAATACCTTATGTGATACCCTAATCGAGCTATAACCTTGTGTGTGAGAAAAAGAGGATAACATTGTGATTTTTAGTGCATTCTTGGAGGAAGTTTGAAGAGCAAGAGACTTTAGATGAGAAGGAGCTTTTGGATTTGGTGTTCATTCATTCCTAGCTTCTGTTTGAAGGTAAAAAGTCACCACCTTGCTCATTGTTTGGTTAGATCTCGTTTTTAGGGAATTTAGAGCCATTTTCCGATCCTTCTTGGAGTTCTAGAGTGTTATGAGCATGTCATGGAGTTTAGACTCCAGATTTGGACATATTGAGGTCCCATGAGCCCAATGATCCAAGCTTTATCAAGCTTTGGGCAAGTATCCATGCATGAAACCCTTTATGGAGCTTGTTTTGGCATTTTGAGCCCTTGATGCCATGCATGAACGTAAAGCTTGCAGCTTTACATGATAAGTGAGCCTTAGAAGTCTAGATCCAGAGTACGAGACATCATTTCCACCTAAAAACGTATGAATGAGAATATGCACTGAAGGGAATCGACGGGTCGGTGAGCAAACTCGGCGAGTCGGTTAGGGTTTTCCCCGATGAGTCTGGATGCGTTGTAACTCGACAAGTTGGTGAGACAAATCGACGAGTTGAGTTGGAATTTTACGATAATTCTAAGAAAACAAAGGAACTCGACGAGTCGCATAGATGTACTCGATGAGCTGGGTTAACATAGACTGTTGACTTCTGTTGACTTTTAGGATTTGGTCAAGACTTGGATTATGAAGACCATGGAGGGGTAAAATGGTCTTTTACCCATTCCAAGAGTTAGAGAGAGAGATTAACTGAATTTATTTAGAGTTGTGGTTATAAGTGTTAATTAGAGATGAAAGCGTCCGGGGGTGGATGACTTCATATAAAGTATCACAACACATGCATCATAGTAATCAAAGTACAAAAACCATTATGTTAATAATGTATAAGTTTTACATAAGTGTTCAAGTTATTGCATATATGACATCAAAAGTTATATATAGCAAAAGACAGAAGACATGACTCTATACTGCTCCGTCTTCTCAAAATCTTGGGAATGTACCTGTCTACTGGCTCCCTGAGAATACAAGTACTTTAAAAAAAAGAGTATCAACATTTAAGTTGGTGAGTTCATAAGTATTTATGTTTAAAAGCTTGTTGTTTGTTTCTTGAAATAGTAATAATGTTTATTCTTCCCGAAACTCCAATAGTTTCTAATATAACTGAAAAATAGTTTTAATACCATAAAACCGTTATGTGTAAGTGTTGTTGTACTATAAAATAGTGTAACATAGTTTTAGCTCACAATAAAACTATAAAAGGAATGTTCTCTGTATTGTTTATATTGTAAATAGTATGCTTTAATTTCACTCTTTGAAAACTCTATAATTGTGAATGTGCTTGGTTCTGCCAACTATAATTCTAAGTTGTAGTATTATAGTGTAAATCGTATTGTTGTAAAACCAACACGTTGTATTTGTACTCTTTTGTTTAATTATTCATACACTAATCATATTGCTCATATCTTTTTGTGAGTTATTATAACCATACTAAGACTAGTAAGTCTGATACAACGCTTTATGGGCGTTAGAACTGTAACGACATTTGTCACTCACAGGAATACCAGCCTAACTGTAGCGAACAGTCTGAGTGCGGGATTGTCAATCCCGTATAGATCTATACACATTTGTCTCGCTCTCTGTCGGGAGATACTGGTTATAATTATCAGGTCTTTAATAGTATTTCTTAAATAATTAAGCGAATTATTAGTCCTAAGCCCTTTAAATCTTATATATATATATATATATATATATATATATATATATATATATATATATATATATATATATATATATATATATATATGATTTTGGTAAAATATTAGTTAAAAAGAGTTTATAAAACATTTAAAGGAGTTTAACGTTATTTAAAAGGGTTTTAGTAATTTAAAGATGTTTTAGAAATATTTAGAAATCATTTATTTGTAAACACAATATTCTTGTGTTAGACTTGTATCCTAATGTGTGTGAAACTAACTAGTTTTATCCTACTTTTTAAAATATAAATTAGACACACAATAGGCAGTATACCTGTCAATTAGTGGTATAATTTAAGCAAGCAAGGTATCGAACACAGGGAACGACAATTATAAGACTAACTACTAGGATTATCTTATAAAAAGCAGGTAATAAAAGGAGGGTTTTCTCTAGTTTTGCAAGCCTAGAAACTTAAATACTCAACTAACACTTAAAGAAAATACTTAACAGCTAAGTATATAAAATTCAACTAAATTCAATGATTAAGAGGACTTTTGTTTAGGTTCGAATCATTTGATCCTATAGTTGATTTTATGGTGAATGCATTGGATTAATTTTTCTTTAGCTACCGATTAAGGTGATTAGGTTCACGTTCGCTATTACTAATCCTTAGAAAACAGATTAAATCAAGCAGTGACCAGTTGTCTAAATTAATTAATTTCCTAGTTGATTGGTTCGGGTTAAGTAAGACTTGTAATGGTTAATTAAATTGGTTGTTCAATTAACCTCTTGTTGATGGTTCGTCTCACAAGCTCACACATTAATTTGTCTATTTTCTAGTTAATCGTAGTTTCACGTCGCTATGCCTAGGCATATAACAATATTTTCACATAAGTCATACGAATTTAGCAATTAAGAGATGTTCATGCAACTTAATATGCTAGTTAATTAACTGGAAATAGTTGTAATTAACACATAATGTTCCTTAGCAAACTTATCAAAACATTATCACCAAATCAAATTAATCCTAACCATAAACTCATTGCATATTCACAAAATCATCTACCCTAAATAGAAGACAAGGGTTTTAGTTCGTCATTGCAGCTAAAGCACACTTAAAAACGAAATCCATTAGTTTAAATATGATTCAATCAAAGGTAAAAGTAAGAATGCACTTGAATTGCCTTCAATCTTCCCAAAATCAGATGCTTAGACTTGATCTTCGAGTTCATAGGGTTCCAGCAGCAACTTCAATCGTAGCTTAGCCTCCAAGGGTTTTCAGAGAGCCTCAATTCTGGAATTTGACTTCTATTTATAGATTTCAGAAAAAAGGGTCTACTCGTCGAGTAGATAACCGAATCGTCGAGCCCCCTTTGTGGAATCTGTATACGGCAAGGACTCTATGTTTTGCTTCACGAAAATTCGTGGGTACTCGCCGAGTAGTCAGTCAGAATCACTGAGTCCTTTAGGATTTGGCTCTTTTTCTTCTTTCTTCAGTTCCCGAGCTTCCAATCGCATCTCTTGCTTCCTTTTGCTTCTGATCATATCTTTTGGACTGAAATTACAATTTAAACATAATTAAGTACCTTTTGTCCATAAATTGAAATAAATTAGCCAAAAAGCATTAAAAGTCTATACGAAATATATGGATAAATATGCACATATCATATCCCCCCTAAAACAGTGAAAAATAGTAAAAACGCAGGGGTATGAACTCAGATTTTGTGAGTTTCCGGTTGAAGATACGGTGTAGCGGAGCTAATCCACATGTTAAAACTCGTGATAAAAACCAAATCTTATTTTATATTAACGTAAAATCAAGTATAAATTAGATAATCTAGAAATGTTTAAAGTGTTAAATAACACTTAAGTATTGTAATAAGACTTACACTAATTCCTAGAATAGTGTGTGGGTGTTCTTGGTGTTCTTCGTGAAAACTAGTGTAATTTGGTGTTTTCGGCCCAATATAAGAAGATTTGAAGGTGTTTTTGGGTGTGAATTAATAAGATTGGAAGGTGTATTCAAAATATGTTAAGAACACTTAATGATTCTCGCAAGATCCTAAGAAGATTCATGCAAATTTCACATGATATTCAAGAGAAAAAGAGGGGTTTTTGTTTGTGTTCTTGAGAGGATTTGGGATGATTTCAGTTGAAAGATGTAAGAATGAGCTTATGTTTTTGGTCATATGTATTTATAGTAAGGGACATTTGATGTGATACTTTCATTGAAAAGTGTATCACATCCTCTTAAAATGCGAACCAATAGATAAGACCGAGAGATTTCGGTCCTTGCACATGCGAGTTTCGGTCAGAAGAGGAAACCCTCCGGGTTAGTTTTCTGCTGTCTTGCACGTATGCGTTCCAAGGGTTCTCGACCGTAAATGGTTTGCGGTCCTCCAGGTTGATGTCCTAAGCGAGCTTTCGGTCAGAAGAAAGAAGAAGAAAGTTGCGAAGGTTTGCGGTGGGGAATCTTCTCATGCGAGATTCCTCGGTTTTGGCTGGTTTTTCTCTTTTAACTATACTACACTTTATTATAAGGCTTATACATATCAAATTTGTTTTATTTTAACTTTATTAAATTAACAAAACAATAAATTTGACTTTTATTTGATATGTTTGATTTCTGTTGACTTTTACAAGATAGAAAATAACGGGTTGTACCACTATCCTCTCGTTAAAGGGAATTTCGTCCCGAAATTAAGTCTATTGAGATATCCTAGGACTAGGGAAATAGATGTGGATACTTTTGTTTCATTTGATCCTCCTGTTCCCAAGTGAATTCAGGTCCTTGCTTTGCATTCCAGCGAACCTTCACTATCGGGATACAACTTTGCTTTGTTCTCTTGACTTGTCTATCTAGGATTTCTACTGGTCCTTCCACGAAGTTAAGGCTCTCATTTATCTTGATTTCATCGAGTGGGATAACAAGAGTCTCATCAGGTTAGACAAGTGAAAGGTAGGATGTATGTTACTGAGTTCCTGAGGTAGTTTGAGTTTGTAAGCAACTGGACCGATTGCAAGAATTTCAAACGATCTGATGTACCTTGGATTTAGTTTTCCACGCTTTCCGAAGCGTATCATGCATTCTTATACAGTGGGCTTGTGATCCATAGTTCTCTATGTTGGGATAAACCCATGTGGTAACCCATGGATACTCCATGGGGGTTAAAACCCATTGAGCCTAAGGAATGTGGAAAGTCATGCACATTAAGGTTTGCATGGTGTAACCCTAATCATGAAACACTATATAGGAGATCACCTAGCTCATGAAATCGGCACTAGTGAGTCGTTAGAAGAGCTTTTCCGATTTTGTGAGCAAGAAATATTTTCTCAAGTCCTCCAAATTGTTGTCGGTGATTTGTGGTTCCATTTGAGGCATTCACATTATTGGTTCTAGGCTCTTAAAGCTTCAAGGTTTCAAAGCTACAACAAAGGTATGTCATCTAACTAGAATTTTGTAGTATAGATACTCCATTGTATGCTAGTTAGGATGATGCTTTGGAAAACTGAAAGTTTGCATGTATATTAGAGAAAACATAGATCCAAAGCATCTACGGTTGCATGTACACCATAAGAGTGTTAGAATGCTCAAAAATCATTAGTGGTATCAGAGCCTAGGATTATTTTCCAATATACTTGATGCTACTTGCTTTCAAATGCTTCAAAAATCGACTTTCTGCTTTTTGGACAGTGGACTTGCTGAGTCCACTAGGGAACTCGCCGAGTCCCCTCACAAATCTGACCGGCTCGCTGAGTTAGTTCATGCACTCAACAAGTTAGTGCTCCAGAGTGTAGATTTTCGAGTTTTATGGCTGGAATTGGACTAGGATCATTACCCTAAACTATTTTTAAACTTATAAACCTAATTCTGATGTGGTAATGATCATGCTAATCCAATTTAAAAGATAATTTTCAAAGTTTCATGTTTTGTATTAGTTTATATGGTTAGGCTAATTACATGAAATTCGTTTGATTTGAATTGTCTTTTTGATATGAGTTTAATCTAGATCATGGACATGACTTGACATGCTTGTTAGTTTAATTGATGATCTTAATGGCCTTTGATGTGCTCCATAACTTGTCCTCAAGTTGTGGAAAATAAAATTCACTTCTTTAAGAGGCATTAAAACTCATAGGTTATGGACTTGAAAAGTTTTGACAAGTTTCAAAAATTTCCCTCAAGTTTTGGAATTTATAAAGTCACTTTAGAATACTTTGATTCCAAACCCTAGAATTTTAAAAGTTAAAATTCAACCCTTATACTTTATAGTATTATAAGTTATATATATATATATATATATATATATATATATATATATATATATATATATATAAGATCAAGTCAGTCTTACCGTTAGTTGGCTTGTATCACGAAACCGGTCTATAAGGAGGTATAAGGTTACTACCTATCAAAATGACAGTTTAATGGGTGTCCACTCTCACCCACTACTTTCTTGACTGGTGAAGGGTCGTTAGCCGAACGGGTAGGATTGGAATATAATTCTCATTACGTATAATGATAATAAAGTAACTAAATGTTTTATTAAATTCCCAATCTTAGTTACTTTAGGAAAATGTGAAAAGAAAAAAAATTGATGCTAATCCATGAAAATTTCACTTTACACCTTACCAAGTCGTTGATGGAGCGTGTGTGGTTAACCGACACATTAACTTAGACTAGTAAGGGTGGCTTGATGTTTATCATGAGATTAATGGAGTGTGTGTGGTTTACCGGCGCATTGATTGGGTGATAAAGTTGAGAGTACCAAGCACATTTTGCATGGTTATTCACACCTTGTTTGTGATCCTCGGTATCTCAGTCTCAAACCTGAAGGGCATAATCGAGATTTAAACATGCCATTGAATTGTTCAATGAATCTAAAATGATCTAGGAGTTTCAATCCTATTAGAACTTAATAAATATTTCATTTTTCGTGGTGGAAATTGGTAAATCATCATTTACCTACCCTCAAATATTTTGCAAGTTGGATTACGGCATCCCTCTTCCAATTCGTAAAATATTGTGTTAGGTTCTAGCCTTAATATTTCATATTGGGTGCTATATTAGGGACGCTTTATCTAATCTAAACTTGTCTTTCTTTCTTTTCAGATGTCTTCCAACATTGCTTCTGGCTCAAACCTTGATGGCTCCTTCTCTCTCATGAACCTTTGTGGGAGAGTCATATTTGATGGTTCCAACTTCAATGATTGGATTAGGAACATCAGGATGGTCACTCGTTATGAGGACAAAGAATATGTCCTAGACAAGGAGCTAAAGGAAATTGATGAGTTTTCTGCTAATCTTGAGGAGATCGCTGAGTTTAGGGCACATGAGAAGGATGCCACCAAGGTGTCTTGTATCATGTTGGCCACCATGATAGCTAAACTCCAAAAGTCCTATGAGGACCAGTGTTCTAAAATGTGCGCCATGGCGGGCGCCAAGGCGCGCCATGGTGTAAGGCGCGACGTCGCCATTACGAAAAGCTTCATAACGTTGCTGTTAGGCGTGGCGTGTGATATGGCATGCCATGGCACGTTATGGCGTGTTATGGGCGTGTTTTTTGTTTGAGACAAGTTTTTTTCTCTTTTTTAATACATTTTCTAATCGGGCATACAAATATTGTGTTTTTTGTTAACTTTTTGTAATTAGGTGTTGATATAACACTTCTAAAAACTAGTTATATTTGATATAAATATATATTTATGCGGTAATATAATTATAAATTAATACAAAATCGCCGCCTTACATCACGCCTTGATAAACGTCATGGCTCGCCATAACTCGTTAAGCTTGAGGCTTGGCCTTGCCGCCACGCACGCCTCATGCCATTTTAGAACCTTGATGAGGACTACTACCCTTTTGAGATGCACTAGGACCTGATGGAAATATACCATCATAGTGCTCGTCAAGAGAGGTATGAAATAATCTCTTCCATGATAACAACCAGGATGAAGGATGGTGAACCCATCATAGGCCACTTGCAGAAAATGAAAAGGTTTGTGGACCGATTGCTAAAGTTGAATGTGAACTTCCCCGAGGAGCTGGCTATAGATATCATTCTACACTCCTTACCTCCATGTCATGATAAGTTCCGAATGACCTACCATATGAACAAGGAGGAGGTCACACTTAGCAAACTTCAATGGCTTTTGAGGACTGCCGAAAGTGGTCTCAAAGGTAAATTGGCTGTTAATACTCCTACCTCCGTCCCTGTTCTGGAAATTGGACAAGGGAAGGGGAAGAAGAGGAAGGATCCTTCAAAGAGCCGCAAGGGAAAGTCTTTTGATGGATCCTGTTCAAGTGGGACCCAGGCTGATTCTACTGCTCCTATTTCCATTCCTAAAGAAGCAAAGTGTTTCTACTATCATGAAAAAGTGCATTGGAAGCGAAGCTACCCCAAATACTTGAAGGATGTCAAAGATGGGAAGGTTAAACCCACCCATACAAGTATTTATACTATTCTATCTAAAAACTCATCACATAATAACTCTTGGGTGCTTGGCACAGGTTGTGGATTTCACATTTGTTCTGATGTGCAGGGCCTAAAAGGAAGTAAGGACGTGGAGCACGAGAAGATAAACTTGATCATGAGGAATAGGAAGGTATCACCAAGATTGGAGTTTACTCTTTATGGCTTAGTAGTGGGTTAGAAATATATTTGAATAATTGTTGCTACTCGTCTGATATGGAGAGAAATATTATTTCCTTTCATGGTTTGTACAAACAAGGTTTCACATTTTCGTTTGATAATGAAATTGGTGCTATAAATTCTTATTATAATGGTGTTTTTTATTTTAAAGCATTACCTTGTAATGGTGTATATGAAACTGCGAATGTTGTAGACAACTTAGTAAATGATGTGTTACATATCGATTCTTCCAATAAATTGGATAAAACATGCTTGTAGCATTGTCGTCTTGGACATGTCAGCAAGAAACGCATTGGCTAACACCAAAAGGCTGGAGTTTTGGAGTCATTTGACTTAAGTTCGGATGACACCTGCAGATCTTGCTTACTTGGAAAGATGACTAAATCACCCTTCACTGGTACTTGTGAAAGGGGTGAAGGTTTGTTGGATCTCATACACACCGATGTTTGTGGGCCCTTCAGAACTGCCACAAGGGATGTTAACCATTTGTATGTGACTTTTACTGATGATTACAATAGATATGACTATATCTACTTAATCAAGCATAAGTCAGAAACCTTTGAGAAATTCAAGGAGTTTAAACAGGAAGTGGAGAATTAGCTCGGCAGGAAGATAAAGATGCTCCGATCCAATGGGGGTGGTGAGTATCTTAGTATCGAATTCCTAGACTATCTTAAGGAGTATGGAATTGTCTCACAGTTGACATCACCTAGGACACCACATCTTAATGGTGTGGCTAAGAGGCACAACCGAACATTGCTAGACATGGTTCGTTCCATGATTAGTTGAGCTTCATTACATATCTCATTCTAGGGGTATGCCTTAGAGACTTCGTCCCCTATCCTTAATGTAGTCCCAACTAAGAAGGTTGCCAAAACACCTCACGAGATGTGGACCGGGAAGGCTCCCACATTAGAACACATCAAGGTTTGGGGTTGTGAGGCTTTCATGAGGTGAGAGACTAACGATAATCTTGAACCTCGGAGTGAGCAGTGTATTTTCATCGGCTACCCACATAAATCCTTAGGTTATCTCTTCTACAGACCGAGTGAAAATGTTGTCTTCATTGCGAGGAGAGGAGTCTTTTGCGAGAGAGAACTCATAAGCCAAGGAGACAGTGGGAGGCAAATTGACCTTGAAGAACTTCAAGAGTCAAGCAGTGAAGGAACCTCAAACACTAGCGATCAACCTGAGGAGGAAACTCCTGTTGATCCGAATGACGATTCTGTACCTCTGAGGCATTCCGGTAGAGTTAGAGTTGCACCCCGAGTTTTATGGTTTCCATATTACTACAGAAGGTGATACATTTATTAGTGATAACACACTGGTAAATTTGGATGAACCTAACAACTACAAGGAAGCCATGGCAGGCCCCGAGTCTACTAAATGGAAAGAGGCTATGGACAACGAGATTCAGTCCATGTATGACAATCAAGTTTGGAACTTGGTTGACAATGTACGGGGTCGTAAGACAGTCGGGTGACAATGGACCTTAAATAAGAATACCGACATGGATGGGATGGTACACTCTTATAAGGCGCGACTGGTTATGAAGGGCTTTACTCAAACTCCGGGAGTTGACTATCATGAGACGTTCTCACCAGTAGCAAAGATTTAGTCTATTAGGGTTATGCTAGCGATAGCCGCATTTCATGATTATGAAATATGGTAAATGGATGTCAAAACCACTTTCCTTAATGGAAAGTTGGTTGAGGATGTTTACATGAGTCAGCCATAGGGTTTTGTCAATGCAAAGTACCCTAATAGAGTGTGTAAGCTTGAGATATCCATTTATGGATTGAAACAAGCATCTCTCAGATGGAATCTTTGTTTCAATGAGAAATTTAAAGAGTTTGGCTTTTTGAGGAGCAAGGATGAGTCCTGTCTATATGTCAAAGCTAGTGGGAGCATATTTAGCTTTCTGATATTGTATGTGGATGACATACTACTCATAGGAAATGACATCCCAACCTTGAAAGAGGTTAAGTCCTGGCTTGGGAAGTCTTTTGCTATTAAGGGACTTGGGAAAGATGCCTATATTCTTGGGATAAGGATATTGAGAGACAGGAGTTAGAGTCTAATTGGACTATGTCAAAGTACCTACTTGGACAAAGTGTTGGAGAGGTTCAACATGCATAATTCCAAGAAAGGTGACTTACCGATGCAGAGCAATGCCAAACTGAGCAAGGCTCAGATTCCGAGTACAGAAGTTGAGATGAGTCGAATACTATATGCTTCCATTGTTGGCTCGATCATGTATGTTATGACTTGTACTCTCCCTGATGTGGATTTTTCTTTTAGCATGGTCAGCAGATATGAAGGGAATCTTGGCAAGGCTCACCGGACTACGGATAAGAACATTCTTAAGTACCTGCGGAGGACTAAGGACTGGGTCCTTACCCTCGGTGGGAGTGATGAATTGAGAGTGACAGGGTATAGTAACGCAAGCTTTCAAATCGAAAGAGATAATTTCCGCTCTCGGTCAGGCTGGGTGTTTACCCTAAATGGAGGAGCAATTACTTGGAAAAGTTCCAAGCAGGAGACTGTAGCTGATTCAACGTGCGAATCAGAGTACATAGCAGCAAGCAAAGCGACAGAGGAGGCGATATGGCTGAAGAACTTCATCGGAGACCTTGGAGTTATACCAGCTATAAAGGAGCCTGTGGAGATTTTCTTTGACATCGATAGTGCAGTTGCCTTAGCCAAGGAACCGAGGGATCATGGCAGGTCCAGACACATCGACAAGAAATATCACTTCATAACACACAAGATATAAGAAGGAATCCTCATGGCATAGAGGGTATCATCAGATGAGAACCCGACATATCCCCTCACGAAGGGACTGAGTAGGGTCAAGCATTTACAGCATGCGAGGTGCATTGGGCTGAATGATAATATTAGTTTTAATGATTAGATAGATCTTGAAACTTCTAATAGCTAAAATGGAATTGACATTTGATGCTTAAATAAAAGGTGTTTTTTATTTACTAGTATGGTACTGTCTTGTGTCAATCATTTACTATTGTTTCACTTTGCATGTTTTGACTTCCAGAATAATTATATTATTCAAACTATCCACAGTCAATCATACGTTGGAAGTAGGTATTGAATCAAGAATGTCATGAATTTGGTTTGTAGATTTGTCGGAATGGTATTAGACATAGCAAAGTTTGCTACAATATTCATGAGTACTCATAAAACGCATCGGTAAGTCGATGTTATAAAACGTGCTGTTGTGTATGATTTAATAAATAGTTCGTAAAAGCATATAATGTCGATGTTTATCTGTTCCTTTTAGTCCTTGGATGATTAAAAGCGATATCTTGGGCCCCTCGATGATTTTGTTTTGACTTATGTGTCGGGCCCGGTCAGAACTGAATTGATGTGTTCGATTAAGTTCTATGTCAAACAAATCGGAAATCGGGAAACAAACTGCTGGACAATAAGATTGACTGTGTTCCATGTGCTTGTTCGGCTGATATCTTGAGAACAGAGGATTATATGATCACTTATCTAAAATGGTACGTCTAAGTTCGACAAAGTCATTTAAGAGCCACGATTGCTAGTCGGATCCTGAAGTCATACTTAGAACTATAGTTATTAGACTTATCCAAGTGGGAGAATGTTGGATAAGGTCTCTAAGTCCATAACTATATTTGGTATGTACTTGACCCGAGAGTAGCATGGTCCATTTGGGTTGCACTTCACCGGAACAATCTGTAAGGATGGACTTTTGAGAAGAGGTTATTTATGATTTATTAATATATTATAACTTCTAATATATTAATATGAAATCATATTATTTAAGTCGTATTGACCAAGAATTAATTTTGTGATCAAAGGAGACTAATTAAATATATGGGGATTGATTGTGTAAATCATTCCTTCTTATATAGTAGGCTTGTGATCCATAGTTCTCTATGTTGGGCTAAACCCATGTGGTGACCCATGGATACTCCATGGAGGTTAAAACCATGGAGCCTAAGGAATGTGGAAAGTCATGCACATTAGGGTTTGCATGGTGTAACCCTAATCATGACACATTATATAAGAGATCCCCTAGCTCATGAAATCGGCATAGTGAGTATTTAGAAGAGCATATCCACTTTTGTGAGTAAGAAATATTCTCTCAAGTCCTCCAAATTTTTGGTGGTGATTTGTGGTTCCATTTGAGGCATTCACATTATTGGTGCTAGGCTCTTAAAGCTTCATGGTTTCAAAGCTACCACAAAGGTATGTCATCTAACTAGAATTTTGTAGTATAGATACTCCATTGTATGCTATTTAGGATGATGCTTTGGAAAATTGAAAGTTTGCATGTATATTAGAAAAAACATAGATCCAAAGCATCTAGGGTTGCATGTACACCATAGGAGTGTTACAATGCTCAAAACCCATCAACATCTTGTCTGAACCTGGGTGAATAGAGTATCATGTCTTGTGTGCTTCATTCATGCAACCTCTCTGTAACCACCGAACTTTGGTGTCCAGATCCGGTTCATGAGATATCGGGTTCCATCACCTTTGATTTCTATGCTCTTTTCCATTCCTCTCAAAGTGTTAGCTGCCACATTCTCGGGTTTCAAGGACTCAAGTTGAGCCTCTTTGATTTGTGTGGACAGGTGTGAATGGATAGTCATGGTCAACGACTTTACTTGACATCCCGAGTATTCTTTTCTACTAAGGGCATCAACTACTACATTGGATTTATTGGGATGATAATGAATTTCACATTCGTAATCGTTTAGTAGCTCCACCCAACATCATTGTCTCATGTTCAATTCCTTCTGGTCGAAGATATGCTGAAGACTTTTATGGTCCGTGAATATTGTGCATTTCATGCCATACAAGTAATGTCTCCATATCTTCAAAGAAGATATCACTGCTCCCCGTTCAAGTTCGTGAGTTGTATAGTTGACCTCATGTGTCTTAAGCTATCGCGAGGCATATATTATGACCTTTCCTAGATGCATAAGAACACATCCTATTGCTTCGTTAGACGCATCGCAATATACTACGAAGTCTTCTGTCCCTTCTGGTAGAGACAAAATAGGTGCGCTGCACAGGGCTCACTTTATCGTTTGGAAGTTTGTTTCTTGTTTCTCTCCCCAACTAAAAGTTATACCCGTTTGTGTCATGGTGGTAAGTGGCTTAGCAACTCGGGAGAAATTCTGAATGAATCTGTGATATTAGCCAGCAAGGCCTAAGAATTGGTGGATTTTTGTAGGCGTTTTGGGTGCCGTCCAGTTCTCGCTTGCCTTTATTTTTGCTGGGTCCACGTGTATTCCCTCTTCACTGACCATGTGACCGATGAAATCTACTTTCCTAATCCAAAATTCGCACTTTGAGAACTTCGCATATAGCTTCTCTGCTCTCAATGTTTGCAAGACTTTTCGGAGATGTTGGCTATGCTCCTCCTCACTTTGTGAGTAGATAAGGATATTATCTATGAAGACTATTACAAACTTATCCAAGTATGGACGACACACCATGTTCATCAAGTCAATGAACATTATGGGCACATTTGTTAATCCGAAAGGCATCACTACAAACTTGTAGTGACCATAACAAGTTCGAAAGGCTGTTTTGGGAACATCTTCCTCTAAAACTCATAACTAGTGATACCTGGATCTTAAATCAATCTTTGAAAACTAGCTTGCTCCTTGAAGTTGGTCGAACAAGTCGTCTATCCGCGATAGAGTGTATCGGTTCTTAATGGTCAGTTTGTTTAGCTCGCGATAGTCTATGCACATACGGAAAGATCCATCCTTCTTCTTGAGAAACAAGACTGGTGCTCCCTAGGGAGAGAAGCTTGGTATAATGAAACCTTTACTAAGAAGTTCGTTCAGCTGACTGGATAGCTCCTGTACTTCTGTCGGTGCAAAACGATAATGTGATTTGGCTATGGGGGTAGCTCCAGGGATTAAGTCGATTCTGAATTCGACTTTTCTTTCAGGTGCGACTCCTAGAAGATCATCGGGGAAAATATCGGGGAAATTATAGACTTTGGGAATGCTCTCGAAGTCCTTCACTTCTTGTTTCTTTTGTACCACATGAGCTAGAAAAGCACAGTACTCTTTGCAAAGATACTTTTGCGCCTTGATACAGGAAATGATTTGTAGGTTCATGCCGGATTTGTCGCTGTAAACGATAAGGGTTTCGTTACGTGGCAGGTTAAGGTGAATGGCTTTCTCGTAACATAGGATGTCGGCACGATTCGGACTTAACTGATCCATACCAGTGATGACGTCAAAATTTTTATGGAGACCGACATAAGGTCGATTGGGAAGGAAAAGTTATTTAGAGTAAGGGTACATCCTATGTATATATCGTTAGTGCACTCGGTTTTTCCATTGGCCATTTCTATAGTGAAGGTATATTTTAGTGGTTGAGAATTTTCTTCAAGTAGGTGTTCAAATTTATGGCTCACGAAGCTTTTCTCTGCACCACTATCAAATAGAATGCATGCATATGAATTGTTGAGAGGAAACGTACCTGTGACCACTGTAGGGTCTACAACGGCTTCCTTGTGACCAATAGCCAGTATTCTTCCCACACCACTGACATTCCTCGCCTTTTGACAATCCCTCTTGAAGTGTCCAGTTTCACCGCACCCAATACATGGCCGACTTATTCCAACGTCAGGAACTTGAGTGATTGGTTGTGCAGGTGACCTACAGAAATAGGTGGTATGCCCCTTTCTGTTGCAGTTCTTGTAGTGCATTTCACGACAATTTCCTGTGTGATGGAAATTACACTTGTTGCACTTCGGTAGATTCCCAGCATATTGCTTTGTTGGGGTAGGGGTAATAGGAACAGTTGCAGCGTGAATGGCTGATGTTTCTTGGAGTGCTCTTGGGAAGATTGAGCCTTCCTTTTGTTCCAAGACTTTTTCTTGATATTGTTATTGTTGTTTATTTTGGGTTGTTCTGGAACGACAATCATGAAGCCTTGACGCACTCCATGATATACCAGTGACTATGCCAATTGTTTGGCACTATCAAATCTAAAAAGCTTTGAAGCTAATACACTCCCTTAGATCTGAGGTGATAGTCCCCGGATATAACTTTCAATTTTCTTGCTCTCTAGGGCGACCATTCCAGGACGTAGGATCTCTAGATCACTGAATCTATTGGTGTAAGTTGCTATTTCTGTACCTGTCTTGGTAAGGCCCTAAAGCTCTTGTTCGAGCTTTTGTACTTCACCCCTTGGGCAGTACTCTTGCATCTTCATTGATTTCAAATTTTCCTAGCTCATTGAATTTGCCACTACAAGAGTTAGCGACTTTACATGGTCATTCCACCATGTGAGAGCTCGGTCAGAAAAGGTGCATGTAACAAATTTCACTTTGCTCCCTTCAGGGCATGACCAGATCTCAAAGACTGCTTCGGTTTTCTCTATCCATTGAGTTAGAGCCATGACTCCCCCAGTCCCATTAAAGGTTCTAGGTTTGCCATTTGTGAAGTCCTTATAAGAACACTCTTGTGGGTGTCCATGACTTTCTCCATGATTGGAGGGATGAGCACCACTCCCAGATCAACTGGCACCAGTTGTATTTATGTGTGACATGGAGGCTACCACAGCTGCAGTGACCACTACCTAAAACAAAGCAACGTCAAATTGTGGAGGTGGTGGCAGAGGTGGAGGTGGTGTGGGAGCTACATTGACATTGATACGCCTTGGGTTTCTTCTTGGAGGCATATTTTGCTTTAAGATTTAAAAGATAGAAAGGTAGTAAGACATCAATAGTGATTATAAATCAGATGTCTTTGAACTAATTACACTAGTTCAGCATGTATTCTGAAAGGAGTTTATATAGAAGTCTACCACAAGGAATAACTTGCAAAGAGATAATATGAAATTGGATAGTGATTTTCAAAGGAAATAAGATGCCTGTCAATTTCATAGCTATATTAGATACATAGAGTTCGGAAAATTTGACCTTGCAATAGGTCTACAATATACCAACTTAACGGAAAACTTGACAGCATATTAACCTATCGAGGAATGAAATTTCGAGGTCGTACTATGAACATGAAAACATCACTAATGTATATGCGTAGACTTAATCTATATCCAAAAGAGTGAGTAGAGTAAGCGCTACTCACGAGGAGTGTTGTTTTGTTTCCTACTAGTTTCAGCCCTGGTTTTAGCCAACTAGCATTCTGTTTCAAACATACGCCTTTCCAATGATACTTGGCGTTCCCGAAGTTCTCTGACTTCAGCTCGGGTTACAGCCAATTCCCTTTGCAAGGCCTCAGTCTGATTTTTGGTTAACTCTTCGTCTTCGCTCAAGTGGCGGAGACAAACTGTGTTGACTACTGAGGTAGCACCGACCTCCAAAACTCGATGGATGGCTGCCCTTGCTTGCTTGTCATTACGAGAAACTCGACGTACTATCACAGGGAGGGCTCTGTCTGTTGAGCCTCCCTCATCAAGGTTGTAGAAGCTTTGGTCTCCATTGTAAGGACGGTCCTGACCCTGCTCATGACTCCACCTATCTAAGTTCACTGCCCACTAAGGTGTTGGACCTTGTAAGTCCTGATGGGGATTGGGGTTTTGGGAAATTTGAGGTGGATTATAGACTTCTGGTTCTGAGTTCGATTCTTCTTGAATGCCCTCTTCATCTTCCTCCTCGAAGACTTCTTCTATTGGAACCATAGGGTCATCCTCTGGTTCATCTTCAATCTAACCACTGTTTCCTTCATCAGGAAAGTACAGGTCTCCTGGTAGATGAAATCCAGCCATTATATCTGCGTGAGGATAAGGGTGTAAGAGACATCTAATAGACTTATTAAAGGCATGTAAACAATTTCAAGTTTCTATATAAGAAACTTGCAGTGTATACTAATTATATATAACTCAGGTCGAATAGACCTTCGAATAAATGATCCTACTCTATATGCACATCCAAAGAAGGAAAAGGAAGTAAAGCTAAACTACAAATTCTAAGTCTAGAAAAACTTAATTATATATAACCGTAATATATACACTTAGTACTTATATATCTACCAGCAAGGGTCCTTTGTTTTCACATAGTTGGTTCTTAGTATCATAGTGCCTAAAATACTCCTATAGTATTTTGAATTTTATGTTCCGCTTGAGAGTTCTTTTGTATGAGTAAAGTTGGTAAGTTTTAGACTTGTCGCAACACTACTATCACTCCCAAACATATGTCGGTCGTATGTTAAATAAATATAGTTGATCAGGCTATATTTATCCCGGATATGATTACATAACCGTCTAGTTTAATTGCAGTGTCCAACATCCAAATACTTTTATGTTGTTATGATTGTTATGTTGTTCTTGTATGTATGAGTGTTAGTATACTTCTTATAAAATACTTATATTTTAAAAGTATACTTGCAGTTAGAGGTCTTTAGCCCCAATGTATTTATAGTTGTATATCTTTTATGAATTGATATAGTGAGTTCACTATAAGCAATGCTTTAATACCAATCTGTCACACCCCAAACCGGAGCGGCAGAAGCATCTGGGGGTGGATGGCTTCATGTTAAGTATCAAAATACATGCATCATAGTAATCAAAGTACAAAAACCATTACATTAATAATGTATAAATTTTACATAAGTGTTCAAGTCATTGCATATATGACATCAAAAGTTATATATAGAAAAAGACAGAAGACATGACTCTATACTGCTCCGTCTTCTCAAAATCCTGGGAATATACCTGTCTACTGGTTCCCTGAATATACAAGTATTTTGAAAAAGAGAGTATCAACATTTAAGTTGGTGAGTTCATAAGTATTTATGTTTAGAAGCTTGTTGTTTGTTTCTTGAAATAGTAATCATGTTTATTGTTCTTGAATCTCCAATATTTTCTAATATAACTGAAAAGTAGTTTTAATACCATAAAACCGTTCTGTGTAATTGTTGTTGTACTATAAAATAGTGTAACATAGTTTTAGTTCACAATAAAACTATACAAAGAATGTTTTCAATATTGTTTATATTGTAACTAGTATGCTCTAATTATACTCTTTGAAAACTCTGTAATTGTGAGTATGCCTGGTTCCACCAGTTGTAATTGTAAGTCATAGTATTATATTGTAAATCGTATTGTTGCAAAAACCAGCATGTTGTATTTGTATTCTTTTGTTTAATTATTCATACACAAATCATATTGTTCATATCTTTTTGTGAGTTATTATAACCATACTAAGACTAGTAAGCCTGATACAACGCTTTACGGGTGTCAGAACTATAACGACATTTGTCACTCACATGCATACCAACCTAACTTTAGTGAACAATCTAAGTGCGGGATTGTCAATCCCATATAGATCTATACATATTTGTCTCACTCTCTATCGGGAGATTTTGGTTATAATTATCAGGTCTTTAATAGTATTGCTTAAATAATTAAGCGAGTGAACTTTGTCCCACAAAAACCATATTGACGATTACGTGTGTAATAATGATGAAAAGTCATTCTGAAATAAATGAACTCATCGTATGATCCTTTTCTAGTATACTTGAATGTAAAGTATTTGTACGAGAGTATATTGTTAAACTTTGTATAACTGACTAGTGAAAATAGTATGAAAGTAGCAAAAATTATACCTATTATAATATATATTTGTATTCTGTTTGATATGAATTATTCGTGAAAGTACCCCCTATAGCATCCATAAATTCGAACCAATTTAAAACTTTTTAAATCATTTAAAACCATTCAATTATTACAATTTGTTTTCAAAATAGTTTAAACATCAGAGTTCCCAGAAATCATAATCATCAATCGAGGAAGTGTACGGTCACGCCTTCGCCTTCCCGCGACCATCCGCTGAACTTGAAACAATAAACTAAAACTGTAAGCCCAAAAGCTAGGTGATTTACCCCCAAAATACCAACGCCACACAAATAACTATATCATATAACATATAATTAACAGATCAACCATGCATCCTGGAACGAATAATCTCCGCAAAACGACCCTCCTGGCATGGAGCAACCGAACTTCAGAAGAAGCCCAAACCCTAGTGACACTTCTGCATCTCTAATTCACAGTTTCTGCCCTGGAATGGTGATCCTATATGCTAACTTCTGATCACCAACACCCCTAGATACTAACCGTCTACAACCCTTGTTACTAAATTCCTCAAACTATCCTATGCCATATGCAGAAGGGATGGAAAATTTACAATATAATTATAAACAATAAGATACAGATACAAACATACTAGCGGCTACATCTAGCGCTGTCCTAGCCTCCTCTGCTGTAAGCTGGAAGGCACGTCCCTGAGCCCTCGGGGGCTCTGCACTACCCTGACCCCCGTCAGTAATCCTCAATGTAGCAGACGCTGGAGCCTGCACTGGTCTAGCAACCAGCTGTGGATAGTTGGTCATCATGTGACCAACCTGATGGCAGTGATAACAAATCCTCATGTCTTGAATTGGGGTCAACTGTCGACAATCCCTCGCATAGTGCCCCTCCCTTCTACACTTGCGGCACACACCACCGGCCTTGCAAACTCCGGTATGACCCTTCCCGCACATTGTACAAGTGCAGCTGCTCTATTCTCCAACCCTAGAATCAGTAGTCTTGGACCGCTTCGGCACCGGCTGAGACTGCACCGAGGCCTGCCTCTGCTCTCACAACTGCATCTCAATCTCCAGCTCTCGCCTCCTGGCGTTCTCCTGTAAATCCAGTAATGTATCATGATATGGGCATATTTAATTATGAAATTAATGCATTATCTTAGTACTATATGTTGATTTTATCTCATTTAATGAACAAAAGGTGCTTAATTAGTTTAGAATTTCATTTTTCATCAACAATGACATGCTTGGATAGAAAAGGAAGCGGAACTAGCGATTGGAGGCTTGGATCTTGGATTTTGAAGAAAGAAGGATGTTGCTGGACAACTTGACCCCTCTTCAGTGTTTTGGCCATATCTCATGAACCGTAACTCTGATTGACGAGATTCAAAATTTTCTGAAAACCAGACACAATTTCGGACGAATTTCATGTTTTGAGAAAATGCTGATTCCAAAAGTACTCACCGAGTCATGTCGAACTTTCGCGATTCTGGAGTCGCTGACGTGCCGTGTGCGGGTTTTAAGTGATGGACTCGCCGAGTTGGTCACTGGACTCGACGAGTCACCTTTGTTTTGTGAAAATCTATATAAAGGGCATTCCTGCCCGATACCCTAGCATATAGAGGAACCCTTAGAGGCTAATTGTCGACTAAAGGTGCTGCTGGAGCGTGGGAAGCGAAAGAATCAACCCTACATTCAATTTTAAGGAGAATCAAGGCGGAATCAAGTTTACTCTTTACCTAATCTCTTGTTTCAACTATGTTTTTACCAATTGATTTTGTTTTATGCTTGTTTCTGTAGTAATCATGAGCTAAAACTCATACCTTCTGTTTAGGATAGATGATTTTGTGATTATGGTTTGATTTTATGGTTAGGATTAATTTTAATTGGTGATATTGTTTTGTTAAGCTTGTTAAAGAACCTCATATGTTAATAACAACTATTCGCTGTTAATCAATAAGTAATTAAGTTGTATGAACATCTCTTACTTATAAATTTCATATGATTTATGTGACCACATAGTTATATGTCTAGGAATAACGAATGTGAAACTAGAATTAACTAGAAGATAGGTAAATTAATGTGTGAGCTTGTGTGATACACCATCAACAAGAGGTTAATTAATCACCAATTTGATTAGCTAATTACAAGTCTTACTTAACCTGAATCAATTAACTACGAAACTCATTGGTTTAATCAATTGATCACTGCTTGAATTAATTTGTTTTCTAAGGATTAGTAACAGTGAACGTGAACCTAATCACACTAATCGGTAGCCAATGCCAATTAATCCATTGCACTTGTCAACAAATCAACCATAGGAATAAATGATTCGAACCTAAACAAAAGTCTCCTTAATTATTGAATTTAGTTGATTTTTATTTGCTTAGCTCTTAGTTTCTTAGTTTAAGTTTTAGTTAATTGTTTAAGTTTCTAGTCTTGCAAAACTAGAGAAAACCCCCTTTTCTAATACTTGTTTTATTTAGATAATATTAGCATTTATTTTAATTGTTTACCGTTCCCTATGTTCGATACCCTACTTACCTGAACTAAACTGCTAATCGATAGGTACACTACCTTTCGTGTGTTTGTCTTTGTGTTTAAGTTAGTAGGATTAAAACTAGTTCGTTTTACACACATCATATCACGTCGCTGGGTAGCAACAAACTGTCTAATTTCAGTCTTGAGCATGCTCAGATAACGCGTCATCTGAGCCTGCTCAGAAGCAAACTCCGGGCAGAACATCGCCCTCTCAGTGAACATACAGGTGATCTCCGTCACTGACTCTGCACCATGTCTTAACTCTGAAAACTCCTGAGCTAGCCGCTTATGCTCGACTCGCATAATGTAACGGGAGTAGAACATCTCCCTATGCCGATCCCAAGAAACTACAACTCTCTGCTCATCTAAATAAGACCCTGTCATCAACCTTCACCAGTCCTTTGCCCTGGACCTCAACATGTTTAGGGCACACTTGAACTTTTGGTCAGCCGGGCAGGAACATGTGAAAAAACATCCCTCGATTTTCGATAACCACCTCATGGCTATGATAGGGTCCTGAATCTCATCGAAAGTCGGGCGCTTCATGTTATCGAAGTCCTGATACAGAAAAGCCCGACTGGCTCCTACCCTTGTCGCTGATACAGCTGCAGTAGCTGTCGCGACAGCCACCTTCGCAAGGGCTACATAGCGCTCGTCAAAGTACCCGACCATGGCGGTCCTGGTAGACCTAAATATCTCCAGTAACTGAGCCCAGAACATTGCAGAAACCTCATCATGCAGGATCTCCCGGATCCTGTCATCTATCTCATATGGCCTCATCTGGCCAATAGTCTCGGGCGCTACCGGCGCCTCCTATCTGTCCTCTCCTGATCCTTACCCGGATCCAGTCATGAGTCTTCGTGTAACCACCATACTAAAAACATACCGAAAAGATATTAGACACTCCTCATAACAACCCGGGAACCAACTCCCAACAAAAACCCTAGGGGTTGTGACTTCCTTGATACGTGTATGGGTCCTGTGCTTTCAGTAGTATGGGCCCATACTACCTTCCACACCTACCTATATTTGTCCCAAGTATCATCAAAACGCCATAACAATACACACAAATACAACGAGCGCTCAATCCTCACTCCTAGAGGAAGTGCTAAATATCTCATAACTGGCCTACTGGCCTCGCACAGCCCACCCATCCATGAAATTTCCACCAACCCTGCAACACTAGTATATGCTAGCCATACATAATGCTAGACTCCGTAGACTTTCGAATATCCAATCCTACCCTGAGCTCCCAATCAGAGAAGAACAGAACATAAGGCCAAATCAAATATTCTCAGGCTATAAGGTCTTACTTATGTATAACTGTGATGCATACACTAAGCAACTACGGTTATGATGTCAATTTCCTATAAAGGAATCTCCAGGCTTGCATGCATCATGTAATCAGGCAATTCTATCATGCAATTCCTGAAGACCCCTAGCCTAGTACATGCATGATGTTCTAACATATCACATAATCAAATAATTGTATGGTATTTTGGGGTCTACTTATTGGCTCCGGCTGATCGTACACTTCGCATCCTCTTTTACTTATTTTGAAAACCATTTAAAAATCATTTTGAAAACCTTTCCTTGATTTGAGACTGGATTCACACTAATGTTCCTCCAATTCACTCAAACCAAGGCTCTGATACTAACTTGTAACGTCCATATATTCGAACCAATTTAAAACTTTTTAAATCATTTAAAACCATTCAATTTTTACAATTTGTTTTCAAAATAGTTTAAATATCAGAGTTCCCAGAAATCATAAATCATCAATCGAGGAAGTGTATGGTCACGCCTTCGCCTTCCCGCAGCCATCCGCAGAACCTGAAACAATAAACTAAAACTATAAGCCCAAGACATTAGTGAGTTACCCCCAAAATACCAACACCACATAGATAACCATATCATATAACATATAATTAACAGATCAGCCATGCATCTCGAGTCTACAGTGTGACTGGTCCGCCCGCACCGGGCCTTCAGTCCACCTTGTCCACTTTCTGAGTCTACAGTATGATTGGACTGCCCGCACCGAGCCTTCAGTCTATCTGGCCCACTCTCTGAGCCTCGGCACATCTGGGCCGCCATCTCGGGGCCTTCAGCCTATCTGGACTGCCCGTCGGGCCTTCGGCCTGACTAGGTGCCCTCATGGGCTTGCAGTCTATCCGGTCTGCCCTAGGTATGTTGGCCTACAGCACGAAGCAGGTCGTACCTCAACCCAACCCCCATACTAATCAAAAAATCATGTGCACATAAATATGATACGCTAGCATGTATATAACAGATAATCTTACCGATCTAACAGATCGCTAACACAACAACCATCCTTTCACCAGGATACCGGCCTAACTGGTCACTAACATAACATCATCCTATCTAATAGGATGCATATCTAACAGATCACTAAACATATCAAGCAATTACCCATATCACTAATCATGGTAACCATCCTATAAACAGGATACTGATCTAACCGATCTCTAATATAGAAACCATCCCACAACCAGGATAAGTAACAAATTACTAGTATAGAAACCATCCTAAAACCAGGATGAAATCTAACATATTAATAACATAGCAACCATCCTGACCAAGGATGTAAATCATAAAGGGCCGGCCATGGTGCCTTAGACCCTGTTGATATAGTGAGGATAACTCACCTTGAAATGCCGGACTGAACCACGAAATCACGCCCCCGAAACACTGCCCCAAACTCCAACACCTATAACCATCAATGATCCAATTCATATATACCCGCTTACCAATTATCCTCAAAAGTCAAATTGGTCAACCCTTGATCAAAGTCAAAGTCATCTGCCATGGTCAACGGTCTATGTTGACCTCAACTTGTCGAGTACATCTAGCCACTCGCAGAGTTCGTTGCATACTCACCAACTCGCCGAGTCACTTGAGTGACTCGTCACGTTCCTAGTGTCAGTGGTCGTAACTCCTTGTCCAACTCGGTGAGTTTTCCCCTTATAACTCGCCGCGTTCATACATGTCCAAAGGTTAAGAAAACCCTAGCCGACTCGCCGAGTCATCAACTAACTCATCGAGCCCAAGGCAATCTTCATCGGGCTCACCGAGTTGTTCATCCAACTCGTCGATTTCATGACCATCTTCATATGACTCGCCAAGTACCTTCAATCCTTCATCCATACAGATGCTTTTTAAGCCATGCAACGGCTTCATACCGCTAATCTAAGCACCTAGGGCATGTTTATCACGTAAAGTTGCAAACTTTACGTGCGTCCAAGATGATAATGGCCTAATACAAGCTAAAGGAGTGGCTTAAGGTAAGGAAAAGGTCATAGCTTGCCGAGGAATGAAACTTTATGACAAAGAGGGGCTAAAGGAGCCTAGATCTGAAGTTTCAACCTCAAATCTTGACCCAAATCGGAGAACCACCACACAAAACCCTAAAATCCCAAACCCATAAATGAAGAGATCTAAGTAAGATAAGGGCAAGGTAACAACTTGTTACCTCCAATATAATGCCAAGATAGAGAAGAATCCGGATCTACAACAACCCCTAGCTTCAAACTTCTTGAACTCCAAGCTTTTTACTCCAAAGATCCCTCTTCTAAGCTAAGAAGCACACAAATATAGAGAGCAACTACGAATTAGGGTTTTCTGAACTCAAGGGAGGTAGTAAGAGAGGCTAAGGAGAATAAGTGGGCCTTAAATAGGGTGCAAAATCCCAAAATTTAGGGTTTCATCTGCTAGCTCCTACTCGTCGAGTCCCTTCTTGGACTCGGCGAGTAGGTCACTTAAACACGCAGATCAGCCCGCTGGTATTCTGCGAGTCAGGAAACCGACTCGTCGAGTAGACCTTGAAATCATGAGAAATTATCACCACAAATTGATACACGGGAAACAGGGCGTTACACCCCCTTTGCTCGGCATGTTACGAAAGGGAATATGTATCTGTTTGTAATAACTTTATATATATATATATATATATATATATATATATATATATATATATATATATATATATATATATATATAATTAACATTGAAACGATAGTCAGACAAATAACTCTACCGTAAGCCCACATCCAAACAAGGAAAAAAGAAATAAAGCGAATTATTAGTCCTAAGCCTTTTAAATCCTACATATATATATATATATATATATATATATATATATATATATATGTATATATATATATATATATATATATATATATATATATATATATATATAAGTATGATTTTGTTAAAATATTAGTTAAAAAGAGTTTATAAAACATTTAAAGGAGTATAACGATATTTAAAAGGATTTCAGTAATTTAAAGTCGTTTTAGAAATATTTAGAAACCATTTATTTATTAACACAATATTCATGTGTTAGACTTGTATGCCCCCCCCCCCCCCCCCCCCAAAAAAAAAAATAGTGAAAAATAGTAAAAACTTAAGGGTATGAACTCACCTTTTGTGAGTTTCTGGTTGAATATACGGTGTAGCAGAGCTAAATCTACAAGTTAAAACTCGTGATAAAAACCAAATCCTAATTTATATTAACATAAAATTAAGTATAAATTAGATAATCTAGAAATGTTTAAAGTGTTAAACAAAACTTAATTATTGTAAGATGACTTACAATAATTCTTATAATATTGTGAGGGCGTTCTTGGTGTTCTTTGTGTTCTTCGTGAAAAGTAGTGTAATTTGGTGTTTTTGGCCCAATATAAGAAGATTTGAAGGTGTTTTTGGGTGTGAATTAACAAGATTGGGAGGTTGTATTCAAAATATGTTAAGAACACTTAATGATTCTCACAAGATTCAAAGAAGACTCATGCAAATTTCACTTGATATTCAATAGAAAAAGAGGGGTTCCGGTTGTGTACTAGAGAGGATTTGGGATGATTTCGGTTTAAAGATGTAAGAATGAGCTTATGTTTTCGGTCATATGTATTTATAGTAAGGGACATTTGATGTGATACTTGCATTGAAAAGTGTATTACATCCTCTTAAAGTGCGAGTCAAGAGATAATATCGAGAGATTTCGGTCCTTGCACATGCGAATTTTCGGTTAGAAGAGGAAACCCTCCAGAGTAGTTTTTAGCTGTCTCGCACGTTTGCGGTTTGTGGGTTCTCAACCGTAAATAGTTTGCGGTCCTCCAGTTTGCGGTCCGAAGCGAGCTTTCGATCAGAAGAAAGAAGAAGAATGTTGCGAAGGTTTGCAGTGGGGAATCTTCTCGTGCGAGATTCCTCGGTTTTGGATGGTTTTTCCCTTTTAACCATACAACACTTTATTACAAGGCTTATACATATCAAATTTGTTTTATTTTAAATTTATTAAATTAAAAAAATTGACTTTTATTTGATATGTTTGACTTTTTTTGACTTTTACAAGATAAAAAATAAAGGGTTGTCACACATGTAGGTAGGGATTAGATCGTTCGAGGGGTATGAGGTTTACTTGCTTGCTTAGGAGGTGAGTCTTCACACTATACTTACCATGAGTGGTAACTTTGTGTGACCGAAGGGTCTTGTATGCTATTATTGAGTATTGTGATATCTTGCATTATGTCTTTGTGATTTATGTTGTATATTATTCTGAGCATTATTTAGTTAGGACCGGAGGATCCAACCCGATTTATGGCACCGGAGGCTCTCCACTGAGACACATTGATAGGAGGGTCGTCATTGAGATGTATCCATGAGAGGCTAATGAGATGTGTGTGGCATTTTGTGGAACTCACTAAGCTTTGTGCTTATCGTGTTATGTGTTATGTGTTTCAGGTACTTGTCAGGATCACGGGAAGCCGCCAACTTGATTGTACACATGAGATGGAGTTTATGTTTTTGAGGATCCTGGATTTTATCAAACAGTTTATGACTTTGTGTTTTTGACAATTTGACCATTGTGGTTTTGGAAATGTGATATTGAGAATTATATGGTTTTGAAAATGAAAATTTTGTCTGAAAATTTACGGTGTTAGAAGTTGGTATCAGAGCCTTGGTTTGAGGGATTCAGATGTACCTTTGGGTATTTCTGAACTTAAACTAAGTATTTAATAAAAATTTTAAAGAAAAATGATTTTTCTAGAATGAGTAAGAGTTTTTCAGGGAAAAAGGGGATGGAGCAGTGCGTACAATCAGCCAGAGCCCGAATGGTGTTTTCCTAAAATACCCTTATTTGTTTATATTATGAGATATTTTTCTAGAAGGGTCGCACTTGTGGCAAGTACGGCAAGAGTCTTGAGGGATCATGCCAACAGGGATTTGCTACAAGTGTGGCAAAGAGGGACATATAGCGAAGGACCGTCCTAAGGGATTTGCAGTTTTCTTTCACTACAACCAGACCGGCCATCGGAAGGCCGAGTGCCCTCAGTTCACTCAGGGATCAGCCCAGACTTCTAATCCTGCTGCCTTGCGCGCTACTGATAGTTAGTCGGTGAAGGTCGAGGCTCCGAGGGATCATGGGAGAGCTTTCTAGTCGAAAGCAGAGGAGGTCAGCACAACACCTGATGTCGTGGTTGGTACGTATTTCCTTATTCATGTTATTTTAAGATTTGTTTATGCTTATATTGTGTTGTATATAGGTACTTTTTGATTGGTTTTGGTCATAAGAACATCCTATGTGCTCATACAAACCCCAATGCTTGGATCTAGGTTTCTCTATTGTACATGCAAGTTATCCAAGACTATAAACCCTAATTCTAGCATTCAATTAATCATATTAACATGAGAATAGGTTTAAGATCATACCTTGATTGTTATGTAGCAATAACAATCTCAATTCCTCCTTGTATTGACCTTAGAAAGCTTAGAGTCACAAATGTCACTCCTCTAATGGTTCACAAACACCATAGCAAGAGGATGGAGGCTGCCCAAAAACGTGTGAAACCCTAGAAGGATGCTTAGCCACGTTTTTGGTCCATAAGGGGTCTATATATAGTGAGGCTATTAGGGTTATCTAACAAGGAAACCCTAATTTGGATGCTTAAGCCCTAAGCAACCCACGGATCCCTTTCCTTAAGGCCTTGGACGATTTCTTCTTGGGTTTCCCCATAGAATTCGTCCACCCCTTATTATAAGGAAATCCATCGCCCAAATTGCAATTATCTTATAATTACAATTCCAGTCCCTTAAGTTTAATTAATCTCTTTTAGTCACAAAACTAATTACCAATTAATTATTGACTAATATTAATTAAACAATATGATTTCTCCTTTAATATATTATTCTCATAATATATTAATAAATCATATTTAATCCTTTCTCTCCATAATTCATCCTATCAAGTTGCTTTGGTGAAGGCAACCCAAAAGGACCATGCACCATCGGGTCAAGTACATACCAAAATAGTTGTGGACTTAGACACTAATCCAACAGTCTCCCACTTGGATAAGTCTAATAACTATTATGCATATGACTTCAGATCCTGATCTGCAATCGTAGCTTTCCAAAGCCGCTGTCAACTCTGATCTTATCAGATACGCATGTCCTTAGATAAGGATCATATATTCCTCCATTCTAGATATCGTAAGACATGATTTCTAATCATTTTTATTTGTACTATTTCTCGAATTCCGATTTATGACGACTGACTAATTGAACAAATCAAATTAGCCCTAGCCCGGCCGAGCATTTACGTTAGTCATCACTAAATCATTGTGGGGCCCAAAGATATTGCTTTTATCGTACTTTGGATAAAAGGAACGGATAAACTTTGATACAATGCTTTCTTGCACTCACTCACCGAATTACGCACAACAATATGTTTTATGACACCAAGTTACTGGTGCGTTTACATATTATCAATATGCAACCGATTCGCAAGATACAACTCACACATCTCGGTTTCAAGAATATAAGATGTTATCGTCTCACCAATCACTCGTGATACAATTTCATGGAGTGAATCAAGTGAGTGTGGGTTTAATCTAATGCTCAAATCATATTCATAAGCACTCATGAATGTTGCAGCAAACATTTGCTTATGTCTAATACACTTTAGACAATCCACGCACCAATTCACGACAGTCTTCTTTCATATCTACTTCCAACATATGAATGATTGTGGCCCGTTCGAATAATTTAACTGTTCTTAACCAATTAAATTATTCAGGAAGTCAAAACATGCAAATGTGAAACACAAGAATAATACTAATCCCATATGGCCTCAAACCTTTGAGTATAAATAAAACACCTTTTATTTATCACCATATCGATTACTCATTATTTGTCTTTTCGGGTAATCAACTTCTTACTTGAATTACAACACTTGTCCCATGCTCCTAACATGCACACAATGTTTACCTATGGTTCTCACTTTGTGAAATAGATCGCATTGAACACATTTCCAATCATACTCATTTCACAACTCCAAATCCTTTTTTATAAGTGAAAGAATATCAAATTCTTTCTACTTATAGAATATGCTAGATTCTAACATTTTATGCAATGATCCTTTCGTAATGTCACTGCACCAAAGTCACAAAGACTATTGCCAATGAAATTACAAAGTCCTCTATCGGAAATTGTTACAAGACAACTCCTTAGATATGATGTCTCTCATTCAAAGTACATTCCTTTGAACATCCTTTTGCATAAAAGTTTCTAATCTAGACATAGATTTTCAATATTCAATTCCCAATATGGACATATTTCCATATTTTCCATATGACAACTTATTCTTAATAGAATCTTATCTATTCATAATAATGTCGATATGGTCCATCCAATATGGAAACATTTCCATATTTTCCAATCCTCGGCGAACTTTGGATTGTCCTTTGATAGTTGTTTAATTATTTTAGTCAAACCCAATTCTTGTCCTTTTTCCCTCTAAATGCGCTAGACATTTGGAAAATTTAGAATGGTCAAATATTATAGCATTTACAATCGATCCTATACCCGAAGCGTATGGGACACGATGCATAAAGATTTGATACTTCATCAATCTTCTGCCATAATATTTTATTTGCTATGTTCTCAAACTTCGAATTGTGAAGAGGAATGCCATAATCATAATCGAAATTTTAAGAACACACTATATATGTTTGACTAAATTTATTAACATTCCATAACCTAAGCCTTTAGATTTGAAATGAAGCATAATATTCTCTCCCTTAATTATAGCAAAACAACTATTCCATCCTTACAACTTTGCAAAGAATGACTCTTGTTATCTATAATTAATATTGCCAACTTGCAATACTTTCCTTAATAATCATACAATCATAACATTTATGCTCCCACTATCATGATGATTATTACAAACATAACACTTATGCTCCCACTAGCTTTGACATGTATTCAGAAACAGCTTAACTTTTAGAAAAACAATTCCTATTGAATTTGTTAAGTTCATGTTTCTAATACCTAATGCTTTAATAATCCTTTATCTAAGCTTATACAACTTTCCCTTAGAAAACTCATATGTGTGTCTCAATAATTCAGACTAATTGTCAAATCTCACAATTCAAATCATGGAAAGGGATACCGTAACCATAATCGAATTCGAAAATGCAATTTTACAATCACTATCTTCTTAAAATCTTTCTTAGTGAAAGTATTTCCTCACAATCATTTTCGTGAAGGAGGAAATCTTATGACACTTAGATTTAAACGGTGTATTTGTTCCTATCCATGTGAATTTGTCAAAACCAAAGTTTACGACAAATTCAAACTCATATGGATCGAACTTTCTTAATCTCGATTTCTTGCCTTATGGTAGCACAGCTGTCCACCATATCTTCCAAGTAGTTAAGCAGCTCACCTTTTCTTATCAATGTACTTTCCATTGATCAAGGTCCTTGCCTTTTATGCATTTAAATGAGAACTCATAGGACTCACATGCATAATTAACTCTATTGGAACGGCACAGAAACAAAATAATGTCAACACGATAGGTTGTAAACCTCAACTCGTGTGCTAGTGATGATCAATATGGTCTATTTTGATTTGTTCTTGAAACCTTTCAAGACCATTAAGACTCCCACTAACTCCTTGACATATAAGATTCTCTTGTCAATAAACATTTCTTGACAAACAAATATTCAAGAGTTAGTGTAGTTTTTATCAAAACACTTCATAAATCGGTCCTAGTTGGTCTTTGTCTTATCCAAGACATCACAACTTTTCACATTTGATGAATGTTATAAACCTTCTTAATACTTATCACTCAATGTCACAATCTTAACTCTAAGACTTGTTTTTGGAACAAAGTATGATTGACTTCTCTATTTAACCATTTCTTCAATTCTTGATTCCTCTTCTTGGACATACAATTGTACTAAGACTCACTTAGCGGATCAATTGAGATATGGTTCTTAATCATTAAGACCTATCATAAAGCATAAAAGCTACTCTCCCTTCTTCTTAGAATGGAGAAACTTTTATCTTTCTGCCTACTTGATTCTTCTTATTCATTCTGCTATTGATTTAAACTTTTTCAATCAATTCAGAATTACACTTAATCTTGTAAGTATAATCATATTTACTTAACCTTTAGTAAATCATGACAAATATCTTTGTTACTCCTATGGTGGAATTGATCAACACGCAACTTTGTGTATTCGATCTCCAAGTCCTTTACTTGACACTTTGTCAATGAATTAGTCTAATTTCCAAATATGAAATTTCTCATTCATCGTGCAACCAAGTTGCATGATTCCAAGTTTCTGTCCAATTGAAACTTGGGCGATGAGAAACTCTCCCTATTTGGTAAATTCTCGACATTTCCACAAAGAACATAATTAAGAATAAAATCCATTATTGCTAATATTAGAAACCTTCAAACATCAATTTTCATGCATGCCATTGCAAGGATAAATAAATAATATAAAATCAAAATTTATTTTATTGCGGAAAAATTTGTCCTTACAATGCATTTCATTGAAAAACTATGCTAATACATCTTTCTTAGCAATCTAATTCTAACTCTAAGTAGTAGCTCAAGAATCTAATCTTCGAGAAATGCGATCGAAATCCATTCATTCACGGTTAGATTCTGCTCACTTCTTCCCTTAAGCTTACTTTCTTTTCTTCGATCCTACAAAACATTAATTATAATCTTATCACATTATGTATTAAGAATCTAGAATAGAAGCTTAAAAGAGTTAGTTAATGGATTTTACCTATATTAGAGCCATACGTTTCGACTCTCCCATATCTTAGATCTCTTAGGTAAATGGGGCAACTTCGTCTCCAATGCCCTTTCTCTTGGCAATAAAAGAAAATTGACTCTTTTGGAACATGACATGGAACTACTTCAGACATTTCCTTTCTCTTATGATCAAACTTTTCGATCATAGCATGTCTTTCGCTGCCATTGTCTATTTCCATAGAGGTCTTGAAGGCAGATTCACCAATCAACTTTGCTTTTCTATTGCGCCAAACCATTGCTGATTCAGCAGCAATAAGCATATAGGTGAGATCTATAAGGGTCACGTCGCGGTTCATCATATAGTACTCTCTTACGAACTCACTATATGAGTTAGGAAGTGACTGAAGAACCCAATCAACAACCATTTCCTCACAGACAACGGATCCCAACATTCTTAACCTATCAATGTGTGACTTCATCCCTAGGACGTGTGCACACACCGACTTTCCTTCTTTATGTTTACTTGCCAAAAGAGCTTGAGTGATCTTGAACTTTTCAAGCCTTTGAACTTGTGGGTTAGGGAGAATAATTGGAGGAGGTGGAGGAAATGAAGCATGATTTCTTGTTCCTCGATCGAATTGTGGAATACCATCTTCATGTGGAATTCTTGTTCCACGGGATTTGGGAAGACCATAGTTGTCGAACTTTGACATCTACAAAACGGGAGAAAAAAAATTCAAGTTAGTTTATTGATTGAGTCCTTAGTAAATCACCCGAATGAGATACTAAGGCTAGGACCCTACACAATATTCTACAACTCGGGAGAGGGATGCCGTAACCCAAATTGCAGAACATTTGAAGGTAAGTGAATGATGATTCACTAATTTCCACCATGAAAAACGAAAAAGAAATTTAAGTTTTAAATCTATGAAAATTCCTAGATCCTTTGAGATTCATTGAACATTTCATCGACATGTTTAAATCTCGATATGCCCCTCTTGTTTGTGACCGGGATGCTGAGGATCACAAAGCGGGTGTGAATAACCATGCAAAATTACATGGTGCCCTCACATGTTACAGTCATCTATTCGATGTGCCGGTAAACCACACACGCTCCAACGAACTATGACAAACATTGAGTCACCCTTTGCTACCTTTGCTTAGAACCATTTAGTGTGCCGGTAAACCACACATGCTCCACTAACGTCTTTGAAAGGGCACAAAGTGTAATTTCATGGAATTGCATCAATTCACTTTTTCCTAAGTAACTAAGATTGGGAATTTTATGAAAACATTTAGTTACTTTTATACTTCATTATACTTATAATGGAAGGTTTTGTCCTATCCTACCCATTCGGCTAACCACCCTCCACTAGTCAAGAGTGCGGTGGGTAAGAGTGGATACCCAGTCTATCGCCATTTTATAGGCAATTTCCTTAAACACCCCTTATAGGCAATTTAACAATTATACTTTTAATTCAATTAAATTTTAAACCAAAACTTTTATGGATTTATTAAACCTCATTTAATTATACACCTTAATTAATTAATAAAACCATAAGGGTGTGATTTGAACTTTTCAAAACAATACTAGGGTTTTAGAATTTAACATTCCTAATTAAACTTTTAATCAACTTTTAAATTCCAAAACTTGAGGGCAAGTTTTGAAACATTTCAAAACATTAGGGTTTAGAATTTAAATATACATCAAAATTAAACTATTAATCAAAATTTAAATTCCAAAAATTGAGGGCAAGTTTTGAAACCTTTTTCAAAACATTAGGGTTTTAACTATTTAAATTTCAAAACAACAAAACTTTTGGGTTCAAATTTAAACTATAAAAAACCTAAAGGGGAAAATATGAAACTTTTCATAACAACAAGGATCAAAAAACAAATAATCTAAATTAACATTTAATCGCATACTTATCCATATTTGATTTATTTAATGATTTCTTGCAAAACAATTTACCAATTTAATCAAAATAATCAATCAATTATCACATAAGGAAACAAATATTTTATTAATTGATAAATATCTTCAATTAGATCAAGAATACAGTCAAATATATCATAAAATTGGATTTATATTGATCTAATATGATAAAGGCAAGTATCTCAAAGATAAACAACAAGAAATCCCGAAAATAGCTCCATCTGACGCTCGAACTCGTCGAGTACCACACTGTATTTGCCGAGTTGAGGCCTACTCGCCGAGTACACTGTGGTACTCGCCGAGTTCATCAGGCAGATGGCTCAAAACTCGATTTTGCAACTTGAACAAACATAAAAGGCATCCATACAATAGAAACCAATCAAGGCTCTGATACCACTGATGGGTTTTGGTCATAAGAACATCATATGTGCTCATGCAAACCCTAATGCTTGGATCTAGGTTTCTCTATTGTACATGCAAGTTATCCAAGACTATAAACCCTAATTCTAGCATTCAAGTAATCATATTAACATGAGAATAGGTTTAAGAGCATACCTTGATTGTTATGTAGCAATAACAATCTCAATTCCTCCTTGTATTGACCTTAGAAAGCTTAGAGTCACAAATGTCACTCCTCTAATGGTTCACAAACACCATAAGCAAGAGGATGAAGAGGAGAGAGGATGGAGGCTGCCCAAAAACGTGTGAAACCCTAGAAGGATGCTTAGCCACGTTTTTGGTCCTTAAGGGGTCTATATATAGTGAGGCTATTAGGGTTATCTAAAACGGAAACCCTAATTTGGATGCTTAAGCCCTAAGCAACCCACTGATCCCTTTCCTTAAGGCCTTGGACGATTTCTTCTTGGGTTTCCCCATAGAAATCGTCCACCCCTTATTATAAGGCAATCCATGGCCCAAATTGAAATTATCTTATAATTACAATTCCAGTCCCTTAAGTTTAATTAATCTCTTTTAGTCACAAAACTAATTACCAATTAATTATTGACTAATATTAATTAAACAATATGATTTCTCCTTTAATATATTATTCTCATAATATATTAATAAATCATATTTAATCCTTTCTCTCCATAATTCATCCTATCAAGTTGCTTCGGTGAAGGCAACCCAAAAGGACCATGCACCATCGGGTCAAGTACATACCAAAATAGTTATGGACTTAGACACTAATCCAACACTTTTCTTATGAGTTATGTGCCTGCTTTGGTGTTATTTGACTCAGGTGCGAGTCGATCTTTTGTGTCTCTCTCCAATAGATGTCACATTAGTGTCAAACGCGAGGCATTAGTTCGACTACTAAGGGTTTCTATAGCCGAAGAGCAAGAGGTTTTTGCCACCGATGTATTCTAGGCATATGTGTTGGATATTTTCTTTGTTTAGTTCCCTATAGATCTGGTGCCGATACCGATGGGTGATGTCTATGTCATAATGGGTATGGATTGGTTTGAGCCGTTTTGAAGTTGTGATTGACTGTGAGCGTTAAATGGTGACCATATGAGACCCTAGTGGGGTAGTGCTTACTGTGTATGGCGAGGGGACCAGATCTAGATCAACTTTCTGTTCTTCTGCTGGGGCAATACAGAGTTTACCATAGGGATATATGGGCTATCTAGCATGTATGATGGATACGAGAGTTGCCACTGAGAGGCCAAGTTCTATCTCTGATTTTTCGGTTGTGTGTGAGTGTTGGATTAATGTCTAAGTCCATAACTATAATTGGTAAGACTTGACCCGACCCGGCATGGTCCATTTGGGTTGCATGGCATCATGCACTTGGATAGACTATAATGAGAGAAATAAGACACTTATGGTTATTAATATATTATAAGTTATAGTATATTAATAATAAGAATAATAAGATTATTTAATTAGTATTGATCAAGAATTAATCTAGGATTAATTAAGTGATCAAAAGAAGACTAATTAAATATATGGGTTGATTGTGTAAATCATCCATACTTGTATAGTGGGCTAATGCTCCATGGATAATCAAGTTGGGCTAAAACCCATAGGATGGTCCATGGATGCTCCATGGTGTTTTTGTACCCATGGATCATGGAAATGAAAGGCCATGTCAATTAGGGTTTACATGGTGTAACCCTAACTATATAAGCATCTTATTCTTGATCAAAATCGGCCACTAGTGTGTGAAAATGAAGGGCTAGCCGATTTCATGAGTGTAGAATTCTCTCAAGTTATTCCAAGGGTATTTGGTGTTGTGTGAACCATTTGAGGTGTCACACTTGGGGCACTTGGCACAAGCTTCATGAAGACTTTCTACATGAAAGAGGTATGTATTCTATCTTGTTATATTCAATGTTTTGTATGCTAGATTAGGATAATACCTTGGATGTTCATATTTGCATGTATAATAGAGAAAACATAGATCCAAGGTATTTAGGGTTGCATGTACACTTAGGAGTGTTAGAATGCTCAAAACCCAACAGTGGTATCAGAGACTAGGCTTGTTTTCTTGTTATACTTGCAAAAGAAGCTGGAAAAACGAGTTTTGATGCTGTCTGCCCAGCAGACTCGCCGAGTCCAAGGCAAAATGCATCCAACTTGCCGAGTTGGACCCCCAGACAGCATAAATTCGACTTTTTTGGCTGGAATTGGACTAGGAACATTACCCTAAGATGTTTTTGAACTTATAAACTTGTTTTTGATGTGGTAATGTTCATGCTAATCCAATTTCAAAGATAATTGTCAATAGATTCATGTTTTGTATTAGTTTAAGGTTTAGACTAATTACATGAAAAAGTTTGATTTGAATTATCTTGTTCTTATGAGTTGCTTAGATTATAGAAAAGTTGAGTGAAATAGTTGTTTTCAATCCAAATTAATCTAAGAGTTGATTCTAAAATGTGTTTTTGTAACTTGTCTTCAAGTTATATGAAAAGTCACATTTAAGTTTCATAAAACTCATAAAAGTTGGCAATGGTTACAAAAGATGAAGAGTTTTGTCCTTAAGTTATGGAGGTTCAAGAGTCACTTCATTAATAAATAAATAAATAAAGTGTAACCTTAATTAATTTCATAAGTCATAAAATAAAGAAAAGTTAATTCTTTTTTTAGTTTAAAGTCTTCCATAACTTGTCCTCAAGTTATGGAACTAGAAGAGTTTTTGGATTAAAACTACTTTAAACACATAAGTTATGGAATTAATTAGTTTTGAATAGTTTCAAAACTTGCCCTCAAGTTTTGGAATTTGTAAAGTTTTCACTTATGAATACTTTAATTCCAAGTTAGCCCTTAGAATTTTAAAAGTTAAAATTCAACCCTTATACTTTATAATATTATAAGTTAATAATATATATATATATATATATATATATATATATATATATATATATATATATATATATATATATATATATATAAGAGTAAAGTCAGTCTTACCGCTAGTACGCCTCATTCACGAAGCCGGTCTATAAGGTGGGTATAAGGTTGTTGCCTATAAAATGGCAACTTAATGGGTGTCCACTCTCACCCACCGCTTGCTTGACCGGTGGAGGGTCGTTAGCCGAACGGGTTTGACGGGACTATAATTCTCCCTTCATTAAAAGTATTAATGATAAATACTAAGTAACTAAACTCTTAATAATACCCAATCTTAGTTACTTAGGAAAAATGTAAATAAGGTGCTAATCCATGAAATTACACTTTGCACTTTGTTTAAGTCGGTTAGTGGAGCGTGTGTGGTTAACCGGCACACTAATGCGTATTTAACAAGGTAGGCAAAGGGTAACTTAATGTTTATCATAGTATCAATGGAGCGTGTGTGGTTAACCGGCACATCGATTAAAGGGTAAACACTTAGTAATTTGCATGGTTACTTCACACCTTGCTTTGTGATCCTCGGCATCCCAGTCACAAAACGTGAAGGGAACACTCGAGATTGAAACATGCCTTTGAACAGTTCAATGAATCTCAAAGATCTAGGATTTTCAAAACCAATTAAAACCTAATAATACATTTCGTTTATCTTGGTGGAAATTGGTGAATCGTCATTCACCTACCTTCAAATATTTTATAGCTTGGATTACGGCATACCTCTTCTAAGTTATAAAATAGTTTGTTGGGTCCTTGCCTTAATATTTCATATTGGGTGTCATAATAAGGACTTTAAAATTCAACTATCTTGAATATCTCCCACAACATGTCCGTTTTAGACATTTATGATCTTCCCAAATCTCTTGAAACAAGCTTTCCTAAATGAAGATGATGTCCCTTGGAAATCATACTTCATTCACCTCCTCCAATTATTCTCCCCAACCCACAAGTTCTTGAAAAGTTTAAGGTCACTCAAGCCCTATTGGCAAGGCAAGGTCTAGGTGTGGTCACATCTTGGAGATGTAGTCAAATATTGAAAAGCCGGGAGAGTTGGGTGTCAAAGTCTAGAGAAAGTTTGTGGTTCAATCACTTTCTAAGTCACATAGTGAGTTCCTGTGGGACACCTATGAAACAGACTATGACAAGACCCTTAATGATCTTATCTATTTGCTAAGATCAACTTCCTACAACTTTATGGACATTGACAATGATGACATTGGATATCCAGCAAAGCTCTCTCTTCCCAGTGGAAAGGGATCAGCCATAGTCAACTCGGTTGACCAAATGGTAAAGAGAAAAACTAAGTCTGTGATAGTCCCATGTACCATTATCAAAGGGTCCATATGTTATATTGCCAAAGGAAGGGGCATTGGTTGCGAAGCTGCCAAATTTACCTAAGGATGTTAAAGTCAATAAGTTTGACTCCACTTCAGGTAAACTCCACTATCTAACTCTGTTAAGTTTCTATTCTGAGACTCTTGATAAATGATGTGACTGGGTCACATGGTGATGTTTTAAGGATCAAAGAAAAGTAAAGAAACTTAAAGAAAGAATATGCTGAATCTGATCGCGTAGATGGATTTCTATCGCGTAGCTTGAAGATCGGATTCTTGAGCTACTTCTTAGGAGTTATTAGATATTGCTTAGGAATAGATAACAACAAGTTTTCATATGGATTGTAAGGATAAGTTTTTCCTCAAAGTTTTAAAATAAAAGAAAATTTTTGATTTTATTTATTTTAAAATATCCTTACAATGGCATTTGAGGAAAAATTGTTGCTTATAAGATTCCATTCATAGCAAGAGTGGAAATATGAAATTGATTCTTTCATTTGTGGTAATGTCTAAATTTACCAAATAAGGAAAGATTCTCATCACCCAAGTTGCAATTGGATCGGAACTTGGAATCATGCAAGTTGTATAGCATGATGAATGAGAACTTTCAAGTATTGGAAAATTAAGACTAATTACTTGTTCACATGGATGTGTGAGTCAAGTGAAGGACTAAGGGATCGAGTACACATTCTTGTGCACTGATTAAGTCCACCACAAAAGATTGATAAGACTATTCGTCATGATTTACTTAAGTTCAGTAAATATGGTTATACTTACAAGCTTAAGTGTAATTCTGAGACATTGGAAAAGGTTCCAATGTAAGGCAGAGCGAATAAGAAGAATCAAATTAGGCAGAAGGATAAAAGTTTCTCAAATCTGAAAAGATGGGAGAGAGTACTTTAGTATCAGTTTTATGATCATCTTAATGATTTAGAGACCTTATAACAATTCATCCTCTAAGAGTCTTCTTATAGCTAAGAAGAGGAACTTGAATTGTTGAAATGGTTAAATCAAGAAGATGATTCATACTTCGTTCCAATACAAGTCTTAGAGTCATACTCCAAGATTGTAACTTGAGTGACATGTCTTAAAGAAGGTTTAAAACACTTGTCAAATGTAAGAGTAAAAGTTTTCTACTCTTGTACATTTGAAATTGGTAAGTTGTGATGTTTTGGATAAAACAAAGACCAACTTAGGCCAATTGTGTGAAGTGTTTGTCTTGATTAGAATCCACACTATCTCTTGAATAACTGACAAGAAAGTCTTATATGTCAAAAGGACAGTGGGAGTCTTAAAGGTCTTGAAAGTCTCAAGAACTAATCAAGAATAAAACCTGAAGTTCTTCACTAGCACATGACTTGAGGTTTATAACCTATCGTGTTGACATATTCTGTGCCCATTCCAGTTAAAGTTGGCTTTGCATATGAGTTCTTAGAGTTATCAATTGTTTGCATAGCTACTTGGAAGCAATGGCAGGCCCTTGAGCTGCCAGGTGGCAAGAAATTAAGATTGAGTTCAATCCATATGAGTGCGGATTTGTCATTATCCCTGTCTTGTGACTATGGTTTTGACAATTCACATGGATAAGAACACATACACCAGTATATCTAAGTGTCATAAGGTTTCTCTCCGATTCATGAAAATGATGGTGAGGAAACACTTTCACTAAGTAGATTTTAGCTAGATAGCAATTGTGATATTTGCATTCTCAAAGTCGTTAGTGGAGCGTGTGTGGTTTACCGGCACACTAACCTGGACTTGTGAGAAGTGGCAAAAAGGTCTAACCATTATGATTACGGCATCCCTCTTCATAATTGTTTAGATACACAAGTGTGTTATCTAAGGGAAGGTGTATGATTTTGATAAAGTTTTATCTAAACAATCTAGTGTCAGAAATCTGAACTTTGGTAAGAATGTCAGCTGATTTCTGAGTACATGTCAAAGCTAGTGGGAGCATAAGTGTTATACTAATAATCATCATGTTAGTGGGAGCATGATAATTATGATAAGTATTGCAAGTTAGCAATGTTAATTATAGAAAACAAAAGTTTCAATTGGGAAAGAGTTGTTTTGCTATAATTAAGGGAGAGGAAATTATACTTCATCTCAAATCTATAAGCTTAGATCGTGAGGTTTTAATCATTTTGTCAAGGATATATATGAATTTCATGATGGAATGGGTCAACATAAGGAAATTCTGTATATGGGTCCATTATTTGCGTTCTAAAATTCGATTATGATTACGGCATCCCTTTTCATAATCTGAATTATGAGAACTTGGCAAATTGAATGGAAATGTTATAGCAAAAGATTGGTTTAGTCTTTATGTGAGACATCATGAATCGATTCCCATATGCTTCGGATATAGGATCGATTACTTGTGCTATATTCATCCTTTCTAAAATTTTCCAAATGCCTGGGGCATTAAGAAGGGAAAAGGTTTAGAACTAGATATGAATAAAAGGATTAAACAATTGTCGAGGACAATCTAAGGTTTACCAAAGATTGGTTGCTCAAGGACAGTTGGAAGTATAGTGATAATTCTGGAAGGACCATATTGACATAATCTGTAAGGAGGAAACTCTTGGTCAGAAGTGATAGTCAAAATGGAATATGGAAATGTTTCAAAGTTAGAATTTTTTCAATCTGTTTAAGATTAGGAAACTTAATGCAAGAAGGATGTTCCCAAGGATCTGATCTCCTTTGGAATGGTCTGTAATGGTTGTTGTCAAGTCCTTCTGACTTTGTGCATAATCATTACAAGAAGATCAATGCATATAAGTTTAGAATCTAACAGATTTCAGTAAATGGCATGAATTTGGAATTCTTGCATTTGCAGTAAGGATGTGGGAGTGTGAAAAGAGAATCAATGAAGTTATGTTCAATTGATCTAGTTCACAAAGTAAAGATCATAGACAAACATAGTATGCATACTTGGTGTATGGCATGACTAGTGTTTAGAAAACATAGTGTACATGCTTGAAGCATGGGACAACTATTGTTTTAAATTCAAGAATACAGTTGATAGCTGAAACAGTATACAATGAATAATGTGTAATCATATGGTGATAAATAAAAGGTGTTTTATTTATGTTCATAGGTTTTGATACCATATTGGATTCAATTATTATTGTGTTTCACTTTGCATGTTTTGACTTCCCGAATAAACTGGGTTTTTCTTCCGGAATGACTAAGTTATTCAAACCATCCATAGTCGGTCATATGTTGGAAGTAGATATGAATTAAGACTGTCATGGGTTGGCTTGTAGAGGTCTAAGGTGTTGGACAAAGGGCTACAACACTCATGAGTGCTCATAAGTTCTGAGTATTGGATTCAACCCACGCTCATTGGAATCACTTCATGGATTTTATCACGAGTGATCATGAGACGATAATATCTTATATTCTTCAAACCTAGAGATATGAGTTGTTACTATGAGTTGGTTGTACATTGATTGCACGAAAACGCATTTGGTAACTCGATGCTATAAAACATGCCTTTGTGTATGATTCAACAAGTAGTAGAACAAGCCATATGAGTCGAAGTTTATCCATTCCATTTACCTTTGGGATAAAAGCGATATCTGTGGGCCCCTCGATGATTTGATGATGACAAATGGAAGTGCTCGGTCGGGCCAAGACTGATTTGATTTGTTCAATTAGTCAGTCGTCATAAATCGGAAATCGGGAAACAACAAATGGACAGAGAGAATGATTATAATCCATGTCTCAGTCCATATGATATCTAGAATGGAGGAATATATGATCCCTTATCTGATGGACAAGTCATTGACAAAGGTCAAAGTTCATCTACAAGGTCAGAGTTCGACAGAAGCTTTTGAGAGCTATGATTGCCAGTTGGTTCCTGAAGTCATACGCAATAATAGTTTTAGACTTATCCAAGTGGGAAACTGTTGGATTAATGTCTATGTCCATAACTATAATTGGTAAGACTTGACCCGACCCGGTGTGGTCCATTTGGGTTGCCTGGCATCATGCACTTGGATAGACTATAATGAGAGAAATAAGACACTTATGGTTATTAATATATTATAAGTTCTAGTATATTAATAATAAGAATAATAAGATTATTTAATTAGTATTAATCAAGAATTAATCTAGGATTAATTAAGTGATCAAAAGAAGTCTAATTATATATATGGGTTGATTGTGTAAATCATCCATACTTGTATAGTGGGCTAATGCTCCATGGATAATCAAGTTGGGATAAAACCCATAGGATTGTCCATGGATGCTCCATGGTGTTTTTGTACCCATGGATCATGGAAATGAAAGGCCATGTCAATTAGGGTTTACATGGTGTAACCCTAACTATATAAGCATCTTATTCTTGACCAAAATCGGCCACTAGTGTGTGAAAATGAAGGGCTAGCCGATTTCATGAGTGTAGAATTCTCTCAAGTTATTCCAAGGGTATTTGGTGTTGTGTGAACCATTTGAGGTGTCACACTTGGGGCACTTGGCACAAGCTTCATGAAGACTTTCTACATGAAAGAGGTATGTATTCTATCTTGTTATATTCAATGTTTTGTATGCTAGATTAGGATAATACCTTGGATGTTCATATTTGCATGTATAATAGAGAAAACATAGATCCAAGGTATTTAGGGTTGCATGTACACTTAGGAGTGTTAGAATGCTCAAATCGCAACAGTGAGTTCCCGAATGTTTTCCCCAAGGAGTTACCGGGTGTGCCTCCCGAGAGGCAGGTGGAGTTCCGGATCAATTTGCCCCCGGGTTCGTGCCTATTGCCAAGGCACCTTATCAGCTTGCACCGCCCGAGATGCAGGAGTTATCCTTGCAGCTCCAGGAGCTGCTGGGAAGGGGTTTTATCAAACCGAGTAGCTCACCATGGGGAGCGCCGATCCTTCTTTTCAAGAAGAAGGATGGTTCACATCGGATGTGTATCGACTACCGGGAGTTGAACAAGCTGATGATCAAGAACCGATATCCACTATCGAGGATCGACAATTTATTTGATCAGTTGTAGGGGGTGTCTTGGTTCTCCAAGATTGATTTGAGATCTGGGTACATTGGACGAGAGTTTTCGAGGAGGATATTTAGAAGACGGCCTTTAGGACTCGTTATGGGCACTACGAGTTTGTGGTGATGCCTTTTGGACTCACTAACACACCAGTAGTGTTCATGGATCTCATAAACCGGGTGTGCAGGCCCATGTTGGACAGGTCGGTGATTGTATTCATCGACAACATTTTGGTGTACTCGAGGTCCAGAGAGCAGCACGAGGAGCATCTTTGGGAGATTCTTGGGGTATTGAGGGCAGAGAGGCTTTATGCCAAATTCTCTAAGTGTGATTTATGGTTACGAGAGGTCCAGTTCTTAGGAAACCTCATTAATCAGAATGGGATCTTTTTCGACCCACCCAGATTGAGGCAGTTATGCGATGGGAGGTTCCGAGGTCACTATCCGAGATCAAGAGTTTTCTTGGCCTAGCAGGCTATTACAATAGATTTATCAAGGATTTCTCCAAGAGTGTCATTCCTCTTACCAGATTGACCAAGAAGGGTATTTCTTTTGTCTGGGGGCCCGAGCAGCAGGCCTCATTCGAGACACTTCGCCAGAGATTGTGCGAAGCTCTAGTGTTAGCCGTTACTGAGGGAGTGGAGGATTTCATAGTTTACTGTGATGCATCTATGGATGTCACATTAATGTCAGACGCGAGGCATTAGTTCGACTACTAAGGGTTACTATAGCCGACGAGCAAGCGGTTTTTGCCACCGATGTATTCCAGGCATATCTGTTGGATATTTTTGTTGTTGAGTTCCCTATAGATCTGGTGCCGATACCGATGGGTGATGTCTATGTCATAATGGGTATGGGCTGGTTTGAGCCGGTTTGAAGTTGTGATTGACTGTGAGCGTTAAATGGTGACCATACGAGACCCTAGTGGGGGAGTGCTTACTGTGTATGGCAAGGGGACCAGATCTGGATCAACTTTTTGTGCTGCCGCTAGGGCGAGACAGAGTTTACCACAGGGATATATGGGCTATCTAGCATATATGATGGATACAAGAGTTGCCACTGAGAGGGGGCACGTGATAGCATATGCATCGAGGCAGTTGAAGCCTCACAAGATGAGGTATCCCACACATAATTTGGAGTTGGGGGCATTGGTGTTCACCCTCAAGATCTGGCGCAACAATCTCTATGGTGTCCGGTGTACCATATATACGGACCATAAGAGCCTGAAGTACCTTATGGATCAACCCAACCTGAATATGAGACAGAGGAGGTGGTTGGATGTAGTGAAAGACTACAATTGTAAGATCTTGTATCACCCTGACAAGTCTAATGTGGTAGACGACGCCTTGAGTCATAGAACAGTGAGTTCTCCGATCCAAGACGTATGCATGAGGATGACGTTGATGACTCCAGTCTTAGATACCATCCGAGAGGCTTAGGTGGTGGCCGTGAGACCAGAGAACCGTAATAGAGAATGGGTAACCGGGCAGATTTCTGAGTTTGGGAAGGATAGTTAGGGGCTTATGACTTTCCATGGACGGATTTGGGTGCCATATACGGGCGGAGCTCGGTATATTTTGATGGAGGAGACCCATAGGTTGAGATTCTCGATCCATCCAGGAGTCACCAAGATGTATTTGAATCTGAAGAGGGATTATTAGTGGCCCTGCATGAAGAGCGATGTGGCATGGGTAGTTGATAGATGCTTGACTTGTCTTCAGGTAAAGGCGGATCACCAGCGTCCACATGGCCCGCAGCCTCTAGAGATTCCCCAGTTGTAGTGGGAGCATATTTCCATGAATTTTATCATCAAATTACCAATGACTATGCGAGGTGACGATGCGATATGGGTGATTGTAAACCGATTGACGAAGAGCGCTCACTTTATGGCTATCAGTGAGGGCTCTTAATTAGAGAAATTAGCTGATATCTACATGCGAGAAGTGGTGGCACGGCATGGAGTGCCGACATCGATAGTGTCAGATCGGGATGTGCGTTTTACTTCTAGGTTCTGGAAGAAATTTCATGAGGATTTGGGTACCTGATTGCGTTTTAGTACCGTATATCACCCACAGACAGATGGGTAGAGCGAGCAGACGATTCAAACGCTCGAGGACATGCTACGTGCATGTGTTATGGACTTCGGTGGAAGTTGGGACACTTACTTTCCCTTGGCTGAGTTTTCATACAACAATAGCAACCATTCTAGTATAGATATGCCTCCTTTTGAGCTCTTATATTGGAGGAGGTGTCGGACTCCCATCTGTTAGGGGGAGGCAGGGTGGAGAGTGACGGGGAGCACTGAGATAGTGCTCAAGTAGAAAGAGTAGATCCATCAGGTTAGACAGAGGTTACTGACAACCTAGAGTTGTCAAAAGAGTTTCGTAGACCTACGACGATCCGAGCTAGATTTCTAGGTCGGAGATTTTGTGCTCCTGAAGGTCATGGAAAGGAGTGATCTGATTGAGGAAGTGGGGAAATCTGGGTTCGAGATATATCGGCCCTTTCAGAGTGACCACTCGAGTGGGGTAGGTAGTGTATCGGTTAGAGCTGCCTGCAGAGTTGAGTCGGATTCATAACACCTTCCATGTGTCCCGGCTGGGGAAGTGTGTAGGCGAGAGATGGTAGTTGTCCCTTTAAAGGACATTCAGGTGGATTCGAGCCTGAACTACATTGAGAGGTCGATAGTGATCTTCTATAGGAAGGTGAAGGTCTTGAGGAATAAAGAGGTTCCCTTGGTTCAGGTTCAGTGGCAACATCGGAAGGGATCCAAGTGTACTTGGGAGCCGGAGTCCAAGATACGAGAGCAGTAACCTGAGTTGTTTCCGGAGGATGACTTCGAGGGAAAAGTCTGATTCTAGTGGGGGAGAATTGTAACATCCCGACTCCCAAGTATGATATTTAATTATTTTATTTCTTTTTGACAGGGCAACTCGACGAGTTGGAAGCACCAACTTGACAAGTAGAGAATATTATGGCTGTGGAGTTTTAGAGTCGACTCGACGATTTGGAGGACCCCGACTCGACGAGTAGGAGTTGAGTGAGAAAACCCTAATTTGCAGGGTTTGTGTCCTATTTAAAGGACATTAAGCCCTCATTTCCGCCACCCTTTTCACCCTAATACCCTGTGTGAAACCCTAATCAAGCTATAACCTTGTGTATGAGAAAGAGAGGATAATATTGTGAGTTTTAGTGCATTCTTGGACGAAGTTTGAAGAGAAAAAGACTTTAGACGAGAAGGAGCTTTTCGATCTAGTGTTCATTCATTCCTAGCTTTTGTTTAAATGTAAAAAGTCATCACCTTGCTCATTTTTTAGTTAGATCTCGTTTTTACAGAATTTAGAGCCTTTTCCCATCCTTCTTGGAGTTATAGAGTGTTATGAGCTTTTCATGGAGTTGAGACTCCAGATCGGGACATATTGAGGTCCCATGAGCCCAAAGATCCAAGCTTTATCAAGCTTTGGTCAAGTCTTCATGCATGAAACCCTTTATGGAGTATGCTTTGGCATTTAGAGTGTTATGAGCTTTTCATGGAGTTGAGACTCTAGATCCAGAGTTTGAGACATTATTTCCACCTAACACGTCTAAATGAGAATATGGATTGAAGGGACTTGACGAGTCGGTGATCAGTCTCGTCGAGTCGGTTAGGGTATTCCCTGATGAGTCTGGACGCGTTGTAACTTGGCGAGTTGGTGAGACAACTCGGCGAGTTGAGTTGGACTTTTACGATAATTTTTAGAAAATGAAGGAGCTCGACGAGTCGCATAGATGCATTCGATGAGTTGGTTGAGGATGGACTGTTGACTCGAGTGTTGACTTTTGTTGACTTTTAGGGTCTGGTCAAGACTTGGATTATGGACACTATGTAGGGGTAAAATTGTCTTTTACCCATTCCAAGAGTTAGAGAGAGAGATAGAGGTTAACTAAATTTATTTAGAGTTGTGGCTATAAGTGTTAACTAGAGATGATTATGACATGTAGGCGGGGATTAGACAGTTCAAGGGGTACAAGGTTTAGTTGCTTCCTTACGAAATAAGTCTTCTCACTATACTTACCATGGGTAGTAACTTTGTGTGACCGAAGGCTCTTGTATGATATTATTGAGTTTTGTGATATCCTGCATTATGTATTTGTGACTTATGTTGTGTATTATTCTGAGCATTATTGAGTTTGGACTGGAGGGTCCAACCTGAGTTGAGGGACCGGAGGGTCTCCACTGAGACACATTGACTAGAGGGTCTTCATTGATATATAGCCATGAGAGGATAATGAGATGTGTGTGGTATTTTGGGGAACTCACTAAGCTTTGTGCTTACCTTGTTATGTGTTATGTGTTTTAGGTACTTCTCAGGATCACAAGAAGGTGCCGCCTTGATTGTACACACGAGATGGAGTTTATGTTTTTGAGGATCCTAGATTTTATCAAATAGTTTATGAGTTTGTGTTTTTCACAACTTGACCATTGTGGTTTCGGAAATGTGATATTGAGAATTATATGGTTTTGAAAATGAAAATTTGGTTTCAAAATTTACGGTGCTACAGAATGCTTAATTTATCCTTTGTTTATGTTCCTTGTTTGGTTGTGGATTTGGGGTAGGATCATTTATTCAAAAGACTATCGAATCTCGTACTAGGTACAATTGGCATACATGAAGTGAATGGTGAGGGCATTGGAGATCTTGTAGGGCAGAGCAGTACTGGGAGTAGTCTAGAACTAGTATCTAGACGTGTGATTGAGGTTCTCAAGAATCAGTAGGGGGTCCATAGATGATATCAGGAGGTAGGGTACTTGGCGTCTTGAGGGTACAATCAGAGAGAAATGTGGATTGGTGTGGAAGGTAGTTTTGGGCCCGTACTAGTAAAAACACTAGATTCGTACACGGATCGAGGAGTACCCTTAGGGGATAAAGAACTTGTAGGGGTGTGAGTGTTGTTATAGGTGTTTTAGCCTGTTGCTGATAAATTTTCTTATGCATTTCAGTATGGTGGTTACTCGAGGTTTAGGCTCCAGTGAACCAGAGAGGCCGAGTGTCAGTGATGATGAGATTCGCAGGATTATGCTCGCAGAGGTGATTGTGGAAATCTGAGGGCTATCCCAGAGATGTTTGGGTCTGTTAAGACCATGTTGATTGAGACCTTTGATGAGCTCTATGTCGTTGTCACTAAGATTGCTGCTGCAGTAGCCACTACAACTCTCACTGTTGCAAGACCACAGGGGGCGATATGTTGTGGTATCGGGAGTTCACCAACACGAAGCCACCCGAGTTTTATGGGACCTAGGATACAATTGCTGCTATGAGATGGATCTCTGATGTTGAGGGATGTTTCTATACCTGCTCTTGTCCGGAGAATTTGAGGGTTTGATTCGCACTGAACCTGCTTCGCTTGGGAGCGAAGGACTGGTGGAAATTTGTGATAGCTAACTACATGACTATAGAGCATGTTACAATGACTTGGGAGAGGTTTACAACGATGTTCAGGGATGAGTTTGTACTCGCAGTTGAGCGGGAAAGGTTAGCCCAAGAGTTACTGTCTCTCAAGCATAAGATAGAGACGGTGACTGAGATCACCATGATGTTTCATGAGAGGGATTTGTTTTTTCCTGAGCAGGTATTGTTGGAGCAGGCTCGTGTGGCTTGGTATTTGAGTGTTCTGAGGAGGGATATCATTGTCACAACTAGGAATTCTAATGCTTCTGAAAACATTATCAATGATAACATTTGTAACTAAAACTTGAAAGTATGCATGATGTTTATTTAATGACACCAATATTTCATCAAACACTCTATACAAACACTCAAATGGTCAACAAAAGATTGGAAACCCTAGAAATCCCGGTTTAAGTCCAATATGGACTAGGATTTCCATATTGGGCCTAAAGGACCAATAAGCTTCCAATTATCCTATTTTGGGCTTAGAGCTCTTAAATGGGCTATAATTGGACCCACTCTCATGAGACTTAACCTTTTTGGGCCTTATAAGTCTAAAATGGACTAATTTACCTTTAATGGGCCTTGTTGGGCCATGACAAATCCAATTAGCCTTAATGGGCTCAAATCCATTCTTTTATGCAAGATTTGGGTCGCGAACTACTTTAAAGGCCCAATGGTCCGTGAACCATCAAATTGGGCCTCATATTATGGGACTTAAGCACAAAAGGCCCAAGCCATTCTCTTCCTTCTCTCTCTCTCTCTCTCTCTCTCTCTCTCTCTCTCGGCCCAAGTAGAAAACAAGAAAAAAAATGGAAGACGTAAAAATGGGGAGAGTTGACTTTGGGAGGTGCCACCTCCTTATTACACCCCATATCTCCATGCATGGAACAACATGCATCTATAAAGGTCATTTCACTTCTCTCTCTCTCCTCTCTTTTTCCTCTCGGCCGAGAACCACCAAACACACACATATCTTCAAACTTTCATCTCAAACACTCTCAAGCACATCCTCTTCTCCATCCAAATTTTCGAGATCTTGGAACATTTCAAGGAGGTTCTTGCATAAGAATCATCATCTTTGGTAAGTTGTTGTTTAGATCCATAACCTAGTTTCTTTATTTCATCAAAACCTCTTCCTAACTCATACAATTTTCATGATCTACTTCTTAGAAGCTTCTTAAATTCGAAATCAACTCTAGGAAGCTTGCTAAGACCAAAAGTCTTCTTCACATCTTCTTCAAAACTGAAACAACTCAGTAAGGTGAGTTCATACCCACCATGTTTTCGTTTTTTACTTGTTTTTGGGGAGAATACAAGTATTATGTGATGATCTATGTGTGTTTGCATGCTATATGTGAATTCTTTAGTTTTTGGTTGTGATAATATGTAATATTTGTTGTATTTCGAGATCTATAACAAAAAGGGTGAAAGAATCATGAACAAAAACATAATAAATAACATACATCATAGATCTAAGGGTCCTTAAGTTTAATAAGTGAAAAACAAAACTAAAGAACCTTACAAGTGTCATTTTTGCAAAAATAACAAAGATTGGGTGTAAATTGTTAATTTTCGGTTTTATGGGGCTATAAGTTGTTTATTAGTATAAAAGCTTATTTTTATGAAACAATACTTTTCAAAGGGTCAAAAACATAAAATTTAGCATATTGGGCTTTAAATTGGGCCTCACGAGTTTTTGGGCCCAAGGTTGCAAAAAAAATGAAGTCTTGAGGGGCTGAAATGGAGAACTTAGCAAACTATGAGTCTAAAATGTAAATAAAATTTTTCAGGGGTTTAAAATGAATTTATTACCAAATTGGAATAAAAATGCAAAGTTTTTTTTTTTATTTTGGGGTCAAGATTGTAAAACTTACGGAAATTTAGCCAAAAATGTAACCTTTTGCAAATAAAGGCTAGAAATGACGAATGCAATAGTTTTGGACTTAAATTACTATTCAAATAAAGTTTGGGTGGAAAAGGTCAATAAAAATGGTTTAAGGACCAAAAATTTCAATTTTCATAAAAAGGGACTAAAACTGCCATTTTTATAGAAAAAAGGGGCCACAATGGTTAATCTAAATGTCTTTGGGCCAAATATACGATTATAAATTTTTGGGTTAAAAATATCAAGTTTATAACGCATGGTTTTATATATATATATATATATATATATATATATATATATATATATATATATATATATATATATATATATATATATATATATATATATATATATACATAATGAAAACTATGTTATAAATCAAACATCAAAATATTTCGTTATTGCGAATAAACATTTAGCATACCACGAATGCCAACAATACGAATTTAAACTCAATAAAACATAAGCGATTCAAAGGTTGGGCTCAAATACCTTCTATACGTGCTATTGGGCTTTTGTGGCCCAATATCATGATTATTGGGCCCGATATATTCACACATGTTTATTGGGCCTCATGTGACCCAATTACATGCCTAATGGACCCTCAATGACTTTTACATGCTATTGGGCCTTAGTGGCCCATTTGCATTGCTAGTAAGGTCCAAATTAAACATATGCGTGATGGGTAACATGCCCATCTCATACTCGACAGCCTATAATAGCATATATGATTAATGGGCCTCTGTTGCCCTCTTCTCTTTGTCTGTTAGGCTTAGCTCTTTTATTCAAGTAAACATAAATTAGGTTGTTAAACAAGGTTATAAAGTTTCAGTTGGATTTAGTGAGAAATAACGGGTGACACTAATAAGTGTCGGTCGTAATCTATAGTTATAACCAGAGTCTCCTGGAGGGAGAGCGAGAGTTTGTGTGTAGATCTATATGGGGGTGACTCCCCCACACATGAGCTGTTCGCTACAGTTTGACTCTGTCAGTCTAGGGTGACAAAATCTTAATTCAATTTCGGTATTTGCTAGAATGCCAAGACAGACGAACTAGTCATTATTATGCATGGTTATAATGACTCCCATAGAGATCTAATAACATCTAAGTAATCATGATAAAGCATATTCATTCGTTGTGATGATACAATTCTACCAAAATTATCATACTAAACATATCGGAAAACATCGGGTTTTCCGAGGAAACAACATTACTCACTCCTACTCTCAACAACTATAATACAATAATCAATTTTGAATAACAATCACTTTTACTTGTTTTGAATTCACATACATATGCACTTATGGGATCATCGCATCTTTTTCGCAAACAGTTTTTGTACAGAAAATATCGGATTTTCTGGGTTTTATAAACGATACAAACAAATTTTATATAAAAAATGCTTATGAACTCACCAACATTATATATGTTGACATTTTCAAAAACAAATTGTATTCTCAGGTAACAGATAAGCGGAAGAAAAATACCAAGTGTGTTAGGATGTTATGTTTTGCGACTCTAAAACAATTTATGCTATGGATATGTAATGTTTAAACCATGTACTTGATGTGAACAATGACAGTTGTACTATGTAATGTTGGTGATGTATGTGTTGTTCATGTATATTCATTATGATGATATTTCAATTTAAGTCACGCGAACCCACGGACGTTTCCGCCGTCTGGTTCGGGGGTGTGACAATCATGGAGTTCGTGGTGAATACCACGTATAGGACATTGGCTGAGCTGCAGATTAATGCCCGGAGAGGAGAGATCGAGCTAGAGATTTAGGCTAGGGAGGAAAAGGAGGCCTAAGGGAGAGATAGGAGGCCAATACAGTAGCAACTGGTGACTAAGCGGGCTAAGCCCGATGATCAGAGAGCTGGAGGCTAGAAGGGCCTCACTTGCAGGAAGTGTGGAAAGGTTCACGATAGACCATGTTGGTCAGGGTAGGCTAGCTACCTGTGTGGCAAGGAGGGGCATATGTCTAGGGAATGAACCAAGGGATTTTAGGTTTGTTTCAGTTGCAAGCAGACGACCCACGTGCAGGCCGATTGTCCGCAACTTGTATCTAGGCAGTTCAGACTCCTGCCACAGTGGCACTGTGTATCATTGATGGGCGGAATGGAAAGGCCGAGGCACCGAGGGCTCGTGGCAGAGCATTTCAGTTGACAGTAGAGGAGGCCCGTGCCACTCAAGATGTCGTTGCTGGTATGTGATTTTTTATATATATTTATGTTGATTTATTTCTTTTGCTGCTTATATTGTTAATTGTATAGGTACGTTCCATGTGATTTATGTGCCTACACTTGTGTTGTTTGAATCGGATGTGAGTTGATCTTTTGTGTCATCATCTTTTAGTCGCAGTTTTAGTATTTCGTGAAAGACCTTGAGCAGGCCCTTGAGAGTCTCGATACCTAATGAGCGTCATTTCTCAGCTACTGATGTCTACCGGGATTGTGTCTTAGAGATTTTTGGTGTTGGATATTCGATAGACTCCATCCTTATCTCGATGGGGGTTGTTTGTGTGATCGTGAGTAAGGATTGGTTGAGCCGGTTTAGGGCTTTGATTGACTGCGAGTGTCAGTTAGTGACAGTTCGAGATCCTAGTGGGGGAGTGCTGACTATCTATGGGGAGGGTACTAGATCGGGATCAACCTTCTGTTCTGCCACAAGGGCAAGACAGAGTTTACAACATGGGTGTTTGGGTTTTCTGGCATATGTAGTAGATACTCGGGTTGAGAAGAAGGGATTGAATTTTATTTCTGATGTTCCGGTGGTATGTGATTTTCTTGATCTTTTTCCCGAGGAGTTACCGGGTGTGCCTCCTTAGAGGCAGGTGGAGTTCCGGAACAATCTGATTTCTGGTGAGGCACCATATCGTGTTGCACCTCCTGAGATGCAAGAAGTATCCGCTTAGTTGCAGGAGCTATTTGGGAAAGGGTTTATTAGACCGAGCAGTTCTCCTTGGGGAGCCCCGATCCTTTTCGTCAAGAAGAAGGATGGTTCGCACCAAATGTGCATTCACTATCGGGAACTGAACAAGTTGATGGTGAAAACCATTACCCTTTTCCATGGATAAATGATGTTTTAGACCAGCTTTAAGGGAAATCTTGGTTTTCAAAGGTAGATTTGAGGTCCAAATATCATCAGATGAGGGTTCTAGAGGAGGATATTTAGAAGATGACCTTTTGAACTCGTTACGGGCATTACGAGTTTGTGGTGATAACTTTTGGACTCACCAACGCACCAGCAGCATTCATGGACTTCATGAATCAGGTGAACAGGCCCATGTTGGATTGATCAGTGATCGTATTGATTGATGACATTCTCGTGTATTCGAATACTAGGGAACAACATGAAGAGCATCTACGAGAGATTCTTTAGGTTTTGAGGAGGGAGAGGCTTTATGCCAAATTCTCCAAGTGTGATTTCGGGTCGCGAGAGGTTCAGTTTTGGGACACCTCGTCAATCAGAATGGTGTTTTGGTTGACCTAGCCAAAATTGAGGTGGTGATGCAGTTGGAGTTGTCGAGATCTCTATCTGAGATTCAGAGCTTCCTTGGTTTGGCAGGCTATTATTTGAGGTTCATCACAGACTTCTCTACGATTGTTGTTCCTCTCACTAAGTTGAACAGGAAGGATGTTGCCTTTAGTTGGGGGCCTGAGCAGTAGGCATCATTCGAGACTCTTCGCTAGAGGTTGTGTGAAACCCTAGTGCTTGCTGTCCTGGAGGAAGTTGAGGATTCTGTAGTCTATTGTGATGCATCCATTGAGGGATTGGGTGATATGTTGATGCAGAGAGGGAATATGATAGCCTACACTTTGAGGCAGCTGAAGCTTCACGTGGTGAAGTACCCCACTCACGATTTGGAGTTAGGGGCGGTGGTTTTCGCCCTCAAGATTGGAGCCATTATGTCTATGGTGTTTGGAGTACCATATACACGGACCATAAGAGTCTAGGATACCTTATGGATGAGCCTAACTTGAATATGAAGTAGAGGAGGTGGTTGGACGTAGTGAAGGACTACGATTGTGAGATCTTGTATCACCCAGGTAAGGCCGACGTGGCAGCCGATGCTTTGAGTAGGAGTGGGCGAGTACCTTGATGTGGGATGTGTGCTTAAGGATAATAGTGATGACTCCAATCTTAGAGATCATCAAGGAAGCACAATCGGAGGCCATAAAAGAGGAAAATCGGAAGAGTGAGCGGGTGATCGGTAAGATTTCAGTATTTGATTTAGATATTAGAGGGCTTTTGACTCTACATGGAAAGGTTTGGGTACCATATATGAGTGGGGCTCGACGATTTGATGGAGGAGGCCCACAAATCGAGATATTCTATCCATCCAGGGGCTACAAAGATATATCTTGATTTGACGCACAATTTTTGGTACCCATGTATGAAAAGGGATGTGGCATGGTTTGTGGAGCGATGTCTAACTTGCCAGAAGGTGAAGGAGGAGCACCAACGCCCTCATGGCAAGTTGCAGCCTCTGGAGGTTCCCCTATGGAAATAGGAGCATATTACTATTGATTTCATTACGAAGCTACTAAAGACTGCGAGGGGTGTTGACACTGTCTGGGTGATAGTGGATCGCTTGATGAAGAGTGCTCACTTATTAGCCATTAGTGAGAACTCTTCCATAGAGAAGTTGGTCGAGATTTATGTTTGTGAAGTGGTGGCTCAGCATGGGGTGCCGACGTCCATTGTATATGACCGGGATGTGCATTTTACTTCCAGATTCTGGAAGAGGTTTCATGAGGAGTTGGGCACTGGCTACACTTTGATTTTGGTGGGAGTTGGGACTGCTATCTTTCGTTGCCAGAAGGGTGTTATCCGCTTCAGGAAGCGGGGAAAGCTGGGCCCCAATTTCATTGGCTCTATTCGTGTATTGATTCATGTAGATAAGGTGGCCTACCAGTTGGAGCTATCGGAGGAACTGAGTTAGATCCATGATACCTTCCATGTATCCCAACTTAGGAAGTGTATAGCCGATGAGGCGGCTGTGGACCCCTTGGAGGACATTTAGGCTGATGATCACCTGAATTATGTGGAAAAGCCTATAATCATTTTGGATCGGAAGGTGAAAACCTTGAGGAACAAGCTTGTGAATTTGGTCAAAGTTCAGTGGAAACACCATAGAGGTTCGGAGTGGACATGGGAACCAGAGTTCGAGATGCGTAAGCAGTATCCTAAGCTGTTTCCGAAGGATGACTTCAAGGGCGATGTCTGATTTTAGTGGGGGAGAATTGTAACATCCAGAAATAAGGTACATTTATCATTCTTGAATCTTTTCCTAAAGTGTCAAAATTAGTCCCTAATAGAGAAAAGTTGGCAACAGTCGTATGTGGGGCGTACACATGAGTACGCGTTGTTGGATTAATGTCTAGGTCCATAACTATAATTGGTAAGACTTGACCCGACCCGGCATGGTCCATTTGGGTTGCATGGCATCATGCATTTGGATAGACTATAATGAGAGAAATAAGACACTTATGGTTATTAATATATTATAAGTTCTAGTATATTAATAATAAGAATAATAAGGTTATTTAATTAGTATTGATCAAGAATTAATCTAGGATTAATTAAGTGATCAAAAGAAGACTAATTAAATATATGGAGTGATTGTGTAAATCATCCATACTTATATAGTGGGCTAATGCTCCATGGATTATCTAGTTAGGCTAAAACCCATATGATGCTCCATGGTGTATTTGTGCCCATGGATCATGGAAATGAAAGGCCATGTCAATTAGGGTTTACATGGTGTAACCCTAACTATATAAGCATCTTATTCTTGACCAAAATCGGCCACTAGTGTGAGTAATAGAAGGGCTAGCCGATTTCATGAAGGGTAGATCTCTCTCAAGTTATTCCAAGTGTATTTGGTGTTGTGTGAGCCATTTGAGGTGTCACACTTGGGGCACTAGGCACTCAAGCTTCATGAAGGCTTCCTACATGAAAGAGGTATGTATTGTATCTTGTTATATTCATTATTTTATATGCTAGATTAGGATAATACCTTGGATGTTCATATTTGCATGTATAATAGAAAAAACATAGATCCAAGGTATTTAGGGTTGCAAGTACACTTAGGAGTGTTAGAATGCTCAAAACCCAACAGTGGTATCAGAGCCTAGGCTTGTTTTCTTGTTATACTTGCAAAACTGCTTAAAAATCGAAATTGTTGTTGTCTGATCATCAGACTCGGCGAGTCCATCAGGAGACTCGGCAATTCCATGCCTAAAAAGTGATCAAATCGATCCAACTCGCCGAGTTGGTTCATGCACTCGACGAGTTGGACCCCCAGACATCATAAATTCGACTTTTTTGGCTGGAATTGGACTAGGAACATTACCCTAAGATGTTTTTGAACTTATAAACTTGTTTTTGATGTGGTAATGTTCATGCTAATCCAATTTCAAAGATAATTGTCAATAGATTCATGTTTTGTATTAGTTTAAGGTTTAGACTAATTACATGAAAAAGTTTGATTTGAATTATCTTGTTCTTATGAGTTGCTTAGATTAATAGAAACTTGAGTGAAATAGTTGTTTTCAATCCAAATTAATCTAAGAGTTGATTCTAAAATGTGTTTTTGTAACTTGTCCTCAAGTTATATGAAAAGTCACATTTAAGTTTCATAAAACTCATAAAAGTTGGCAAAGGTTACAAAATGAAGAGTCTAGTTCTAATTAAATGGGTTTATGACTCCATAATTTGTCCTCAAGTTATGGAGGACTAAGAGTCTCTTCATTAAATAATAAATTAAAAAAAAGTGTAACCTTGATTAATTCCATAAGTTGTAAAATAAAGAAAAGTTAATTCTTTTATTAGTTTAAAGTCTTCCATAACTTGTCCTCAAGTTATGGAACTTGAAGAGCTTTTGGATTAAAACTACTTTAAACACATAAGTTATGGAATTAATTAGTTTTGAATAGTTTCAAAACTTGTCCTCAAGTTTTGGAATTTGTAAAGTTTTCTCTTATGAATACTTTAATTCCAAGTTAGCCCTTAGAATTTTAAAAGTTAAAATTCAACCCTTATACTTTATAATATTATAAGTTAATAATATATATATGTATAAGAGTAAAGTCAGTCTAACCGCTAGTACGCCTCATTCACGAAGCCGGTCTATAAGGTGGGTATACGGTTGTTGCCTATAAAATGGCAACTTAATGGGTGTCCACTCTCACCCACCGCTTGCTTGACTGGTGGAGGGTCGTTAGCCGAACAGGTTTGACAGGACTATAATTCTCCCTTCATTAAAAGTATTAATGATAAATACTAAGTAACTAAACTCTTAATAATACCCAATCTTAGTTACTTAGGAAAATGTGAATAAGGTGCTAATCCATGAAATTACACTTTACACTTTGTTTAGGTCGGTTAGTGGAGCGTGTGTGGTTAACCGGCACACTAACTCGTATTTAACAAGGTAGGTAAAGGGTAACTTAATGTTTATCATAGTATCGATGGAGTGTGTGTGGTTAACCGGCACATCGATTGAGGGGTAAACACTTAAGGGTACCAAGTAATTTGCATGGTTACTTCACACCTTGTTTTGTGATCCTCGGCATCCCAGTCACAAAACCTGAAGATCTAGGAGTTTCAAATCCAATTAAAACCTAATAATATATTTCGTTTATCTTGGTGGAAATTGGTGAATCGTCATTCACCTACCTTCAAATATTTTATAGCTTGGATTACGGCATCCCTCTTCTAAGTTATAAAATAGTTTGTTGGGTCCTAGCCTTAATATTTCATATTGGGTGTCATATTAAGGACTTAAGATCAACTATCTTGAATATCTCCCAAAAGATGTCTGGTTTAGACATTTATGATGTTCCCAAATCTCTTGAAACAAGCTGTCCTAATGAAAATGATGTCCCATGGATATCATACTTCTTCACCTCTTCAAATTATTCTCCCTAACCCACAAGTTCTTGAAAAGTTTAAGGTCACTCAGGCCCTATTGGGAAGGCAAGGTCTAGCTGTGGTCACATCTTGGAGATATAGTCACATATTGACAAGCCAGGAGAGTTGGGTGTCAAAGTCTTGAGAAAGTTGCTGGTTCAACTACTTTCTAAGTCACATAGTGAGTTCTTTTGGAACACCTATAAAACAGACTATGACAAGACCCTTAATGATCTTATCTATTTGATAAGATCAACTTCCTAAAACTTTATGGACATTGACAATGATGACATTGGATATCTAGTATGGCTCTCTCTTCCCAGTGGAAAGGGATCGGCCATAGTCAACTCGGTTGACCAAATGGTAAAGAGAAAAGCTAAGTATGTGATAGTCCCGTGTACCATTATCAAAGGGTCCATATGTTTATATTGCCAAAGGAAGGAACATTGGTTACGAATCTACCAAATTTACCTAAGGATGTTAAAGTCAATAAGTTTGACTCTACTTCAGGTAAAGTCCACTATCTAACTCTACTAAGTTTCTATTCTGAGATTCTTGATACATGATGTGACTGGGTCACATGGTGATGTTTTAAGAATCAAAGAAAAGTGAAGAAACTTAAAGAAAGAATATGCTGAATCTGATCGCATAGATGGATTACGCATAGTTTGAAGATCGGATTCTTGAGCTACTTCTTAGGAGTTATGAGATATTGCTTAGGAATAGATAACAACAAGTTTTCATATGGATTGTAAGGATAAGTTTTCCGCAAAGTTTTTTAAAATAAAAGGAAAATTTTGATTTTATTTATTTTAAAATATCCTTACAATGGCATCTGTGGAAATTTTTGTTGCTTATAAGATTCCATTAATAGCAAGAGTGGAAATATAAAATTGATTCTTTCATTTGTGGTAATATCTAAATTTACCAAATAAGGAAAGATTCTCATCACCCAAGTTTCAATTGGACCGGAACTTGGAATCATGCAAGTTGTATAGCATGATGAATGAGAACTTAGTATTGGAAAATTAAGACTAATTACTTGTTCACATGGATGTGTGAGTCAAGTGAAGGACTAAGGGATCGAGTACACATTCTTGTGCACTGGTCAAGTCCACCACAAAAGAATGATAAAACTATTCATCATAGTTTACAAAAGCTTAGTAAATATGATTATACTTACAAGCTTAAGTGTAACTCTGAGACATTGGAAAAAGGTTCCAATGTATGACAGAGCGAATAAGAAGAATCAAATTAGGTAGAAGGATAAAAGTTTCTCAAATCTGAAAAGATGGGAGAGTACTTTAGTATCAGTTCTGTGATCATCTTAATGATTAAGAAACCATAGAACAATTAGTTCTCTAAGGAAATCTTAGTGCATTCTTATGACTAAGAAGAGGGATCTTGAATTGTTGAAATGGTTAAATCAAGAAGATGAGTCATACTTCGTTCCAATACAAGTCTTAGAGTCATACTCCAAGATTGTAACTTGAGTGATATGTCTTAAAGAAGCTTTAAAACACTTGTCAAATGTAAGAGTAAAAGTTTTCTACTCTTGTACATTTGAAATTGGTAAGTTGTGATGTTTTGGATAAAACAAAGACCAACTTAGGCCAATTGTGTGAAGTTTTTATCTTGGTTAGAATCCACACTATCTCTTGGATGTTTGACAAGGGAGTCTTATAGGTCAAGAGGACAGTAGGAGTCTTAAAGGTCTTGAAAGTCTCAAGAACTAATCAAGAATAAAACCTGATGTTCTTCACTAGCACACGACTTGAGGTTTATAACCTATCGTGTTGACATATTTTGTGCCCATTCTAGTTAAAGTTGGCTTTGCATATGAGTTCTTAGAGTTATCAATTGGTTGCACAACAACTTGGAAGCAATGGCAGGCCCTTGAGCTGCTAGGTGGCAAGAAATTAAGATTGAGTTCAATCCATATGAGTGTGGATTTGTCATTATCCTTGTCTTGTGACTATGGTTATGACAATTCACATGGATAAGAACACATACACCAGCAAATCTAAGTGCCATAAGGTTTCTCTCCGATTCATGAAAATGATGGTGAGGAAACACTTTCACTAAGTAGATTTTAGCTAGATAGAAATTGTGATATTTGCATTCTCAAAGTCGTTAGTGGAGCGTGTGTGGTTTACCCGCACACTAACCTGGACTTGTGAGAAGTGGCAAAAAGGTCTAACCATTATGATTACGGCATCCCTTTTCGTAATTTTTTAGACACACAAGTGTGCTATCTAAGGGAAGGTGTATGATTTTGATAAAGTTTTATCAAAACAATCTAGTATCAGAAATCTGAACTTTGGTAAGAAAGTCAGTTGATTTCTGAATACATGTCAAAGCTAGTAGGAGCATAAGTGTTATGCTAATAATAATCATGTTAGTGGGAGCATGATGATTATGATAAGTATTGCAAGTTAGCAATGTTAATTATAGAAAACAAAAGTTTCAATTGGGAAAGAGTTGTTTTGCTATAATTAAGGGAGAGGAAATTATACTTCATCTCAAATCTATAAGCTTAGATCGTGAGGTTTTAATCATTTAGTCAAGGATATATATGAATTTCATGTTGGAATGGCTCAACATAAGGAAATTTTGTATATGAGACCATTGTTTGCGTTCTAAAATTCGATTATGATTACGGCATCCCTTTTCATAATCTGAATTATGAGAACTTGGCAAATTGAATTGGAAATATTATAGAAAAAGACCGGTTTAGTCTTTATGTGAGACATCATGAATCGTGTCCCATATGCTTCAGATATAGAATCGATTACATGTGCTATATTCATCCATTCTAAAATTTTCCAAATGCCTGGGGCATTAAGAAGGGAAAAGGTTTAGAATTGGATATGACTAAAAGGATTAAACAACTGTCGAGGACAATCTAAGGTTTACCAAAGATTGGTTGCTCAAGGACAGTTGGAAGTATAGTGATAATTCTGGAAGGACCATATTGACATAATCTGGAAAGAGGCAACTCTTGTTCAGAAGTGATAGTCAAAATGGAATCTGGAAATGTTTCAAAGTTAGAATTTTCAATCTGTTTAAGATTAGGAAACTTAATGCAAGAAGGATGTTTCCAAGGAGCTTATCTCCTTTGGAATACTCTGTAATGATTGTTGTCAAGTCTTTCTGACTTTGTGCATAGTCATTACAAGAGGATCAATGCATATAAGTTTAGAATCCAACAGATTTCAGTAAATGACATGAATTTGGAATTCTTGTATTTGCAGTAAGGATTTGGGAGTGTGAAAAGAGAATAATTGAAGTTATGTTCAATGGATCTAGTTCACAAAGTGAAGATCATAGACATACATAGTATGCATACTTGGTGTATGGCATGACTAGTGTTTAGAAAACATAGTGTACATGCTTGGAGCATGGGACAGCTATTGTTTTAAATTCAAGAATAAAGTGGATAGCTGAAACAGTATACAATGAATAATGTGTAATCATATGGTGATAAATAAAAGGTGTTTTATTTATGTTCATAGGTTTTGATACCATATTGGATTCAATTATTATTGTGTTTCATTTTGCATGTTTTGACTTCCCGAATAAACTGGGTTATTCATCCGGAATGACTAAGTTATTCAAACTATCACAGTCGGTCATATGTTGGAAGTAGATATGAATTAAGACTGTAATGGGTTGGCTTGTAGAGGTCTAAGGTGTTGGACAAAGGGCTACAACACTCATGAGTGCTCATAAGTTCTGAGTATTGGATTCAACCCGTGCTCATTGGAATCCCTTCATGGATTTTATCACGAGTGATCATGAGACGATAATATCTTATATTCTTCAAACCTAGAGATATGAGTTGTTACTATGAGTTGGTTGTACATTGATTGCACGAAAACGCATTTGGTAACTCGGTGCTATAAAACGTGCCTTTGTGTATGATTCAACAAGTAGTAGAACAAGCCATATGAGTCGAAGTTTATCCATTCCTTTTACCTTCGGGATAAAAGCGATATCTGTGTGCCCCTCGATGATTTGATGATGACAAATGGAAGTGCTCGGCCGGGCCGGGCCAGGACTGATTTGATTTGTTCAATTAGTCAGTCATCATAAATCGGAAATCGGGAAACTACAAATGGACAGAGAGAATGATTATAATCCATGTCTCAGTCCATATGATATCTAGAATGGAGGAATATATGATCCCTTATCTAATGGACAACTCATTGACAAAGATTAGAGTTCATCGACGAGGTCAGAGTTCGACAGAAGCTTTTGAGAGCTACGATTGCCAGTCGGTTCTTGAAGTCATACGCAATAATAGTTTTAGACTTATCCAAGTGGGAGACTGTTGGATTAATGTCTAAGTCCATAACTATAATTGGTAAGACTTGACCCGACCCGGCATGGTCCATTTGGGTTGCGTGGCATCATGCATTTGGATAGACTATAATGAGAGAAATAAGACACTTATGGTTATTAATATATTATAAGTTCTAGTATATTAATAATAAGAATAATAAGGTTATTTAATTAGTATTGATCAAGAATTAATTTAGGATTAATTAAGTGATCAAAAGAAGACTAATTAAATATATGGAGTGATTTTGTAAATCATCCATACTTATATAGTGGGCTAATGCTCCATGGATTATCTAGTTGGGCTAAAACCCATATGATGCTCCATGGATGCTCTATGGTGTATTTGTACCCATGGATCATGGAAATGAAAGGCCATGTCAATTAGGGTTTACATGGTGTAACCCTAACTATATAAGCATCTTATTCTTGACCAAAATTGGCCACTAGTGTGAGTAATAGAAGGGCTAGCCGATTTCATGAAGGGTAGATTTCTCTTAAGTTATTCCAAGTGTATTTGGTGTTGTGTGAACCATTTGAGGTGTCACACTTGGGGCACTAGGCACTCAAGCTTCATGAAGGCTTCCTACATGAAAGATGTATGTATTCTATCTTGTTATATTCATTATTTTATATGCTAGATTAGGATAATACCTTGGATGTTCATATTTGCATGTATATTAGAGAAAACATAGATCCAAGGTATTTAGGGTTGCATGTACACTTAGGAGTGTTAGAATGCTCAAAACCCAACACGCGCAACGTTCTCACCTTGTATAATCATGGAGGACCACCTAGTACGTTGGGCATACAAGGCTCATGTGCAAAACCCTGATTTGAAGTTTCCCTATATAAAGAACATTATGGCATCATTTCTAACCACCCTTATCACCCTCTAACCTTCTCATAAATCCTAATCTCGTGTGTATGGCTTATGTGTGTGTGTGTTATTGCAAGTTTTGAGTGTTCTTGGCTCTTGTATTTAAAAATGGAGGTTAAAGAAGAAGAAGGTGCTAGCAAGATTAGAGATCCAAAAACTTCCCACCTTTGTGCATCATTTTGAGGTATAAAGCTTATACTTTGGCTAGCGTTCTTCTAGATCTGTTAAGTCTAAGATTTATGATCTTAAGTCCCCAAGCTAAGAGCTTTTCGAGTTTGGGGCTCTTCAAAGAGTTGAAGTTGTCCTTTCATACATCTTAAGACATCTAGATTGATAAAAATGCTTTCTTGATCTACCCTTTTGACTCATGCATGAGTAAAGTACCTTAGAATGGATGAAATGATGTTTTAAGCATCTCCTAGCCATGCAAAGGCATCAAGCCCATGACTTTATGGATTAAGAGGTTTTAAATTAGTCAGATCTATAGTTGGAATGGTTGTCTTAACAGATTAAGACGTCAAAAGAGTGAAATTGGATGTTTATGGAGTACGCTGTGCGTACTACTAGCTATGTGCAACGTAGCCGGATTTCATCTCGTCGCATGCTTAGTCAGTTGTATGCCCAACGTTAGGTGTAGCACGCCTAGCGTACTCGCTGGTTGTTGAATTTCTGTTGAATTTCATTGACTTTGACCTTTGGTTAAAGTTTGGGGTTTTAGGACTGAGGGAAGGGAAAAATGGTCCTTTTGCCCTTAGTAGTTTTAACCGTGGATTTTGGATTCGTGAGTTCTTTTGGACCTTAATGATTAATTAAGGTTAATTATTTTGTTGAGTATGCGGAGTCTAGATCTGGCAGTTTAAGTGCTAGGTTTTTCGTGTCATCAGTATTAGTAAGTCTCCTCACTTATTCTTACTTGTATGGTAGGCTAGTTGTATTGTGACAACCATTTGGGTCTAGTTGCTCTGATATGTTATGTTATGATATTGTATGTTATGTTATGATATTGGGATGACTTGTACTTGATAGTTGGTTGTGAAACTATGTTTTTGGAAATTTTAAAAATGAATTTTGGTCTAAAGTTTGAGGTGTTATAATTATTATTATAAATAAGAAAAAAAGGAATTGTGGGTCCCACTCCTTTTACCTCTTGTCTCAACACCCTTGGTCAATTGATCCTTCTTCCTCATCATCGTCGACCTCCCTCGTGCTCAACCCTAAGCCCTATTCTCTATAGACTTGAAACTACTCCCTCCTCTATCTTCTGCGTCAAGTATCTCCTTCATCCACTCCTCACCACCCACCTCTTAATCATTGATAAAACACCAACTTCAAAATTACCCCTTCTACCTAAATATCATTGAAACACTACTACTCATAACGCTAACCATCCGGTTGTTGCTTGCCCCCAACGTCTCTGCTGTCTCTCTTTATCGTCCAGACATGACACGTGACACACCTCCATTTTCATGTTCTATCTGACCGTCTCACATGTCATCAATGTTGTATACCGTCACTGGCCTCCATTACAAGAAATTGCCAGGTACCTTCATCGCCAAGCGATCATCGCCAACCTCCATTGTCAGTCTGACCGGCTGTGGTCTCAGCTGATTTCAATTCAGTTGCTTTGTATAAATTTCTTTGTCTGATGTCAAATATTGATGCATAAATCTGTATCCATGAGTGTTTAATTTCAAGCTTTTGAGTCCGATGTCAAGTGTATCTACATAATATAGATTTCAAGTTTCAATTCGGGCTCCATGTATGATTTGTGTTTCAATTTTGATCTCATATTTCATAACTGATTTATGCTTCAATATTTGAATCAGATATCTCAGTCCAATTCTTAATGATAAATATCATATATTATGTTAAGATTTATCGATAAATTGGATTTTAGATGTAGACATGCAATGGTTTTAACTCTAATGATAGGGTGGATGGTGGTGGTGAATATCACGATAGATAGCTTTCTTAGGAAGAGGGCCAATTACAGACATGAAACGGGAATGGAAGGAGGGACATGGAAAAATGGTGGGTATGTAAGGTAAGTGATGTGGGGGTGGGTTTGGCGGTGTATTTATTTAAATAAATTACAAAATCAAGGGCAAAATAGTATTTTTAGGTAAGACTGGGACCAAGCGTGTAACAAAAACAAATAATATGGACCTTTCGAGTTAAATAATATGGACCTTTCGAGTTATGGATCAAACGCGTAAATTACCCCAAACAATAGGGACAAATCGTCTAATTTACTCTAAACAATATGTAAATAGGTTAAAAATACATATAAATAAGTAAAAAAAATATGTTTATACATTTAAAATACATAAATGTATAAATATAAATACTTAAAAAAAAATACTTAAATATGTAAAAATAGATATAAATATGTAAAAACCATGTTTATTCATTATATACAAATTTTGATGAAATTTGCAGAAAAGTCCCATTATTTTGGAAAAATTAATAATTTGGTCTAATGACATGCTGAACACGTCAAAAATAACTAAAGTGAATAAATTAGCCGGTTTCTTGTGTTTTTCTATTCAAAAAGTTAAAAAGTCTGGATGTTTATTTTAAAAAGGTAAAATTTAGGACTTTATTATGTATTTGATGCTTCAACTTATAAACTTATAATATTTAATCTATTTTTAGAAAGCTAAATTTTCTTTATATATATATATATATATATATATATATATATATATATATATATATATATATATATATATATATATATATATATACATTATTGTGTTCTAACTAAATATTATGTAGATATAAAAATGATTATGAACCAATCATTTTAGTTATATCAAGAAAGTGATTAATAAATATTATTGTATTAAAAATAATTAAAAATACAATCTAATTTCATTGTAAGGATATTTTAGTAAATTAACATAAATTTAAAAAAGGACATTCTAAAAGAATTTGTTCATGATTATCTTGAAAAAAATAAATATTCTAATAAAATACTATAAGCATATATTATCAAGACCAATAATTTTTATGAATACAAATTTTATATGTGATGAATTTTAATAGTTTAGAATAAGTAATTACATTTATTCTTAAAGAATACAACTATGAACGTAAATTACATTCATTCTTGAAATCTCTTGCAAAAAATATCATCATTCTCGAAAGAATCCTCATTCACCTTCTTTTTTTTTGTTCCTAGATGTCATGTGTATGTTTTACATCTAAGCCACTTCAAAATACACTAGCATTCTGTGAGATTGACATTTTGTGAGATTGACATTCTATCAGAATGACATTGCATGAGAATGACTTTATACAAAGAGCTACAAAAGGAGACAAACTCGAGGATGGTAAGCGATCCCTAAGTAAAACTTGAAACATCTGAAAAACATAAGAAACAAAAGTCATGTTATAACATCAACCAATTGCAATAGAACCCTGACAAAATCATTCTTATGTGATTCTACCATAATCATTCTTATGTGATTATACCGGAAATACAATTCCGGCAGAATCATTCTTATGTGATTCTCCAAAGATTATAATACTATCTACACATTATTCAAATAGAAGAATACATTAGATACAAAATATTCTTAAAGAATGAAATAATTATTCTTAAAGAATGAAACAATTGAAGATAAGAACAACACCCAATGATGAGAAAAGAAAGTCATTCTCATAGAATTAGTTTAATTAGCTTAAAGGGAATACACTCTTGAATGCATTCAAATTTCACAAAAACAAACTAATTTTAAAATACAATTAATACCAACAATAAGGAAAGAAAACGTTGAAGCAGGACCATAATCTTCTCTAGAACCTATACCTACAAGAATGCAGACCCCAGCTCTAATTGCCGAACCAACACCTGATAAATTTCATAATCGAAAAATGATTGCAGGTCTTTCAATATTGAAAGAAAATGAGAGGAATTCTGAATTTGAAGTGTGATAGAATAACATAATTCTCTGTTTTTTTCTTTTTTTTTTTCTTTTTGTTTTTGCCTTTGGAGATGAGATGCACGGTCGATAAACATTTCATCACTAACCATGAATACAATCTGAGACTATCATGACATGTTGAACAATCAATACCCATCTAACCATACTTCTCTTTGGCATTTCATCAAACACTTTTAGCACGCTCCCTAAATCACCACATTTTCTATGAATCATGAATGAAAAAATTTACAAATCAGAACCATCAACATAAAATTCACATGAACAACAAGATACTTCAACACTATTATAAAAATCTAAAAGTAAAAGTTAAAATTCTAGAAATTAGCTAGTTGGAAGAAACAAAGAAAAAACTTGTTTTCTATGGAATGGAATGATTCAAATCATATAATACCTAGAAAACTATTAAGAAACAAATCTTAAAAATACATGATTACAGGAAAAAACAAGATGGATTTCAAGAAATTGATGAAAAAGCTTACCTTTTTTATACCCAAAACGAGCGAGAGAGCAGAAAATTGAGCAAAATTGAGGGGAGATTCAAATTTTGAAACAATTTTGGTGTTATACTATATTCTGAAATTGGGGTACCAAAGTCTGATTGTTCTAGGTTTGCATTAACCTCCAAGGACTTTGATAGCTTGAAGACGAATTTGAAAACCGAACCTGATTATGATGGATGAAAGTAGTGGTTGGCGGTGGTATTGGGTGGAAATAGTGGTCAGACGGTCGTGAAGAAGGCATTGAAGATGGAGATTGCAGAGGCGCGGTGGTTGATTTTGCAACAATTTTGGTGTTGCATTACATATTGAAATTGGGGTACCGAAGTCTGGTTATTCTAGGTTCGCGTTAACCTCAAAATACTTTGATAGCTTGAAGACGAATTTGAAAACCGAACATGATTATCGTGGAAGAAAGTAGTGGTTAGCGGTGGTATTGGGTGGCAATGGTGGTCGGACGGTCGGTAAGAAGGCGTTGAAGATGGAGATTGTAGAGGCGCGGTGGTCAGCGGCCAAAATAACTATTGACAATGGTTTTTAGAGTAAGAGGGGGAATGGGCGGTGATGTTAGGGATAACAACTGTAGATAAAATAGGGGAAAGATTAGGTTAAAAGTCAATGAAGCTACCATGATTATAGGAAATATTTGTGGCAGTTATTTAGCAAGTTACTAAATTGCCCTTATTTATTTATTTAAATATTTAATTAGTTTTAAAATTTTGATTGGTCCACAATCAATCTTACATCCACACAATAAATACTTAAAAAGTTATGAACATATATATATATATATATATATATATATATATATATATATATATATATATATATATATATATATATATATATATATATATATATATAATTTAATCATATTTATATTTAGGAAAAATACCACTATAGCATAATAAAGTGTTGTCATTTATCCGATTTAGTCACTAATGTTTTTTTAGATCAATAGACTATTTAACTCATATAAAACATATCAATTACACCACTTTGCTCGATTTTTATGGGTCAACGATAAACTTGGTGAGTTGGCACTATGATGTGTAAGGAAAGTTTGTCACGTTATCGACATGTCTACTATAACAAATGAAACCCTACATGTTAGTTACATCATCGTCGTATCTACATGCACACGCATGTAATGTCCCCCAATTTGAACTTATTTACATAATTCTTTATCAAGATAATGAAAATAATTCCTTCCTCCACCAATCTATCATTTTTAAAATCGTTATATACAAAACTAGATAAATCCAAGTGCTTAGTTTTTAGAAGAGTCTCCACGATTCTGTTGTTTAAGAAAACCCTAAGTTTTACTCTAAATTTCTTCATGTAGTATACCTTAAATCCCATGTTAGCATTATAGTGCATTCTAATTAAGATTTTGATCTGATTTTCTTTTGGAGGCTTACCTTGCATGTTCACGAGCTCCGGGACATGGTCAGCTTCCTGTAATTGACTGTTTTTGTTTAAGTAATAAGAAAAGGTGTTATAGCTAGTAAAATCATGTTTATAATCTTTTTGATTTTCAACCTAATGGAAGAACTTAGAGGAAATAAACTGATCTGACTGAACATTAAGAACTTCTAAGGCAGAGCTTGTTAAGATTAGCGACGAGCTAACGGCCGGCGGGAACCAACCCTTGTGTTTTCAGAAGGAATCAATGATGAAATAAGCAATGGGAGAGATCGTTTGGATGACAAAGATGAAATGTTCCAATGGGGAGGGTTGTGGTGATGGTGTGAAGATGGATTGCTCTAGGTTCCACTTTTTGAGATCGAAACTGGTTGTCGTGTGTTGGTGATTTTAATTGGGGTTGAGGGTTTGGTGATTGGAGAAAAGGATGTCGCGAACAGTGGGGCGATTTTGGGTGGGCTTATGGTGTCCATAGAAGAAGTTGAAGTATTTGAGAATAATGCTTAGCAGAGGAGGTTGGGGATGCGTTCTTGTTTAGTAAACGAACATCTTCTCCGCTGCCTACATCCATGGGACTATACAAAATGGAAAGAGAATTCCCATCAATGCTTTCATGTTCACTAGAATGACAATGATGTCGCCAACTTTCCCTAAATATCATACTACTAAGTCATCAAGTTAACCGGTTAATCCCTTAAAATCAATCAAAGTTTTGTAATTGACACGTTTTATATGAGTTAGATGGTTTATTGTGCAATATATATATATATATATATATATATATATATATATATATATATATATTTGTGACTAAATCTAACAAATAACAATATTTTATTGTGCAATAGTGATATTTTCTTTTATATTTATCAATGATAGTAATTTTTAAAAAAATACATGTTTATAACAAAAAGTTATCGTAATATATATATATATATATATATATATATATATATATATATATATATATATATATATATATATATATATATATTTGTGACTAAATCTAACAAATAACAATATTTTATTGTGCAATAGTGATATTTTCTTTTATATTTATCAATGATAGTAATTTTTAAAAAAGTACATGTTTATAACAAAAAGTTATCGTAATAAGTTAATGGAAAATATCTAGAAAACTCCTAATATTTTACCATAATTTACAAAAAAGTCTCAAACCTAAATTTGTTTATGAAAAAACATGAATCACCGGTAAAAATGACGATTTGACCCATATTCCTAGTTTACTGGTTTCATTACCTACATGGTTTCATTAAAGTCTCATTAATTTACCACAATTTATGAGTAAGTCCCAAACAAAAATTTAGTGATGATTTGACCATTTTCTGCATATAACATACATTTTATCGGTTTCATTGTTGACTTGGACATTTGGTCATTAAATTAGCTAATTAGATGTATATGATGGGTTATACAATGCTACATTTATTGTAAATATTGATATTAATCTCATCGTCTCATTTATGACTATATATTTAAATCAACAATGGAACTATTAAAATGTGTGTTTCCAAGAAAAGAGCGACATGAAATGAGGTGATGTCTCATGAGATGGATATATTGGGCTACATAAGATTAGATAGACAATTTGAAATTTCTTATAAACATATAAATAATGAAATTGTTGCTAGTTTATGTAATTATTGCAGTGTTCATTGCATTCATTTTATATTTCAAAAATATATAGAATGCATCAGGATATTAAGTTTTATGGTAAACATAGCATTATATAACCCAATATATCTGTCTTATCAGCTCATTTAATGACTAGACGTCTAGGTCAACAATGAAACATATAAAATGTATGTTACAGAGAGAAAATGGTCAAATCATCACCAAATTTTAGTTTGAGATTTATTCGTAAATTTTGGTAAAATAATGAGACTTTAATGATACTAGGTAAGTAATGAAACCAGTAAACCAGGAAAAATGGGTTAAATCGTCATTTTTACTGGTAATTCAAGTTTTTTCATAAACAAATTTTACTTTTGGATTTTTTCGTAAATTTAGATAAAATTTTAGAACTTTTTTGAAGATTTTCCTAAATTAAAGATACGTTTTTAATGTATAAATTATTGAAATCTTAAATCGACATACCACATGCATAAGATGTTAAATTTGCTTATCTTAAACTTAAAGATTTTTTTTTAAAAGAAAACAGGTCAACACATGTTAATGTTTGTTGGATTTGAACTTGATATTATTTAATTTAAAATTTCTTTTGCAGTTTTTCTTTAACAAATTTTTAACCAAATTTGATGTGGCCAGTACAACTAGTATTGAGGATAACTCGGATGACGCTGTTGTCATTTAATAAAATAAACCCTAACCGGACAACTATCACATAAACAAATGTGTCACTGTTCAGGTGTTTAATTTGTTATATATATATATATATATATATATATATATATATATATATATATATATATATATATATATATATATATATATATATATATATATATATATATATATATATATTCTTGGATTGAAGATTAAGTTATGGGTTAAATTATATTAAAAGTTAAAAATGTCATAGTTATGGGGAAAATTATAGAAGAATACAATTAGACTCCTTCAAATCACTAAGAAATTAGAATTATATATTACGTGAATTACACATTTGTTGAAAAATCAACGGAATTTAAATTTTATCGAAACCCTTAAAAATCCTGGTTGAGGATTTCCACTTTCATCATACGTGGGTTTGTTTGGTTAGAAATAATGGAATTCCATTCTCGTAACTTTTATTAGAATGACTAATTTTTCATGCATCAGGAAATTGAGTAATCTAATTATAAACGAGTATTATAATAAAAGTAATAAAAATATTTTTTCTTGTAAAATAATCGCTTTTCCGAAATATCGTATTCCGACGGAGTAGGTACGGTCATCCAGAGTTGGGGTCGTTTTAGGTATAGGGCCCGAAATGTGACAATCATATGTTACGGACTGACGAAATGTATTAAGGACTATGGATTTCGGAATACGATATTTCTGAGTATTTATCTTTGTTCCGGAGTTGGTTGTGGTAGGTAGGATTTAGGTCCGATTCTGACACATCATACGTTCCAGACTGAAAAGTGTATTCTGAAATATACTCTGGAATGTACGGTCATTCCGAAGTACTATTTCGAAGAGGTAAAATTATGTGTGTTCTTTGTTCCCAATATACAATATATTTGTATGTATGTTCATCAACATTCTTTGTTAGTTTTCGTAATATAGAAGAATGAGTATGTATATGGATTTTTTTCAAATGCTTGTTTCTAGTAAAGGGAAATGGCAACATATCGAGGGATCTATATAGTATATTGCTCCAGAGTACATATGCTTTGGTGTAGATATAAGCTATGATATCAACTTCATTAGGTTAATTATGGCGGTTGCTTCCAAGTCTAGGTTATACACTAATCAAATGTGTCTATCTTTTCAATGATCCGAATCAAATATAGTTATGTCGATTTTTGACGATAGTGATGTCATTAGGTTAATTAATGTATTTTGATGATGGTAATATAATTCCATATGGAGAGACAATTGAACATTTTTAGACTTACACTGAATTTGATGGGGATGATACTAAAGATGAAGAAGAGGAAACTAAGCGCTTAAAACCCAAAAAACCATAAGAGGAAAAGTTTCCTTATTATTTTTCTGATTTTGAAGAAACACAAACCACATATTGGGGTATGCCTAAGCCTTTACCATTTCCTAAATTAGCTCAACAAAAACGTAAAGATACCACAACACACAATTATACTTCCCACGTGAAGTTATTCCAAATCTTCAAAAGCAAAGAAGAACTTAAACTTAAATTTGGACTCAAATGTGCTACTAAAGGCTTCCAATATAAAGTGAGAAAATCTATAAAAGACAGGTTTGAAGTTATTATTATTATTATTATTATTATTATTATTGTGGAAAAATGTGACTGGCGGATACGGGCAACAAAAGATAAAAACACTGATACATTTCAAGTTGTTAAACTATCGGAGAGCCATACTTTATCAAATACAGAACTATGTCCCCATCACCGATAAGCCAACAAAAATGTACTAGGTCACTTCGTGAAGGGAATATTAACTAATAATATAGGTGTAACATCTCGTTTTGAGAAAGTCCTTAATTGAAGGTTCAAGAAGGAATTGATCTGTAACTCCTCCAACTTTTTTGATAAAAGTAATTATATTAAAAGTTATTCATTTTCTTGAATAATTTAATCCTCGAATAGGATAATTGTTAGTCGTGGACATTACAAGACTATAAAGACCTTTTATAACTAAGCGATAGAAATACATTTTTGATAAAATATTATTTGGGATAAATAATCTGGTGAAACTTGTAGTAGTCATGATGACCATTCTGTAGATGTAATGAACACTCAAATCTGACTTTGTATGAAGAATTTATGATTGTTTAAAATTTTGTGTTCAACCCTATACGTCAAGGTACGTCGTACAATATGTATCGGATAAAGGTTGCTTATTAGACAAAGTAATCTAAAAAAGTCATAGTAGTCATCAAAGCGAGAGCGTGTATATAAAGAACGCCTAAATTTGACTTCGAATAAGGAAGTTATGATTTTTCGAAGTTTCGGCGCAACAGTGTGTGACACTGAAATCGAAATTAAAATTGGTTGAGTGTTAGCCAAAACAACGTAAAAAATTGGTTGAGTGTTAGCCAAAACGAGAGGTTAATATCTTATAAATACAAACATGTTGGTATAAAGACAATTAAGAAACGTGTTCATATGAAAGAGTTATGATTTTCATACGAGCTTTAACAATCTAATCTCTATAAAAATATGAATTTAAAATATAGCGATAATTATATTTTTAGACCCCAAGGGAAATTGTAGAGGTTTTCAAGAGGATTCTGAGGATATAAAGAACATCTAAAACGGAGCTCGTATGCGAAAGTTATGATTGTTCGAATATTTCAGGAAAATACCTGGTGTGATGATGTTGCAACATTGGTGTGCACCACATGGATGAGTGTGAGACGGAGTCTTCCACATACCGAGTGACGTGGCACCACGAGCTTTCGAAACATGGTGCCACAATAAGATGACATGTGGCCATGTTCTAAAAGGTGAAGTGTGGACAAATCAAAATCAAACACGTGGCAAAAGGTTGATGGAGCGGTGTCGACCAATGGGCATGGCGTGCCTCCCATAAAGTCTATAAATATGGCTAAATTATGCTCATTATTTTTCAGAACTTTCACCCAAATCTCTCTAGAAACCTCCCACCCCTTGAGTCTGATTTTTCGGAGCTTCTGACCACCTTAATGAGGCTGTTAGATATCTACGTTGATTTTGCTTTAAGTGTAACTTATGTTTAAGTGCATTATCCTTATTATGAGCCTACAAACAAGATTTATCAGTGCTTCTATGTCATTATACTAATTGATTTACTTATGCGAGTGATGTCTAGGCTAGATCTAGTAAGGTGTTTAAATTGGGATTTCCGAATAATATACTCTATATACCAAACGGACCTTACCCCCGATATGATCTTACCTTATTATTCTTTATTTGATAGATCTCGATGTATACATTAGGATTGTTGAGAAATCCAGGAAATAGTATAAGTACTAATGAATATCGAATCATAATAATTGTGATTAGGATTTTGGAAGGGATAAGTTGAAGAGTTAGCAGATGAACTAGCTTTCCTGATGACCTTCTATCTAAGTCAAGTGAGTGCATAGTTACTTTCGTAACATGATTTTAATACAAGTATTTATTAAAAATATTAAATATATGTTTAAAGTTTATATGTGAATTATATGCTTATTGACTGGAATATGTTTTAGATGTATTGTTGATGAATATACGATGTGCGAACCAGTATGGTTCTATAGGTGTTAAGTTGTATGTGTGTGTGATATATATATATATATATATATATATATATATATATATATATAATATTATTACATGATATCAATAATAGAAGTATTATTACTGAGGAAGATAAATTGATATTAATACGTAATACTCTAAAATAAAACAATATACTCAATTAAGATAGTATTGCCTAAACAGAGTTAGTATTGGAAGATGATGACATGCATTTTAGCCTAGTCTAGTTTCTAAACTAAGGCATAAAAATGATGATTAGATCCAAATAAGTTGAATAAGAGTATAGTAATACTCTATATCGAGATGACATCGGGAAGACTGTAATGATGATGAATAGTAAATTGGTCTAGTAAAAGCTAAGGTTTGCCAAATACATTTAACTTTAATTTAAGATGAAAGAGTGTTTCCTTATCTTGTAAAGATATTAAATAGGTAGAAACTTTGTGATGATTACGAGTATTAGAATTTCATTAGTTATGCCCTAAGATTCAAAAGAGATGATTACTTAAGTTTGAATATTAGGTAGCATCAAGAGTGTGTGTGAGATGGGAAAGGAGAGTAGAACTCTCTTCGATGACATTGATGATTTGGTGGTGTATGTTTTACATTAAGTATTATCCCTCCTACTTTGACATCCAGATAGGCTGTGTCTGTATCGGACCGCTACTAGGCATGTATAGGTCAGGTATCTGGTTGGCGCCTAGATGATCAGTCTATATCTGACCAAAGGATGAACACTCATCTGCAGGAGTGACATGACGACCACTGACTAAACCTAGTCTTATGGAATATGCTAATAGAATTATAGTTTGTAGGTTTATTGGACCATGTTTTTATTTGCTGCACTCTATCCCCTAATAGTTTCCTTTATTGACTAGTGTTGCTGCCAAGGACATACCAAGGAAATATAGTCAACTAGCTATTTATAGTGATCCATCAGGATAGATCTTACAAGATCACTTTATTAGGATCAATATGTGAGGATTGGTGGGATGGGTGGTTTTAGGGAAATGTTTTTATAGATGATTATGATGTATTGCTAGATGATAGTTAGTTTTGAAGGTTATTGATGAATATATAAAATTATGGGATTGAAAAACCTATGTAACTCATCAGGTTTTCCAACCCGACCCACTCAAATTTTATGCATCACATGACGCAGTGTTAAGATTGATGAAGAATTAAATAAGATGTTGAGTGATTGAAGAGAAGACATGTAATAGTGTTCAAAACCGTTAGGTGATTACGTTGTAACATATGTTATGTATCGATTACGGTATCCTTAAACTTTTATTATTTTGAGACATTTATTTGTACTCAAAATGTTATAATATACTAGGATTTTCCACAAATAAAGATATTATGATTTTTGAAAGCATAAAGAATGTTATTTTTTTGTTCTGAAAACCGGGGATGTTACATGATCTGGTAAAGGTCTCGAGTGTCTAAGTATTAAGTTTAGACTTTAAGGAAGAAGGTTCTCAGGATTTCTGTTAAGAACTTGGGCTTCGAGTAAAGTTGAGCTTAAATCAAAATTTAGGCTTTCTGGCCTAGACATGCCACGACATGGTAGGCTATTGACATGGCATGACACATCACTTAAAGGAGAAACGCGTCTGAATGGTTACCACGGTGTAATAAGGATATGACCACTGCATCCTAAGACCATGCAAATTAGGGTTTCTTCTATCCTTAAAGGCTTAAACTCATGGATTAGGGCATCCTCTTCAACCTCCATCCTCCAAAATGGAAACGCTATCCTCCATGCATGATTGCGAGCTTCTTTTCTTGATTGAGAGGTTGTTTTTTGGGTTTTAGTGAAGCTTAAGGAAGAAGGGACTCCATATTGGTGCTAGGGGACAAGGAGCTAGCTTAGATCCATCATCGTCTTCATATTTCTGAGTTATTTGAGTTATAAACTACATACCTTGACCTTTATTCTGATAGATGAAACTTTAAGTTCATTATGGTTGATTTTGGTCTCTTTGATGGATATTCTTATAATTGAGGAACTCCAGAGCTTGTTACGACACTCTCTAGACCTTTAGACTTCAATTAAGTGAGAAAAAGGTCCTTTCTTGGGTTCTCTTGGACTTATGAACAAAGTCTTAGCCTTTAGAGAGATTAATGGACTTAGGGTTAAAGATCTTGATTTATGGAGATGTCTTATTAGATAAAGTTGGAAACTTTATCCATTAAGTTAATGAAAAGAAATGGATCTGAAGTTATGAACATTGATATGAAAATATTAAGTTCTTAATGAAGAAATGACATCCTAACCGAAACCACGGCATGGCCAAGGGCTTTCCACGATGTGGTGGCACGCTACAATGCGACTGTTTTGTTCGGACCTGACCACGATGTGGCTAAGGATGTATTAGGGACATGCCCTCTTTGGCTACCATATCTGATAGAGCCAATTTAATTGAAATGGGCATTCAAGTTGTGTTTTTGAACACATATCATGAACTATGTTGTTGTCATTTGTTGATGAATATGAGAAAAAAGATTGGCAAACAAGAGAGAACCAAGATTATGTTTTGGGAGGCTGCAAAAGCTTACCAAGAGTCTGATTTCATAGAATGCTTGGGTAGGCTACGTCGTGACCTAAACGAAGACTATCGTGCATGTATAGACATAATCGGTTACAAAAATGGGTAACGTCGTTTTTCCCTATGGTTCAGTATAATATTATCACATCAAACATCGTTAATTCCATCAATGTGTTATCAATAGACACACGAAAACTACCAATAACAGTGTTGATTGATTTATTTTGAGCAACTATGTACCAATGGTAGTGTTAGTGACGTAATGTTGGATGTATTTATTTATCTTATAATACTTCAATGATAATTATACTATAATTTACTGTACAAGACAAGATATACATAAATGATTTTTATATCTGAAAACAAAATAGATATTACTGAGTATGTTGAGAAGGTTATCGATAGGAGTATCCACAAATCCTCCGGATTTTAGGTATACCTGATTGACCAAAGCAGATATGAGGTGACTGGACAAATGAAAAATGGTATAGTAAACTTGGAATCTCATTGTTGCACATGTGGGAAATGAAAATTGTCAAGTATACCTTGTTATCATGTTATGGTGGTATTCTAGGAACCGAGATATCAACACTGCAGTACATGGCTATTATCGTACTTCACAATGGAAACATATTAATTAACACATATAGAGGCTGTGTTTACTATGCCAGTCCAACTAAATATAAAGAACCAAATGAAGTCATAGTTGTATTACCACTATTCATGGACAAATGATAAGTCGGACGACCATGAAACCATAACCGTATCCCTTCCCAAGGTATAAGTCTGATTCCAAAAAAATATAGTTGTTGCCAAAAGATCGGTCACACAAGCAGAAACTGTGACGCTCCATTTCTCGCATATTCAACGAAAGCTAAATCTTCAAGTAGGACCAAGTCAAGTGTCAAAAAGTAACGTTAAGTCTAAGAGTAGATCTAACGTCAAAAGTAGTCAATAGTATGGTACTGTTGATCTACAAATTGTAGTGATGTTTGTAGCGAATTAGAATATTATAGAAATTGTTGTTTGATATGATAAACTTTTTTTTGCTAGATCGTGATAAGGAGATTTTTTAAAACATACAGAAGAAAACCATAACTCAAATTTCAGGGTAATCTGCAACATTTATGCATGGGATACTTTCTATCCACCAGAAAGCAGCACACTCCGGTTGAATAAGCTTCAATAATTCATTATGGGGGGGGGGGACGCTGCATAAACAATCTAAAGGTTAATTTTATGTTATTTTCTCATAGACACTTATTGATTATAAGGTGAACTAAGTTACATACATTTGTAACATCAAGAATACGTTCACAATTAGAAAAAGTGTAAACGTCTCATCATAGGGTATGCAACTGCCCGAGGGATAACACTTGTTATAGGGGAACCAACCATACTACTGTTGGGAAATGTCTCCATGATCAAATATACAAAATTAAGATGTCAAACTACTAACCAACATAATAAAGTTACAATAATAGTTGCTTTAAAAGTATTATGAAACATACTGGACGTACCTTAAATGCATAGACACAATATATGTAGGTCTATTGCCGACTCTTAGCTCGATAAGGTTCAAATACCCCTTAATCTTATCAAAGACAACACAAAACTGTATTTAAGTGAAATCCGATATCACTCTACCTCAGGGACACCTATGTACCCCCCATAAAATCTCAGCTCTATCATATACATCATGGAGGGCACATCCCTTAAAATCTCAGCTCTAGCATATACATCATGTAGACTCTCACAGTGTCTACATAATCAAATTGATGAAGTAAGTCATTCAACACATGTATACGGTCAACCAATCATGTTGAACATGAAGGTGACACAAATGGAATTACACGTTGTCTGAACTGGGAAATGTCAGAATTAGGGGAAATAGTCCGCAAACCACAAGCCAATAATTAGGCAAAATGCTTTCCTATCGAAGTGAACCTAATCACTGTGTACTGGAAATAGAAGCTCATGTAGGTAAACTGGAGGTAAAGTAGTACATTCCTTGCACATAAGATAGTGATAACAAAAACAGTGAAATTCCACATCCATTGTCATGTGAACATAATCACCAAAACATCATGCCCTCAACATGGCCGCACAAATTTGTCTTTTTTTAACCCGTCCATGATTTCCTGCCCGAGTTCATGCCTGCAGGTTGTAGTTAGATTCACTTCATATGTCCTGTCATGCTACAATAAAAAGAATCAATAATTAGGCATTTGTATGTACCGGAGGACATTCCAAAATATCATATTTCGTATCAACATAATCCGTATCACAATTCTGGATCAACATTCCAGATAAAAACATTCTAGATCCATATTCCAAAAATATTCTTCGTTTTATGGACATAATCTACATATTACATTCTGGATTCATTCCGGACGAGTCAAAATTATGACATTTCTAAGATTTGTTGATCTAGCTTACATACATAACTAAATGTAATCATATAATTGACTTTGAACCATTAAAAATCATAGAAAAAACAAATAATACATATATAATTGCATATTTTGTCTAGTTTTTAACATGTAAGGTCGAACATGAAAATCCGATGAAGTAAAAGTTAACCCACGCTAATCACATCAGCAACAACATCTCACCAGCGCCAACGTGAAGTCTAGGGTATAAAGTCGTGTCAGCGTGATTACGTAATATTTTGCATATTTTGTTAGTTAGTAGATCTGATATCTTACGGATATCAAATATATACTATAATATACCTAGATTATGTGAAATCCATAAATTGTAGGGACTCTCATAAACTTGTGTTTACTATAAAACCATGTATCAAGCGTTCGTGTCATTTGTTGATTCACTAATCGTAGCTTTATGATTGTTCTCTTTGTGAGAACTTTTTTAATGAAAAACATTTGTTAAGGTTAGTATGAATCAAACTTTGCTACTTATTTTAACTTTTACCTCTCTCTACATAATCTTTTTGTTGATACATGAAGTGATCCTCTTAATTTTGTCTACCGCAGTCTACAGCTCTCCGCAGTCAAGCTCCCTCAGCAATCACATCCGAAGTCGTCAAAGCTACCACAGTCTTTCTTTCTGTACTTAGTCTATTTTGTATCTATCTCTTGTAATACTCTCTATTGTCCAGTATGCCTTGCATGGCTACTCTTAGAGAGTAAATCTACTGTATCTCTTTAGTCTCTATAAATAGAGACTACGCTTTATCAATCAATACAGATCTCTTCTTACTCATCTTTAGATCTTAATTATCTTCAGGTTATCCTTACACATCTCATATCTTTCTTACTCTCTGAAATCCTCTCGAACACAACTGATGTCACACCCTAAAACCGTGAACGGCGGAAACATTTTGGGGCGGAGGACGTCAAGTAATGTATCACAACGATGCAAAGTAGTAAACAAGCAACAACATCATCCATTGCTTTAATAGTATAATTTTAGTTTCAAGTGTGTTCTTTCATAGTATAAGACAACAAAATGAACAATCAAAATAAAAGATGAGTCTGAACTGCTCCGTCTTCACAAAACCTGGTCATCGTACCTGTCTATTTGTGACCTGAGAATACAAGTTATTTTGAAAGCGAGTATCAGCCAAAAAGCTGGTGAATTCATAAGTATTAATGTGTCTTTGATTTGTAAAACATGTAATGAAAGTCTTGACATTGTTTTGAAAGAAAGTTCGTACAAGTGTGGAAATGTTTGTAAGTAATGGAAAGCGTTTGAAAAACCCTAGAAATCCCTATGATTCCTATTAGTATAGATGAAATCTTCTACCAAGACCTAACTGTTTTGAAAGTAACAAAGATGGTTTTTCCCTTTTATGAATACTATTAACAATATATATATAGTCTACCTCATCGTTTATGTGACTATATCACAAAATAAAAGTAATAGGAAAAATATAGCTATGTAAGTGTTTATCCTTTTGTATTAGGATCAACCCGACATCGCGACTACCGAAATAGTAATAACCTTGGACGTCCGTAGATGTTCATTTTCCTCTGTAGCTAACAGCAAGGTGTAGGAATGGTTAGTCTCGTAAAGGTAACCTAATATAAGTATTAACCGTAGGCATCCGTAGATGTTCATTACCTCTATTGATAACAGTTCGGTGCCGGAATGGTTAGTCCCGTCTAGTAAGTAGGTAGTCTTCTCACGAGACCCGCAATAAGTAAGTAATAATATGATTGGTAGTCCCTATTCTACATTTGGAACTAAAGGTGACTTCCGCAACAAATCGCTAGGTCAAAATCCATATTTATTACCAATTCATATATAAGTCCAAACTATACCAATAATAGCTTACTAGGGATATATGAGCGTATACCTTTGCTATCCAATGGTACTGAACTGACTGACTAGAACTATTATGTCTGTATATGTATACATGGTATATAACTAATATTTAGACGACCTTCGGACGTATACCTGATACCCTACCAGACCACATCCCAACGAGGAAAAGGAAATAAAGCGGGTTAGCCTTCCTAAGTCCTTTAAACATTACTTATATAACTATACATATACAGGCATGCTTTTAAAAAAGTATCTATGTAAAGGTATCCAAGTAAGTGTATCCATATAAGTCTACTCAAGTAAGTGTATCCCTTCATATATATCATTTAGTATAGACTCATGAATGAACTGACTCAGGTGTATTCCTTGTACTTGGAATGGTAAGTAGTATCTCCTAAAGTATTAATCCTAGAATACTCAAACTTATTCCAAAAAGTCTGAAATTTAACAGTAACTGATCTGACTTCTATTGACTTGATATGTTATACAGAAATGGAAATTTCGGGTTGTCACATCATCCCCTCCTTAGAAGGAATTTCATTCCGAAATTAGATTTTAGGTGAGGAAATAGGCACGAATAAACAATTCAAGAAGTGGGGATACTTCTTAATTGATTGATTCTCGCGCTCCCAAGTGAATTCGGGTCCTTGGTTGGCATCCCGACGGACCTTCACTAAAGGGAAACGACTATGAATCCTTCACCTGACCGCTCGGTCCATGGTCACTATGGTTCTTCTACGCAAGTGAGGTTCTTGTGGGACTCGATCTCTTCGAGTGAGATTTAAAGAGTGTCGTCGGATCGATACCTTTTTACAAGTTCGAGAGGTGAAGGGTAAAATGTACGTTACTAAGCTTGCGGTGTAGGTTGGGTTTGTGAGTTTCAGGGTCGATTCTGGTTTCAGGAGTCGCACTAGGTTCTAAGTTTGTTCACATGACGATGCGATTACTCATAGTCTTGGGCAGTCTCCGTCCTGAAGTTCATATTAGAATTCATACATGGTTCATCGATCATAGTCTCGTGTATACGAGTCGTATATAATTAAGTTTGAAGAGGTAGTCGAATAAATGCTTCCTGTTTAATCTCACATCCCAACGAGGAAAAGAGTTAAAGTGAAATCATCAATTCTGAACCTGTAGAACCTTGATTATATACCACCCCTTTGCATACATTTTTCAGTGATAGATCAACCGTATGGGTCTTTGAATTGAACTTGACATACTGTACGAGTGGTACCTCGGGAAGGTTTGATGAGGTTTCTTCGGAACGGATAAGAACATGAGGTACTCCATGCATGAGTACTCCGGTGTTCTGGGATGGCGGCTTCACTAGCAAGACGATTGCGGAGAAGGAGATGTGCGCACAAAGTTGGTATTGCGAGGATCGAATTGACTCAAGTTGTATGATAATGTCGGAATCATATGGAAACTAAAGACATTAGATTTGAACATAAGGCATTACAGACAAAACACAACAGTGCAACCTTTAACAGAGTTACTGCACTTTAGTTTAACTACAAGACTATTGCTGCGAACAAGGTATACTACAAAAGACAAGTATACGCAGCAAGAGGATCCCTTAACTGACTGGATCTCGCAAAAGGTAAGACTCTAGTTGCACTAGTTCTAAACAGTTTATAAGTCTGTTACAACGGAACGCCTTAATTACTTTAACATGGGTCCTGAGTAGTCTCTCCTACGGCGTGATCGTTAGTATCCTTCCATCTGTGCCAATATTCGCTGCTTCTGGGCAGTTTCTTTTGTAGTGACCCACCTTGCCACAACCGTAGCAAGCCTGGATCATACCAGTGCTGGGTACTTGGTTGATCGGTCTTGCGGAACTCTTGCAGTAACGTATGGTGTGTCCCTTTTTGTTGCAGTTTAAGCATTGCATCTCTCGACAAGGTCCGTGGTGGTGATAGTTGCATTTGTTGCACTTAGGGAGATTACCCGCATATGGCTTTGCTGGTATTGGGTTAGTAGAGGCTATTGCAGGTACTGTAGCAACATTGACTGTAACTTGTTGTTGTTTCCTTGAGGATCCTTGTGAGGACTTGTCTTTCCTCTTGTTCTTGTTGTTGTTTCCTCCTTGTTGATCTTTTACAAAAAATTTTGAGTTACGATGGTTTCCGTGGTAAATCAGAGATTGTGCTAGTTCTTTGGCACTATCGAAAGTATCGGGCCTTGATGCTAACACACTTGACTGAATTTGGGGAGACAATCCCCAAATATACCTATCTAATTTCTTTCTCTCTGGAGCAACCATATCCGGGCACAGGTTTGCCAAATCACAAAATCTACCCGTATAGGTTGATATATCGGTACCAACCATTTCCAGACTCCAGAGTTCTTGTTCGAGCTTTTGAACTTCCCCTCGAGGACAGTACTCTTTCATCAGCATGATCTTCAAGTTTCCCCAACTTATTGAATTTGCCACTACTATAGTCAGGGACATAACATGGCCATTCCACAAAGTTAACGCTCTGTCGGAAAAGGTACAAGAAGCAAACTTGACCTTGTTGCCAACAGGGCAGGCGCAGATCTCAAAGACTGCTTCTGTCTTTTCAATCCACTGCCTTAGGACCATAACCCCACCAGTTCCATTGAAGTTTTGGGGTTTAGCATTTGTAAAATCCTTGTAGGTGCATTCCATGGGATGCCCATGGCTCTCATCGTGGTGAGAAGGAGGTGCACTCGTTCCTGATCCACTATGGACATGACCATTCATGGCTGACACGACAACTGCCACCGCAGCTATGAAGGCTACTTGGAAAATGGCAGCGTCGAAAGGAGGAGGTGGTTGAGGAGGTTGAGGAGGTGGTGGTATTGGTGTTTCGTTATAAGGGTTATGCCTTGGATTCCTGCGAGGCGGCATCTTTTGAATATACAAAGAAAAGATGACAACAAGGTAAGAATAAACGAATAAGGAGAATGACTCATGGACTAACAATCCATAGTCCAACAGCACCATTTAATAACACATTTGAATGAGAACCTAGTATCGAAAGGTGAAAGAATTTGGACAATAATGTCCATACGATTTGGTATCTTTCAAAAATATTGGAATTATAGATGTAACAAGTTCTGGAAAGGTGGCCTAAGAGTAGGCCTTTCGTAAATCATTGATTGGAAAGTTTTGACAGGACAACGATCTAATCAAGACCTAATAGATCTAAGATTTACAACGATAGGAAATTAGACCAGAGTTTTACATAAACTAGGTTATATCCGAAGGAGAAGTCGATGAGATTCTATTGGCGACGAGAACTATCAGAATAGTCTTCAGTTGAGTGATCATTCGAAGGGATTGGGTGATCATTCTCTGGATCCTCTCCGAGCCATCCTGTATTGTCGTGGTTAGGGTAGTACGGGTTGTCGTGGGGATGAAATTCAACCATGATATCTACGCGAAAAAGAGATAAGAAGAACTAACTAAATAGACGAACTAACTTAGATAATTATAAGATGATCCTTATCAGTTGCTTTAACACTTGTTTAGTGCATACCAGTTATATGTATTTAGGATAGGATAGACCTTCGAATAAGTGACCCTAACCCTAAGCCCCCAACCCAACGAGGACAGGACATAAAGCAAAGATTCACATATTCTAAGTCTATGACATCCTAGTACATATAACCTTAGTGTATCCACTAAACGACAATTGACATACTAATAAAAATCTATTTAGTTCTCAAATAAGTAATTACAGTAACACTAAATACCCCTATGGTATTTCTTTTGTGGTTGTGTTGGTAAGTTTTTAGACTTGTTGACACATCACAACCATTCTTGGGCATATGCTAATCACTCCTCGGACCAACATAGTTGATCAGGATATGCCACTCTTAAGACTGACTATACATCCCCAAGCTTACTTGTGATATTCAACAATCGTAATACTTTTGTTCTTGTCATTGTGACACCGATTTTAGTAGGAATGCAGGCACGTATACTTACTTAAATATTTTATTATTTAAAAGTATAAACTTTTAGTCAAAGTATTTTAATCGGATTGTTTTTATAGTCTGTATATCTTTTATGGGTTGATATACTCAATTCACTATAAACAATGCACTGATACCAATCTGTCACACCCCAAAACCGAGAACGACAGAAACGTTCTGGGGCGGAGGACGTCATGTAATGTATCACAACAATGTAAAGTAGTAAACAAGCAACAACATCATCCATTGCTTTAATAGTATAATTTTAGTTACAAGTGTGTTCTTTCATAGTATAAGACAACAAAATGAACAATCAAAATAAAAGACGAGTCTGAACTGCTCCGTCTTCACAAAACCTGGTCGTCGTACCTGTCTATTTGTGACCTGAGAATACAAGTTATTTTGAAAGCGAGTATCAGCCAAAAAGCTGGTGAATTCATAAGTATTAATGTGTCTTTGATTTGTAAAACTTGGAATGAAAGTCTTGACATTGTTTTGAAAGAAAGTTCGTACAAGTGTGGAAATGTTTGTAAGTAATGGAAAGCGTTTGAAAAACCCTAGAAATCCCTATGATTCCTATTAGTATAGATGAAATCTTCTACCAAGACCTAATTGTTTTGAAAGTAACAAAGATGGTTTTTCCCTTGTATGACTACTATTAACAATATATATAGTCTACCTCATAGTTTATGTGAATGTATCACAAAATAAAAGTAATAGGAAAAATATAGCTATGTAAGTGTTTATCCTTTTGTATTAGGATCAACCCGACATCGCGACCGCTGAAATAGTAATAACCTTGGACGTTCGTAGATGTTCATTTTCCTCTGTAGCTAACAGCAGGGCGTAGGAATGGTTAGTCCCGTAAAGGTAGCCTAATATAAGTGTTAACCATAGGCATCCGTTAATGTTCATTACCTCTGTTGCTAATAGTTGGGTGTCAGAATGGTTAGTCCCGTCTAGTAGTAGGTAGTCTTCTCACGAGACCCGCTGTAAGTAAGTAATAATATGATTGGTAGTCCCTATTCTACATTTGGAACTAAAGGTGACTTCTGCAACGAATCGCTAGGTCGAAATCCATATTTATTACCAATTCATATATAAGTCCAAACTATACCAATAATAGCTTACTAAGGATATATGAACGTATACCTTTGCTAACCAAAGGTCCTGAACTGACTGACTAGAACTATTATGTCCGTATACATATACATGATATATAACTAATATTTAGACAACCTTCGGACAGATACCCGATACCCTACCAGACCACATCCCAACGAGGAAAAGGAAATAAAGCGGGTTAGCCTTCCTAAGTCCTTTAAACATTACTTATATAACTATACATATACAAGCATGCTTTTAACAAAGTATCTATGTAAAGGTATCTAAGTAAGTGTATCCATGTAAGTGTACTCAAGTAAGTGTATCCCTTCATATATCATTTAGTATAGACTCATGAATGATCTGACTCGGGTGTATTCCTTGTACATGGAATGGTAAGTAGTATCTCCTAAAGTATTAATCCTAGAATACTCAAACTTATTCCAAAAAGTCTGAAATTTAACAGTAACTGATCTGACTTCTATTGACTTGATATGTTATACAGAAATGGAAATTTCGGGTTGTCACATCATCCCCTCCTTAGAAGGAATTTCATTCTGAAATTAGAATTTAGGTGAGGAAATAGGCACGAATAAACAATTCAAGAAGTGGGGATACTTCTTAATTGATTGATTCTCGCGCTCCCAAGTGAATTCGGGTCCTTGGTTGGCATCCCGGCGGACCTTCACAAAAGGGAAACGACTATGAATCCTTCACCTGACCGCTCGGTCCATGGTCACTATGGTTCTTCTACGCAAGTGAGGTTCTTGTGGGACTCGATCTCTTCGAGTGAGATTTAAAGAGTGTCGTCGGATCGATACCTTTTTACAAGTTCGAGAGGTGAAGGGTGAAATGTACGTTACTAAGCTTGCGGTGTAGGTTGGGTTAGTGAGTTTCAGGGTCGATTCTAGTTTCAGGAGTCGCACTAGGTTCTAAGTTTGTTCACATGACGATGCGATTACTCATAGTCTTGGGCAGTCTCCATCCTAAAGATCATATTAGAATTCATACATGGTTCATCGATCACAGTCTCGTGTATACGAGTCGTATATAATTAAGTTTGAAGAGGTAGTCGAATAAATGCTTCCTGTTTAATCTCACATCCCAACGAGGAAAAGAGTTAAAGTGAAATCATCAATTCTAAACCTGTAGAACCTTGATTATATACCACCCCTTTGCATACATTTTTCAGTGATAGATCAACCGTATGGGTCTTTGAATTGAACTTAACATACTGTACGAGTGGTACCTCGGGAATGTTTGATGAGGTTTCTTCGGAACGGATAAGAACATGAGGTACTCCATGCATGAGTACTCCGGTGTTCTGGGATGGCGGCTTCACTAGCAAGACGATTGCAGAGAAGGAGATGTGCGCACAAAGTTGGTATTGCGAGGATCGAATTGACTCAAGTTGTATGATAATGTCGGAATCATATGGAAACTAAAGACATTAGATTTGAACATAAGGCATTACAAATAAAACACAACAGTGCAACCTTTAACAGAGTTACTGCACTTTAGTTTAACTACAAGACTATTGCTGCGAACAAGGTATACTACAAAAGACAAGTATACGCAGCAAGAGGATCCCTTAACTGACTGGATCTCGCAAAAGGTAAGACTCTAGTTACACTAGTTCTAAACAGTTTATAAGTCTGTTACAACGGAACGCCTTAATTACTTTAACATGGGTCCTGAGTAGTCTCTCCTACGGCGTGATCGTTAGTATCCTTCCATCTGTGCCAGTATTCTCTGCTTCTGGGCAGTTTCTTTTGTAGTGACCCACCTTGCCACAACCGTAGCAAGCCTGGATCATACCAGCGTTGGGTACTTGGTTGATCGGTCTTGCTGAACTCTTGCAGTAACGTATGGTGTGTCCCTTTTTGTTGCAGTTTAAGCACTGCATCTCTCGAGAAGGTCCGTGGTGGTGATAATTGCATTTGTTGCGCTTAGGGAGATTACCCGCATATGGCTTTGCTGGTATTGGGTTAGTAGAGGCTATTGCAGGTACTGTAGCAACATTGACTGTAACTTGTTGTTGTTTCCTTGAGGATCCTTGTGAGGACTTGTCTTTCCTCTTGTTCTTGTTGTTGTTTCCTCCTTGTTGATCTTTTACAAAAAATTTTGAGTTACGATGGTTTCCGTGGTAAATCAGAGATTGTGCAAGTTCTTTGGCACTATCGAAAGTATCGGGCCTTGATACTAACACACTTGACTGAATTTGGGGAGACAATCCCCAAATATACCTCTCTAATTTCTTTCTCTCTGGAGCAACCATATCCGGGCACAGGTTTGCCAGATCACAAAATCTACCCGTATAGGTTGATATATCGGTACCAACCATTTCCAGACTCCAGAGTTCTTGTTCGAGCTTTTGAACTTCCCCTCGAGGACAGTAATCTTTCATCAGCATGATCTTCAAGTTTCCCCAACTTATCGAATTTGCCACTACTATAGTCAGGGACTTAACATGGCCATTCCACCAAGTTAACGCTCTGTCGGAAAAGGTACAAGAAGCAAACTTGACCTTGTTGCCCACAGGGCAGGCGCAGATCTCAAAGACTGCTTCTGTCTTTTCAATCCACTGCCTTAGGACCATAACCCCACCAGTTCCATTGAAGTTTTGGGGTTTAGCATTTGTAAAATCCTTGTAGGTGCATTCCATGGGATGCCCATGGCTCTCATCGTGGTGAGAAGGAGGTGCACTCGTTCCTGATCCACTATGGACATGACCATTCATGGCTGACACGACAACTGCCACCGCAGCTGTGAAGGCTACTTGGAAAATGGCAGCGTCGAAAGGAGGAGGTGGTTGAGGAGGTGGTGGTATTGGTGTTTCGTTATAAGGGTTATGCCTTGGATTCCTGCGAGGCGGCATCTTTTGAATATACAAAGAAAAGATGACAACACGGTAAGAATAAACGAATAAGGAGAATGACTCATGGACTAACAATCCATAGTCCAACAGCACCATTTAATAACACGTTTGAATGAGAACCTAGTATCGAAAGGTGAAAGAATTTGGACAATAATGTCCATACGATTTGGTATCTTTCAAAAATATTGGAATTATAGATGTAACAAGTTCTGGAAAGGTGGCCTAGGAGTAGGCCTTTCATCAATCATTGATTGGAAAGTTTTGACAGGACAACAATCTAATCAAGACCTAATAGATCTAAGATTTACAACGATAGGAAATTAGACCAGATTTTTACATAAACTAGGTTATATTCGAAGGAGAAGTCGATGAGATTCTATTGGCGACGAGAACTATCAGAATAGTCTTCAGTTGAGTGATCATTCGAAGGGATTGGGTGATCATTCTCTGGATCCTCTCCGAGCCATCCTGTATTGTCGTGGTTAGGGTAGTACGGGTTGTCGTGGGGATGAAATTCAACCATGATATCTACGCGAAAAAGAGATAAGAAGAACTAACTAAATAGACGAACTAACTTAGATAATTATAAGATGATCCTTATCAGTTGCTTTAACACTTGTTTAGTGCATACCAGTTATATGTATTTAGGATAGGATAGACCTTCGAATAAGTGACCCTAACCCTAAGCCCCCAACCCAACGAGGACAGGACATAAAGCAAAGATTCACATATTCTAAGTCTATGACATCCTAGTACATATAACCTTAGTGTATCCACTAAACGACAATTGACATACTAATAAAAATCTATTTAGTTCTCAAATAAGTAATTACAGTAACACTAAATACCCCTATGGTATTTCTTTTGTGGTTGTGTTGGTAAGTTTTTAGACTTGTTGACACATCACAACCATTCTTGGGCATATGCTAATCACTCCTCGGACCAACATAGTTGATCAGGATATGCCACTCTTAAGACTGACTATACATCCCCAAGCTTACTTGTGATATTCAACAATCGTAATACTTTTGTTCTTGTCATTGTGACACCGATTTTAGTAGGAATGCAGGCACGTATACTTACTTAAATATTTTATTATTTAAAAGTATAAACTTTTAGTCAAAGTATTTTAATCGGATTGTTTTTATAGTCTGTATATCTTTTATGGGTTGATATACTCAATTCACTATAAACAATGCACTGATACCAATCTGTCACACCCCAAAACCGAGAACGACAGAAACGTTCTGGGGCGGAGGACGTCATGTAATGTATCACAACAATGTAAAGTAGTAAACAAGCAACAACATCATCCATTGCTTTAATAGTATAATTTTAGTTACAAGTGTGTTCTTTCATAGTATAAGACAACAAAATGAACAATCAAAATAAAAGACGAGTCTGAACTGCTCCGTCTTCACAAAACCTGGTCGTCGTACCTGTCTATTTGTGACCTGAGAATACAAGTTATTTTGAAAGCGAGTATCAGCCAAAAAGCTGGTGAATTCATAAGTATTAATGTGTCTTTGATTTGTAAAACTTGGAATGAAAGTCTTGACATTGTTTTGAAAGAAAGTTCGTACAAGTGTGGAAATGTTTGTAAGTAATGGAAAGCGTTTGAAAAACCCTAGAAATCCCTATGATTCCTATTAGTATAGATGAAATCTTCTACCAAGACCTAATTGTTTTGAAAGTAACAAAGATGGTTTTTCCCTTGTATGACTACTATTAACAATATATATAGTCTACCTCATAGTTTATGTGAATGTATCACAAAATAAAAGTAATAGGAAAAATATAGCTATGTAAGTGTTTATCCTTTTGTATTAGGATCAACCCGACATCGCGACCGCTGAAATAGTAATAACCTTGGACGTTCGTAGATGTTCATTTTCCTCTGTAGCTAACAGCAGGGCGTAGGAATGGTTAGTCCCGTAAAGGTACCCTAATATAAGTGTTAACCATAGGCATCCGTTAATGTTCATTACCTCTGTTGCTAATAGTTGGGTGTCAGAATGGTTAGTCCCGTCTAGTAGTAGGTAGTCTTCTCACGAGACCCGCTGTAAGTAAGTAATAATATGATTGGTAGTCCCTATTCTACATTTGGAACTAAAGGTGACTTCTGCAACGAATCGCTAGGTCGAAATCCATATTTATTACCAATTCATATATAAGTCCAAACTATACCAATAATAGCTTACTAAGGATATATGAACGTATACCTTTGCTAACCAAAGGTCCTGAACTGACTGACTAGAACTATTATGTCCGTATACATATACATGATATATAACTAATATTTAGACAACCTTCGGACAGATACCCGATACCCTACCAGACCACATCCCAACGAGGAAAAGGAAATAAAGCGGGTTAGCCTTCCTAAGTCCTTTAAACATTACTTATATAACTATACATATACAGGCATGCTTTTAACAAAGTATCTATGTAAAGGTATCTAAGTAAGTGTATCCATGTAAGTGTACTCAAGTAAGTGTATCCCTTCATATATCATTTAGTATAGACTCATGAATGATCTGACTCGGGTGTATTCCTTGTACATGGAATGGTAAGTAGTATCTCCTAAAGTATTAATCCTAGAATACTCAAACTTATTCCAAAAAGTCTGAAATTTAACAGTAACTGATCTGACTTCTATTGACTTGATATGTTATACAGAAATGGAAATTTCGGGTTGTCACATCATCCCCTCCTTAGAAGGAATTTCATTCTGAAATTAGAATTTAGGTGAGGAAATAGGCACGAATAAACAATTCAAGAAGTGGGGATACTTCTTAATTGATTGATTCTCGCGCTCCCAAGTGAATTCGGGTCCTTGGTTGGCATCCCGGCGGACCTTCACAAAAGGGAAACGACTATGAATCCTTCACCTGACCGCTCGGTCCATGGTCACTATGGTTCTTCTACGCAAGTGAGGTTCTTGTGGGACTCGATCTCTTCGAGTGAGATTTAAAGAGTGTCGTCGGATCGATACCTTTTTACAAGTTCGAGAGGTGAAGGGTGAAATGTACGTTACTAAGCTTGCGGTGTAGGTTGGGTTAGTGAGTTTCAGGGTCGATTCTAGTTTCAGGAGTCGCACTAGGTTCTAAGTTTGTTCACATGACGATGCGATTACTCATAGTCTTGGGCAGTCTCCATCCTAAAGATCATATTAGAATTCATACATGGTTCATCGATCACAGTCTCGTGTATACGAGTCGTATATAATTAAGTTTGAAGAGGTAGTCGAATAAATGCTTCCTGTTTAATCTCACATCCCAACGAGGAAAAGAGTTAAAGTGAAATCATCAATTCTAAACCTGTAGAACCTTGATTATATACCACCCCTTTGCATACATTTTTCAGTGATAGATCAACCGTATGGGTCTTTGAATTGAACTTAACATACTGTACGAGTGGTACCTCGGGAATGTTTGATGAGGTTTCTTCGGAACGGATAAGAACATGAGGTACTCCATGCATGAGTACTCCGGTGTTCTGGGATGGCGGCTTCACTAGCAAGACGATTGCAGAGAAGGAGATGTGCGCACAAAGTTGGTATTGCGAGGATCGAATTGACTCAAGTTGTATGATAATGTCGGAATCATATGGAAACTAAAGACATTAGATTTGAACATAAGGCATTACAAATAAAACACAACAGTGCAACCTTTAACAGAGTTACTGCACTTTAGTTTAACTACAAGACTATTGCTGCGAACAAGGTATACTACAAAAGACAAGTATACGCAGCAAGAGGATCCCTTAACTGACTGGATCTCGCAAAAGGTAAGACTCTAGTTACACTAGTTCTAAACAGTTTATAAGTCTGTTACAACGGAACGCCTTAATTACTTTAACATGGGTCCTGAGTAGTCTCTCCTACGGCGTGATCGTTAGTATCCTTCCATCTGTGCCAGTATTCTCTGCTTCTGGGCAGTTTCTTTTGTAGTGACCCACCTTGCCACAACCGTAGCAAGCCTGGATCATACCAGCGTTGGGTACTTGGTTGATCGGTCTTGCTGAACTCTTGCAGTAACGTATGGTGTGTCCCTTTTTGTTGCAGTTTAAGCACTGCATCTCTCGAGAAGGTCCGTGGTGGTGATAATTGCATTTGTTGCGCTTAGGGAGATTACCCGCATATGGCTTTGCTGGTATTGGGTTAGTAGAGGCTATTGCAGGTACTGTAGCAACATTGACTGTAACTTGTTGTTGTTTCCTTGAGGATCCTTGTGAGGACTTGTCTTTCCTCTTGTTCTTGTTGTTGTTTCCTCCTTGTTGATCTTTTACAAAAAATTTTGAGTTACGATGGTTTCCGTGGTAAATCAGAGATTGTGCAAGTTCTTTGGCACTATCGAAAGTATCGGGCCTTGATACTAACACACTTGACTGAATTTGGGGAGACAATCCCCAAATATACCTCTCTAATTTCTTTCTCTCTGGAGCAACCATATCCGGGCACAGGTTTGCCAGATCACAAAATCTACCCGTATAGGTTGATATATCGGTACCAACCATTTCCAGACTCCAGAGTTCTTGTTCGAGCTTTTGAACTTCCCCTCGAGGACAGTAATCTTTCATCAGCATGATCTTCAAGTTTCCCCAACTTATCGAATTTGCCACTACTATAGTCAGGGACTTAACATGGCCATTCCACCAAGTTAACGCTCTGTCGGAAAAGGTACAAGAAGCAAACTTGACCTTGTTGCCCACAGGGCAGGCGCAGATCTCAAAGACTGCTTCTGTCTTTTCAATCCACTGCCTTAGGACCATAACCCCACCAGTTCCATTGAAGTTTTGGGGTTTAGCATTTGTAAAATCCTTGTAGGTGCATTCCATGGGATGCCCATGGCTCTCATCGTGGTGAGAAGGAGGTGCACTCGTTCCTGATCCACTATGGACATGACCATTCATGGCTGACACGACAACTGCCACCGCAGCTGTGAAGGCTACTTGGAAAATGGCAGCGTCGAAAGGAGGAGGTGGTTGAGGAGGTGGTGGTATTGGTGTTTCGTTATAAGGGTTATGCCTTGGATTCCTGCGAGGCGGCATCTTTTGAATATACAAAGAAAAGATGACAACACGGTAAGAATAAACGAATAAGGAGAATGACTCATGGACTAACAATCCATAGTCCAACAGCACCATTTAATAACACGTTTGAATGAGAACCTAGTATCGAAAGGTGAAAGAATTTGGACAATAATGTCCATACGATTTGGTATCTTTCAAAAATATTGGAATTATAGATGTAACAAGTTCTGGAAAGGTGGCCTAGGAGTAGGCCTTTCATCAATCATTGATTGGAAAGTTTTGACAGGACAACAATCTAATCAAGACCTAATAGATCTAAGATTTACAACGATAGGAAATTAGACCAGATTTTTACATAAACTAGGTTATATTCGAAGGAGAAGTCGATGAGATTCTATTGGCGACGAGAACTATCAGAATAGTCTTCAGTTGAGTGATCATTCGAAGGGATTGGGTGATCATTCTCTGGATCCTCTCCGAGCCATCCTGTATTGTCGTGGTTAGGGTAGTACGGGTTGTCGTGGGGATGAAATTCAACCATGATATCTACGCGAAAAAGAGATAAGAAGAACTAACTAAATAGACGAACTAACTTAGATAATTATAAGATGATCCTTATCAGTTGCTTTAACACTTGTTTAGTGCATACCAGTTATATGTATTTAGGATAGGATAGACCTTCGAATAAGTGACCCTAACCCTAAGCCCCCAACCCAACGAGGACAGGACATAAAGCAAAGATTCACATATTCTAAGTCTATGACATCCTAGTACATATAACCTTAGTGTATCCACTAAACGACAATTGACATACTAATAAAAATCTATTTAGTTCTCAAATAAGTAATTACAGTAACACTAAATACCCCTATGGTATTTCTTTTGTGGTTGTGTTGGTAAGTTTTTAGACTTGTTGACACATCACAACCATTCTTGGGCATATGCTAATCACTCCTCGGACCAGCATAGTTGATCAGGATATGCCACTCTTAAGACTGACTATACATCCCCAAGCTTACTTGTGATATTCAACAATCGTAATACTTTTGTTCTTGTCATTGTGACACCGATTTTAGTAGGAATGCAGGCACGTATACTTACTTAAATATTTTATTATTTAAAAGTATAAACTTTTAGTCAAAGTATTTTAATCGGATTGTTTTTATAGTCTGTATATCTTTTATGGGTTTATATACTCAATTCACTATAAACAATGCACTGATACCAATCTGTCACACCCCAAAACCGAGAACGACAGAAACGTTCTGGGGTGGAGGACGTCATGTAATGTATCACAACAATGTAAAGTAGTAAACAAGCAACAACATCATCCATTGCTTTAATAGTATAATTTTAGTTACAAGTGTGTTCTTTCATAGTATAAGACAACAAAATGAACAATCAAAATAAAAGACGAGTCTGAACTGCTCCGTCTTCACAAAACCTGGTCGTCGTACCTGTCTATTTGTGACCTGAGAATACAAGTTATTTTGAAAGCGAGTATCAGCCAAAAAGCTGGTGAATTCATAAGTATTAATGTGTCTTTGATTTGTAAAACTTGGAATGAAAGTCTTGACATTGTTTTGAAAGAAAGTTCGTACAAGTGTGGAAATGTTTGTAAGTAATGGAAAGCGTTTGAAAAACCCTAGAAATCCCTGTGATTCCTATTAGTATAGATGAAATCTTCTACCAAGACCTAATTGTTTTGAAAGTAACAAAGATGGTTTTTCCCTTGTATGACTACTATTAACAATATATATAGTCTACCTCATAGTTTATGTGAATGTATCACAAAATAAAAGTAATAGGAAAAATATAGCTATGTAAGTGTTTATCCTTTTGTATTAGGATCAACCCGACATCGCGACCGCTGAAATAGTAATAACCTTGGACGTTCGTAGATGTTCATTTTCCTCTGTAGCTAACAGCAGGGCGTAGGAATGGTTAGTCCCGTAAAGGTACCCTAATATAAGTGTTAACCATAGGCATCCGTTAATGTTCATTACCTCTGTTGCTAATAGTTGGGTGTCAGAATGGTTAGTCCCGTCTAGTAGTAGGTAGTCTTCTCACGAGACCCGCTGTAAGTAAGTAATAATATGATTGGTAGTCCCTATTCTACATTTGGAACTAAAGGTGACTTCTGCAACGAATCGCTAGGTCGAAATCCATATTTATTACCAATTCATATATAAGTCCAAACTATACCAATAATAGCTTACTAAGGATATATGAACGTATACCTTTGCTAACCAAAGGTCCTGAACTGACTGACTAGAACTATTATGTCCGTATACATATACATGATATATAACTAATATTTAGACAACCTTCGGACAGATACCCGATACCCTACCAGACCACATCCCAACGAGGAAAAGGAAATAAAGCGGGTTAGCCTTCCTAAGTCCTTTAAACATTACTTATATAACTATACATATACAGGCATGCTTTTAACAAAGTATCTATGTAAAGGTATCTAAGTAAGTGTATCCATGTAAGTGTACTCAAGTAAGTGTATCCCTTCATATATCATTTAGTATAGACTCATGAATGATCTGACTCGGGTGTATTCCTTGTACATGGAATGGTAAGTAGTATCTCCTAAAGTATTAATCCTAGAATACTCAAACTTATTCCAAAAAGTCTGAAATTTAACAGTAACTGATCTGACTTCTTTTGACTTGATATGTTATACATAAATGGAAATTTCGGGTTGTCACATCATCCCCTCCTTAGAAGGAATTTCATTCTGAAATTAGAATTTAGGTGAGGAAATAGGCACGAATAAACAATTCAAGAAGTGGGGATACTTCTTAATTGATTGATTCTCGCGCTCCCAAGTGAATTCGGGTCCTTGGTTGGCATCCCGACGGACCTTCACAAAAGGGAAACAACTATGAATCCTTCACCTGACCGCTCGGTCCATGGTCACTATGGTTCTTCTACGCAAGTGAGGTTCTTGTGGGACTCGATCTCTTCGAGTGAGATTTAAAGAGTGTCGTCGGATCGATACCTTTTTACAAGTTCGAGAGGTGAAGGGTAAAATGTACGTTACTAAGCTTGTGGTGTAGGTTGGGTTTGTGAGTTTCAGGGTCGATTCTAGTTTCAGGAGTCGCACTAGGTTCTAAGTTTGTTCACATGACGATGCGATTACTCATAGTCTTGGGCAGTCTCCATCCTGAAGATCATATTAGAATTCATACATGGTTCATCGATCACAGTCTCGTGTATACGAGTCATATATAATTAAGTTTGAAGAGGTAGTCGAATAAATGCTTCCTGTTTAATCTCACATCCCAACGAGGAAAAGAGTTAAAGTGAAATCATCAATTCTAAACCTGTAGAACCTTGATTATATACCACCCCTTTGCATACATTTTTCAGTGATAGATCAACCGTATGGGTCTTTGAATTGAACTTGACATACTGTACGAGTGGTACCTCGGGAAGGTTTGATGAGGTTTCTTCGGAACGGATAAGAACATGAGGTACTCCATGCATGAGTACTCCGGTGTTCTGGGATGGCGGCTTCACTAGCAAGACGATTGCAGAGAAGGAGATGTGCGCACAAAGTTGGTATTGCGAGGATCGAATTGACTCAAGTTGTATGATAATGTCGGAATCATAGTCAATCTTAATGACACATGTGCTACCGTCCTTTCAGACTACAACAAAGCCTTAGATGAGAAGAACATAGCGTCCCAAGAGATGTTTCATGTTAGAGGACGACTGGACAACAAAAGACTCAAAATGGCTATGTTAGAAAGAGATTTAGAGTTAGAAAAAGATGCAAGAATGTTGAGTGAAACCCAACTAGGAATAGCTTTGAACCAAAGAGATTTAGCTTAGAGTGAGATTGTACGTTTAAATCTTTTAATAGAAAAATTGTTCAATGAAAGTGAAGCTATTGAAAATTTAGTTAATAATGGAACCGTGGACAATACATACAATTTATTTAATAATCGTACCGCAGAGGATTCCTCACCCCGGTTTAACAAAGGTCGACTTTATGTCCCTCCAGACCGAGAATTTCAATTTCCTGTCAATGACAAGACTTTTCCCGAAGATATCATAACACACTTCGGTAGAATTCATAATCTAAGTAATAATTGTGTCATTGAGGAAATTGTGCTTTAGGCTTTGGATCACACATGTGATCAACCTCTTATCTGTGGCACAAATAGTCCAAATTCTTAGACCTCATCTATTGTTGATGAAGAAATAGTCATAGAAAGTCTCGAAGTCTCATAGGACTTTCCACCCTTGTCCTCAGACTGCAGTGCCTCTCACTGCTGTCATGATTCTTAGAAAAATCCCATTCCAGTCACAACCCAGACTTATGCTACAGTAGCTAAGTCTTCCTTACCAAAGTCCACAATTAAAGGTTCAGTGACTCTTCAATCAATTCACCAAGAACTACCCATAGAAAATTTTGAAGTATGTCAATGTTCTCAAAATCCTGATTTTCAAGTTCTTATGAGTGAAGCCCTCGGTGTCAAAAATTTTCAAAGGCCTCCAGGAAACCGCAGTTAAACACTAATGACTGCGGATCTCCAAAAACTTTAGCAAAAAAGGCTTTCAAAGAGGATATTCGATCTCGAGGCACAAATCGATAAATCTTTTCTAAAAACAAAAGACATATCAGATTTCGAAAATCTAAGAGTCCAAAAAAGTTTGTTTTTGCTCACTATCTTTCAAAAAACTCTCCCATCAAGAAACCATGCAAAAAGGAATGTGCAGTTTCAACATCTGTTCCTAATTCATTTGACAAAACCCAAAAGAAAGAAAGGTCTTTTCAAAACAATGGTTTTCAAATCTATTCCTCAGATGATCCAAAATGGAAGGGTATCTTACCCACTCCAACACTTTTAAAATCACCTCAAAGTTTCAACAAATGGAAAGGCATTTTACCAAATCCCAAGAATAGGTCCAAAGTATCTACACGTGCAACATCTTCTTCAAGACAAACTTTTTCTAAATCAAACAGTTCACGTGTCAAATCTTACCAACCTCGGACCAGTCACAAATCAACCACACCCTTTCGACTGCTGACCAAACAAAGAGCCAAAACAAAAGACAAAATTTCAGCATGTCAATGTCAATGTAGTTGTCCGAAAAAGTTTTCTCATGTCAAAACTGACCTTTTTCAGAAACCTCGTAAGTTTTCAAAAAGGAAATACGCTCCAAAAACTCACAAACACCCAGGACTAGGATTAAAAGTTGACACGAAACCAGTCACTGCAACCTCTTTTCATGCATCAATCAGAAGCTCATCTATTTTCCCAGGCTCCAAACTAGTTTGGATGCCTGAACTAACCGTGTAATTTTCAGGCCTTGTGCAAGGAGGAACAAGAAGAAGAATGGTTAATCGATACTGCCTGCTCCTTGCACATGATGGGAAGGTTAGAATACCTTCGAGATTTCAGGCCAATTTGAAACGGTGGAAATGTCACTTTTAGGAACAATGCTAATGGGATAATCCGAGGTTATGGTGTTCTCACTACGGGAAACTTCTCTATTCAAAAGGTTGCTTATGTAGAAGGCCTTAAACACAATCTCATCAGTGTTGGTCAACTATGTAAAGCAGGCCATCGTGTTGAATTTGATGACCATTTTTTGCTATGTAATGACAAGCGATAGAAGCACTTGTCTGATCAAGTCCAGATCCGAAGGTACTATGTACCCTCGGGATGTATCTTTGATCATAGGCAAACCACAGTTATGCTTTCTATCGAAAGCCGTATCCGAAGTTAGCTGACTATGGCACCGTAAGCACACTCATCTAAACTTCAGATACATTAACAACGTGGTCACCGGAGAACTAGTCAGAGGTCTTCTAATCCTCAAGTACAATAATGATACTCTTTGTCCTGCATGTGAGTATGGAAAGAAATTCAAGGCAAGTCATCCCACGGTGATTGATTCCACAATCTCTGAACCATTGGAACTTTTACACATTGATCTCTGCGGTCCGTCTACCATAGCCAGTCTTCATCAAAAAAATACATACTGGTTATTGTGGATGACTTCACACGTTTCACATGGGTCTTCTTTCTTCAACTCAAGTCAGAAACACCGCAGGTGTTGATCAACTTCATCAAGGAAATCGAGCTTCAGATCAACTTACCAGTTAGTCGTATCCGATGTGACAATCGAACCGAGTTTACTAATCATCTTGTAAATAGTTTCTTGGTCTCCAAAGGGATTACACACAACTTCGCAGCTCCTTACACACCACAACAAAATGGCATAGTAGAACGAAGGAACTGCACTCTAGTAGAAGCTGCCAGATCTATGCTCAACTTTGCAAACCTTCCTCTCTACTTCTGGGCCAAAGCAGTGGCCATAGCCTGTTTTGTTAAAAATCGAAGCATTGTGTGCAAACGTCCCAACAAAACACCATATGAATGTCTTAACAACTGCAAGCCAAATGTTCGATTCTTTCATATCTTTGGGTGTAGATGCTTCGTCATAAACAACAGAGATCACCTCAATAAATTCGCACTAAAGTCTGATGAAGGCATCTTCCTTGGCTACTCCACTAACAAAGTTGCTTATCGAGCTCTCATTAGACGCACAAGGTTGATAATTGAAAGCTTCAATGTAAAGTTTGATGACTATCACATCCACAATTTCGCTCTGTTAACTTAAACCACCGCAATTCTAGAAAGTGATATTCCTACCTCTTCCGGTCCATTAAATCTAGATGAAATAAACTATGATGATCTCTTTGATCCTATTGATACATCCAAGTTATCCGAAGTTCTTGTGTCTCTAGAAGCTCAGCAACAAGATGCATATGTATCTGGTCCAACAGCGTCCGAAGAAGTATCGCTAAATACTTCCACCTCGCCGGTTGAGGGGGAAAACTCCACTCCGGACCATACAACAACCATCGAGGTTCCATTACTAGAAGATGAAGCTCCAATCCGCAGAGAGTTTCAACCATCAAACGTTTCTTCGGATTCGGATGATGATAACATAGAAAACATTGACACAAGAATAGATTCAAGGATTATCACACTCCCATCCGCAATCCAGGGGGAACCTTCGCAGGTTCAAGGCGAACTCACTTCTACACTACACGGGAACCTTCACCATCTGTCCAAGATAAATCTAATCCCGCCTTCCCAGTTCAAGAAACTTCAGTAGGATGTTCTCAAGTCCAGGGTGAACTGCCCTCCCCAACTACGGAGTCTTCTGATATTGAATACATTCCCTCCACCGCAGCTGTTGATCATCTGATACCTCGTCTACATGTATGGACGAGAGACCACCCACCAGGTCAAATTATTGGCAACCCATCCGCAGTAATCTAGACTCGGTCATCCAAGGACTTATCCGATCAATTCCACTATGCAGCGTTCTTGTCCTCAGTCGAACCTCGATCGATCAAAGAAGCGTTACTTGAACCAGACTGGATTTCCGCAATGCAAGAAGAACTAGACGAATTCAAAAGGAACAAGGTATGGCAGCTCATTCCAAAACCACAAGGCCACACCATTTTTGGCACACGATGGGTGTTCAAGAATAAGTTAGATGAATCTGGTGGGTCGTCAGAAACAAGGAAAGGCTTGTTACCAAGGGATATAGTCAACTTGAAGGCATTGACTATGATGAAACGTATGCTCCAGTAGCACGAATGGAAGCCATCTGGATCTTCTTAGCATACGCAGCACACAAAAACATCAAGGTTCATCAAATGGATGTAAACAGTGTTTTTCTTAATGGGGAATTAAAAGAAGAGGTTTATCTTCAGCAACCTCTGGGTTTCGAAAGCGTTGAATTCCCAGACCACTGCTACAAGCTTGAAAAGGCAGTCTACGGTCTAAAGCAAGCCCCTAGAGCTTGGTATGAGACTCTATCTGAATTTCTTGTCTCTTCAGGTTACAAAAGAGGAGTGATTGATCGCACTTTATTTCGAAAAGCAAATGGTGATCATCTAATGCTTGTACAAATATATGTGGATGATATCATTTTTGGCTCAACTGAGCAAAAGATGGTGGATGAATTTGCTAAGCTCATGACCAACAAGTTCCAAATGAGTATGAATAGTGAGATTAATTTCTTTCTAGGACTTCAAGTGAAACAAGTCCCTCAAGGGATATTCATTCATCGAGAAAAAGTACACCACAGAACTATTGAAGAAATATTCAATGGATAACTGTTCTTCGGCTAATGTCCCCATGCCTTCGGATATAAAATATCTGCTGATCCCTCAGGTGAATCTGTTAATCACAAGTTTTATAGATGTATTATTGGCTCTCTAATGTACCTCACTGCTAGCCGACCGGATATAGTATTTGCAACAGATGTATGCGCAAGGTACCAGGCAGACCCAAAAATGTCTCATATGAACGCAGCCAAACAAATCCTATGATAATTATAAGGAAGCAAATCTCTTGGATTATGGTACCCCGCAGGAAATGATTTCAGTCTTCAAGAATTTACAGATGCGGATCATGCCGGATGCAAACTTGATTGTAAAATCACCTCAGGTGGATGTCAATTTCTGGGTGGAAGACTAGTCAGCTGGTCCTCAAGAAAACAAAATTGTGTATCATTGTCTACCGCAGAAGTTGAATATGTGGCCGTAACCAGCTGTTGCTCTCAAGTCTTATGGATGAAAACACAACTGCTAGACTGCGGATATAGAATTCTGCGGATACCAATCTATTGTGACTCTGAAAGTGCCATAGCAATTTCTCACAATCCTATTCAGCCCTCCAAGACCAAGCATATTGAACTACGATATCACTTCATCAAAGACCACATCCTGAATGGTAACATTGAACTAATTTTTGTCCATACTCATGAAGATATTGTTGATGAATTTACAAAGGCACTTGACTCTACAAAACTCAACACTTTCTTACAAATGTTAGGAATGATGAATCCGGACCCACAATTCTTTTTGAATTGATAGGTACCGCAGACCATCCTTGGTGTCTGTTGCGGTTCTAGTTGAAGTTATTTACGTTAGATGGTTTTGGTATATTCTAATTACCGCAACCATATATCCTAATTATACTTCGATGGTCCTTATTAAAGAAAAACATTCTTTGTGCATCTGTCTCATTCTTTTGAATAAACCTCGTGTCAGACCTATTTTGGGTATGATCACAAAAAGAAAGATTTTCCAAATCAAATCTTTTTAATATGTCTCTTCCTATTACCCTAAAACATCAAATCCATTACAACTTCCCTTTACCCAACAGATTGATCTCACCCTCACCACACGTTCACCAGAATTGGTCACAAATTTGACATTTCATTAAATGCAAAATTTTTTGGTAAACCCCAAATTCAGATTTAATCCCTCTTTTCTTAATCTATGGCTGAGATTAATACTCTTAATTCAAAATAAACACCCAAACGTTTTTACCTAAATTCACTTAGGGCAAAAACGTTTCCCGCTCCCTTAAGCCACTATAAAACCCTTTTTTTTCTCCACTAAGAAAAGTTTACGCTCTCTAAACCATAAACCTTTCTCTTGTATTCTACCATCCTTCTTCAAAGCTTCCTCAAAAACTCAACAATGGTGAAATCCGGTATATCCAAGAAACCTTCCAAGGCATCTGGATTAGTGAACCCCACTGGTTCAGACTCTGCCTCAAGACATCTCACACCGATGATTTCTTCAAGCGACTTCAGGGCCGTGTTTGAAGAACATGCTTTCTACAATGCCCCCACAAAACTGATGATCAAGTTCATGTCCAATCAACTACTGTTTAGACCCTTCGATTCATTCATAGACGTTATCCGTCTCTCAACCCTCTTCAAGTGTGCATTTTCAGCCTATCAATCACTCGAAAACCTTCAAGAAGTGCATCTCAATCTAGTCAACGATTCTCTTGTCATGTTGACCAAAGAGAAATTTCTAACTACCATAAATCTCCTTGTTCATCCATCCATCAAGGTGTTCACTCCTTCAATGGCGGATATATTGTCAGCGCTCTACCAAATGGGATACTAGAAGAAAATCAAGGGAATTGGGGGATTCAAGAAAAACCAATTGCCTGCGGTCTGGCAATTTGTTTGTCACTTCATCATCTGCAGTTTATCCGGCAGAATCGGAGCCACAGACAACATGGGCCTAAATCTCCTAGAACTCGTATGGAGCATCTTCACAGGGCATGATGTCAACTACAGTCAGATCCTATGGGGATGATTTTCTTCAGTACATTCCAAAAGAAAGCCCATGAGAGAACCCTACCGAACTCACCTTTGCAAGGTTTTGGTCTCTCTGCATCTCCGACCTCCATGCGGATGCAGGAATCAGCATGGGCAACGACATCAACTTCTTTATAACCAAGGATCTTACAAGGTACAATCCCTCCACTAATCAGACTATTTTTGGACCAATAAGAAGACTACCCATTCACATTCTTTCTACGCTCAGTCTTGAGACTGATGATGTCTCAGATCACATTGAGGCTACAGAAGGTATTGCCCCATACCTTCCTACCCCGCCTCCTCCAACTCAATCCGCAGTCATTGATCCGGCTAGTATTGCAGTCCCATGTTCCACAACTCTTTCCAACATTTCATTATCTTAAAAACGCAAGCAGCTAGTCTTTGCTCGGCAAGGCCCCCGCAACACCAAGAAATAAGTAACTCCTAAAAAGGATGCTTCCAAGCCTTCCAAGCCCTCCAAGAAAAGAAAAACTCCACCAGTCATAACTATAGTCGAACCAAGTAGACGTATCTCCAGCAATGACTCTGATGAGGATGATCAACCCATTGTAATCCTCAAGAAATGCAAATCTGATCCCACTAGCGATATCCGTGACCGGACTGATACCTCAGCCTCTCAACAGGCTCTGGTAGTCCTTGGGATGGCCACACATCCATTCGAAACAACCATCCTATACCACTCAGGCGCAATCAGTGTGTCTGATTCACCACAACGTGGAGACTCACCCTAGGTCAATCCCAAGAGGATGGCTCAGGCTCCCGCCCTAAGGTCTACAGGGCTTCCCGTCTTCACTTCTTTTCCCCTGAGGAGTTACACTCCATTCTTTTGTCTGTCACCCAAAGACTTCAAACACCATCCCAACCGCAAGGCGATTCTTCAGCCTTTGCCAGAACTGAGCTGAGGCCAGACTTGACTTTAGCTCATGGAGACCAAGGAAGCTGAGGAAATCCTACTCTGCTTACATCAGTAACAGGTGGTTTAGGCATGTTAAGCACAAATGTGCAAGGATCCGTGAACCCGAGGGACACCTCGGTGCGCTTTCAAGGAATTGACGACATTTCTTTGAATGACTCATGGAGTAAGTATCAACCATCCAATGAAGCTGAAGCCAAGAAATATGCCGCTTTTTGTAGGGCATTCCAAGCAAGAAAAGCAAGACAAACAAAGCAGCATCAGCAGAAACAAGAAGAAATTCTCTCTATGGCTAACTATTGGCAGACGCAATAAATAATGCCAATACTGTAGGTACTTTCTGCAAAGTCCATGCCCTGATGGACAACATGGCTGATACCATCCGCAAGGCTCAAGAGGCGACTGCTGATCAGACTCCCTCAAAGCCTCCTCCATCTCCAACTGCCTGAGACTCCTAAGATCCAGGCACCAAAATCGAAGTTAGTTCTACTCCTACCTTTAGTTTTGATGATGTTGATCTTCAAGAGGTCAATCAACCAAGCCCTTCAGATGATGACCTTATGATGTATGTTGAAGAATAAGAATCGAGTGGTTCTCAATACTCAACCTCCAATCGAAAGGAGAAGAAAAAGAAGAAAAAGATGGTCGTCTCAAGAAAAGAATTTCTCAATCTTCAATCCAAGGTTGATCAAATCCTGGCCGCAGTCAAGTCTACTCAACTGCAGTCTAATGACAATCCTGTGCCACAGTCCTTAATCGAAAGGATTGAACGACTGGAAGCAAGGGAACGAATGGCTGCTGAGAGAATTTCTCTCAAAGTTGAAATAGGGATAAGGTCCCTTGACAACAATCGTCAAGCGGATCACAAGGAGTTTATGGCTGCTGCGGAGCGCCTTATATCTGAGGTATCCGCAATAAAGGACAATTTGCAGGCATCCATTGCGGATCAATCTTCTCGGTCTCAGAAACTGATAGATGAGACTCACACTACATATGAGTCCAATATCTCAGTTCTCCACTCAACCATCAACAAACTCCAACGTTCATTGTCATCAAACTTCCATGGCTCCAAAATTCTCCAATTAACAAAGGAGATACATCGACTGCTCTTCAACACCTCTATTCCTAACAATCAGCAACTGGCTGAGGTTCTCATAGCCTAGTTCCAGGAAGCTTGTGGTAAAGTCGATGGCCTTAAACCATGGCTTGAGGAGGCTCCGGGTCTGAACTCCTCAAAAGGGGGAAGTGAAGAAGAAGTCCATCAAGAAAAAGACTATAAAGAAGAACATCATTCCAACACCGCTTCTCAGAAAATCTCTTCACCGCAACCCTCACCGCAACATCACTCTCCACCACCGTAACAACCAATCATCCCTTCCCCTGAAAGACCTGAAACTCCCCCACACTTCAAGAATCTTGCGGATCACATGTCCTCTCCAAACTCAAATGACTCCCCTGTAACTAAGCAGAAGAAAGTTGACCGAAATGCAACTAAACTTGCAGAGCTTATTTGGAGAGAGTGCGGTTTTGACACTGTGATGGATGAATCCTTAATAAAATCCTGGATCAATCCCCACCGCAGACTTCTTGATGACGACTACAAACCATACCTCATGTATGTTGAACCTCCTTCGGATGGATACTGGGATGTCCCTATCTCCCCAAACACTAAATACTTCACTGTATTTGAGTAGTTTGACCGCAACCTTCCTGATCACAAGAGACTACCAATTGAGTTCGAGAGACTTAACCGATTTTATGCCAAGCATGCATCTCCCATTAAGAAGATCTGGTCCAACGATAGACCTTCAGCAGTCAAGAATTTCAAACCGTGCAAATTTATGAAGGCTGATTTTATGTAATACACACTCACAAGAAGGAATCAGGACTATGACCACACCCAAGTTGACTTCCCCTGCATGAACCCAGAAGAAGTCTTCCTAATAGCAAGGGTGTTCCAGAATAAGTGTGAAAAGCATCTGAAGATGAAGATATCACTTGAAAGGGCAAATACTTATCTGAAAGAAACTGTGTGTGACTTTGCAAAGATCGATGCAGAGATCCACCCAATCATTGCCAAAAAGATTGATCTACCTCCTTTTGATCCCGTACTGATGCCAACCGAAGGCTATGAGGAAAGATCCCTTGGTGCTACAAACTTTCCTGAACTTGGAGTCATCTTTAAAAGGAAGACTGATCAGGTCAAGTACTTCATCCCCATGGCCTCCATGAACCGCCTCACAAAGAAACAACTTGAAATTTGTCGAACCGCAGTGGAAAAATCGAAGCATACAACTGCCGAAGTCAAGTTTGAGATTATAAGAAGGATCATCTGGTTGGAAAATGTCAGGAAATTTTGGCGGATCCGGATCAAGTTCCTTAAACTTGATAACTGAAGAAAATTAAAGGTCACTTAGGGGGAAATTGTTGATACATGAAGTGACCCTCTTAATTTTCTCTACCGCAGTCTACAGCTCTCCGCAGTCAAGCTCCCTCAGCAATCACATCCAAAGTCGTCAAAGCTACCGCAGTCTTTCTTTCTGTACTTAGTCTATTTTGTATCTATCTCTTGTAATACTCTCTATTGTCCAGTATGCCTTGCATGGCTACTCTTAGAGAGTAAATCTACTGTATCTCTTTAGTCTCTATAAATAGAGACTACGCTTTATCAATCAATATAGATCTCTTCTTACTCATCTTTAGATCTTAATTATCTTCAAGTTATCCTTACACATCTCATATCTTTGTTACTCTCTGAAATCCTCTCGAACACAACTGATTGATACCTCTCTTCGGAGCAAGTCATTTGTGACTTTATCACTAAGATTGATCTCACTCACTAACTTGGTTTAAATGCATTCCATGTTTTAAATCAACTTATGTGTTTACTTAATATATCACCTGCCGTCATTTATGTTTCTTCATATTTCCGCAAATAACTATCTAAACATCTAACATATTAACTTATTATTGTTGAGCTTTTAGATCCTTTGTGATCAACTAATTCCGCAATCATACTTGTTCTAACGTTTGTTCAAGTGTGTCTCAAATTTTTTCTCTCAACACTTTTATGTATTCAGAGAATAAAATAAAACAGACTTTGCTATATGGTTAGGTTAATTTTTATAAAATAATTTCTTTTATAATTTAGAGCACCCAATTAATTCCTGGCTAAGACGGTTAATCTGTTGACCTCATTCGACTGACTACTACAACCAAATGGTATTTTTAATCTTGAATAAAAGAATAAAGTTCTGAAGATGAGAAAAGGGACAAACATGTTGTATACATTGAAAATAGTAATTTGACTGATGAAATCTAACGATCAATAGAAAAATAAATCTTATTAAAACTAATAATTCAATTTCGGGAAATTGAGTAAACTAACCACTTTTTGATGTCTATTTAAAAAAATTCATATAAACAATCTTTGCAAATGAACTATTTTCTCCGGAATGGGATGTTCCGGAATGAACTCAAACTCCTTTTTTGGTGGTCCAGCTCGTTAGGCGTCCTGCAAAATATCTATTTCGAAGTATATGTATGTATTCCAAATCAAATTTTTGAATTTCGAATTCGGTAATATATTCAGAAAAAATCTAGATCTCAATATCATTCTGGATCTAGACTTTCCGATACACTCCGACACAACACTCCGTCTCCGACTCTCCGATTCTGATTCCGGTCTTCAACACGCTAATTCGATTCTCCGATTCCGACACACTAATTTGGTACTCCGACTAAAAATATGGAAGACGATCACTATGACTCAGTTGTTTTACAGATAAGTCCTTTACTATGATTTAGGATTTTTGTTTATATTCATCATAAAATAGTGTTATGGAAGAAAATATTGCATTCTAGAATGCGAAGATAACCTCTGGATGAACTAATCACGTTCAAAAGTACCAATATATGATGGCAGTGCATTAGGACCAACCCAAATTAGTTTAGTTGTTTATAGAGTGTTTTTATACATCCAAATCTAGTGCTCGAGAACATAAAATAGTACTGTAGAATGGGTCTAGAACACGATGAGAAGGCCCAAAACATGAGGAAGAAGTTTGAAACACGGGGAATAGGTATAGAAAACTAAGAACATGTTCGTAATGTAGGTCAGTTTGCATTCGAGAGTTGGTTTATAACAAACTTTTTATTTTCATCACGATGGAGTTTTTGATGCATCCATTACACTATTTTGTATACCCAAAATCGGTAGAGGTATTCTTGTGGCATTTAAACATAGACAGACATGCGAGACTATGTTCTGAAATTCATGTTTTCGGAGGTAGTTAGACATTCTTAATGTATATGGGGGATCCTTTGCTTCTACATTCCATCTTTTGCCACAAAGTTGTCACAGTCCTGAAACGAAGTAGATGAAATGGTTTTTAGAACTAGCGGTTACGAGCTATTTTTCGGGAAGAAGTAGTTTTTTATTATCACTGACTTCCACTTTGGAGATTATTTACCTGCCTTCGGTATTGTCCCTGCTTCTTGTTCCTGTGTGTACCCTATGGTCTTGAGGAATCTCCCCGTCAAATTATATGATGTAAAGAATGTGTTTAAGCATTCGCTTAATGACTTATCGAATGAGGATGTGGTCCATGTATGTTTTTGATACCTGTTAGAGATGGGGTTTAATGGGCGGTTGGCAAAACAACTTGTTTTAGAGGAGTATTTCGCTTTGGTATCTGACTTTGAGAAATTCAACAGGTATCATATCATTAATTTTTAACTACTGATTACAATTAAGGGTAATTAGTTATCAAAAATTGACCTACACTCTAAGGATATTTTTATACACTTCTAAGGTATGTACATGATTAACAATTTATCCTTTATTATTAATTTTTTTGTTTGCTGACATTCTAATAGATGATTCTTTTCTCAGATGTGTGAGTAGTTTCTTTGGTACTTGACAAGAGAGTGTGATCCCTCGAGTGGTCACATGTCGAAGCTGAGGCCTTTACAAAAGACTCAGTGCTACCAGTTTATAAAAATTGACGACGTATGGTTACTTCTATATTTTAAGATTTTATTTTATATGTAAAATTTTTATTTATTTAGGATTTTATAATTATGTTAGCAGGATAATAGACTTGTATAGAAGTTGGAGCCGACATAAGTAGAGACTTGTGCTAAATGGTGGATAGTTAGCTCGGTGTGGATTAATAGCCCTGATTTCCTGGAACAGAAGTTCAAATGGCACCTTCCCTAACACCATCACTGAAATGCTCCCTACCCATGAGCCTCAACAAAATAAGGCACGGATAGATGTTCCATCTGATGGGTTTTGGACATAAGAACTTTCCCTATGTGCACATACAACCCTATAGCTTGGATCTAGGTTTTACTAATTGAACATGCTATAATTCCAAGACTTTCATGGCTAAATCTAAGAACAAAACATATGAAAAAGAGATCTAGAATAATACCTTGAGTTACTAGCTTGAAACCTTCTTGTTCATGGAGCTAAGAGTCACAAATGTCACTCCTCTAATGGCTTACAAACACCAACTAGCAAGAAGGTGACTTGAGAGAGATGAAGAAGAGGGAAATCGGCCCTAGGGTTTCTCGAATCACAATTGTGGCCGGTTTCCTCAACCCTATGGGTCTATTTATACTGTGAGCTCCTAGGGTTTCACCCTAAAACCCTAATTGGATAATATGACAACCCGGAATTTCCATTCTGTACAAACTATATCACTTCAATAGAAGTTATAGCAGTCACAGTTAACTTTCCGACTTTTCGCGTAAGTTTGAGTAATTCAGGGTTTACACTTCGGGAAATATCAGGAGAGTGGGTGCATTAGGGTTTTGTGCAACACTGTTATTCCAACACTCTATTATATTAGAGATCATTTCAGGAATAAAAATATTTTCTGCCAAAAATATCTCAAGACTATAAATAGAATTCTAAACCAAATTCAATCATTATTCACTTTTCTAACTAGAGAAAAGCCATTTTCTCTCTCACGGATCTTTGGGTTTTTATCCCAAATCGTGAGTACCTCTTGCTAGTAATGTTAGAAAGCTTTATATGTGTTTATAACATGATTTAGAAGGCTAAATCACTAGATCTAGGAGTTAACTCCCCAAGGTGTTCTTGGGCGGTAAACTCCCGAAACAAAGCCGAGACCGAACCTTGTGTTATGCAACTGACTTAGACTCATATGTATGTGTGTTAGGGACAAGAAAACAACCTAGAATCACCCAAGTTTGGGAGTTCACAGCCCAAGAGTTTCTTAGGCCGTAAACTCCCTTTTCAAACACAAAATGGTGTTTTAAGGCACCTAAGGCTTTAAGACTTTTATCAAGACTAGTTCCCATTTAATCTAAGGCCTTAAACACATCAAAATCGCTTATCAAAGTGAGTTTACGGTGAAGACTTGTTCTTGGGCCGTAAACATGAAAGGATGGCACCAAAGTGTGCCTAATGCCTTCATATGCTTTAGATAAAAGTCTAGAACCTATCCTTCATACGCAAGAGACTTGAAATCAACAAGAACACCATTCCAAGGGAGTTTACGGCCGTAAACTCCAAAGGAAATGGCCTTAGGGCCGTAAACTCCTAAATGGAGTGTTTCTAGACCTTAAACCCTTCCAAGAATTTAACCACCAAGTTGGAATAATTCTAGGAATCATTTGGAACTTCAAAACACACAAAACCCCCATGGTTGGGAGTTTACGGCCGTAAACTCAAGAGTTTACAACCATAAACTCCATGTGTGTTAGTATATGAGGAGTAAACTCATATATGGGGTCCTTTGGAACCCTAAACACAAGTGCCTTGTCCCACAATAGCTTAGATGCAATCCTTAGGGCTTAAAACACTTATATAAAGTGTTTATTATGTCTAGGATGTCTTAGCTTTATCAATTAGTAACTTAAGACTAATTGAGTGCATATATGTGTGATTATATGTTCATTAGGATCGTTGTGTGTGTACAAGTCCTCGCTTGACACCTAGCAATCCTATACCGTTCAGTTCATCCCAATCACCAACTACAGGTGAGTTCATACCCCTTAATCAATGATTTAAATGATTTTAAATGCTTTAATGGGGGGAATACAAGTAGAAAACATTATGTTATTAAATCAATCTTATGTATTTTATAACTGTGTTTTCACTAAGTAGATTTCACATATTTCAAAAGGTGTCACATGAAATGGTTTTCTATCTTAAAATACTTCGATAACAAAAGTATTAGTTTTGAAATGTTTAATGACATCAAGTCACTCTCTATTATAATTTCAAAACTCCTAGATATCTTGAAAAACCATTATTTTACCTTCTTGAATAAAACTATACTTATGCGCATATGTTCATTTATATGTTAGAGATTATAGTTTTCATCCTTCGTTCAGTTTCCCACACCCTGGTGTATCGAGGGTGCATAAATCTACTTGAACAACCACATACTTTCCAGTTAATTATCATAGGGATTGTTAGAAGAAACAAAACATTATTCCTATTACAAGGAATCACACAAGAGTCAGTTCATTCATGAGTCCATACCAGTACATTACCTGATACATGTGTACAATTACAATTGATTACATGATACCTGAGTACGTTTACATATACTTACTTGATACATGATTACGCTTACATGAACACATTACATGAATACCATATAGGAACACTGTTACTTAGGTGCATTATCCTGTATTTACTTACCTGGATACTTGTACTTAGAATTACGAGGATGATTTATTAGTATTTACTGTGTAAATTATCTTTCCTGTCCCAGTTCAATGGGATGATTCGGCGGGACTTACGATTCCGAACCCCACTGATTAGCACCAGTGGTCGATGAATGTCTACGGATGTTTAAGGTTGTTGCTTACTTAGTAGTCAGTGACGGGACTAACCATCCCTCTGTCCAACTGTTGCAACAGTGGATGAGATGTGAATCTTCGGAGGATCATTAGGTTAACGATCGATATTAGGAGATCGATGTTGGGACTAACCCTCCCTCCACCCTGCTGCCGCTATAGAGGATGAGGGGACACTCTTCGGATGTCCATAGGGTCTATCTTTCGCTTCGGCGATGTCGTGTTTGTCCTAGTAACCCAAGACAATAACACTTACATGATTATTTTCCTGTTTACTTTATTTTGTGATACTTTCACATAAACGAGGAGTTAGACTAAGTACTCAAGTACTAGTCAATAGAAAGGGAAAGCTATCATATTACTTACAAAACATTCGGGTCTTGGTAGAAGACTACACTTCATACTTATAGAACATTCGGGTGTTGGTAGAAGACTACATAGTCATAACAAAACATTCGGGTCTTGGTAGAAGACTACACTTCATACTTATAGAACATTCGGGTGTTGGTAGAAGACTACATAGTCATAACAAAACATTCGGGTCTTGGTAGAAGACTACACTTCATACTTATAGAACATTCGGGTCTTGGTAGAAGACTACATAGTCATAACAAAACATTCGGGTCTTGGTAGAAGACTACACTTCATACTTATAGAAAATAAGGGATTTTCTAGGGTTTTTCATACTTACATCAACATCTTCACTTAAAGGTTTACATGGCCTTCATGATAGAATTTCATAAGCATGACAATGACACTTAAATACTTATGAATTCACCAGCTTTAAAGCTGATACTGTCTTTCAAAATAACTTGTATTCTCAGGTCAACAGTAGACAGGTACGATGGCCAGGTTTTGAGAAGACGGAGCAGACAAGACTCGTCTTTTATTTTGATTGTATATTTTTGGTGTCTTACTACAATGAAAGAACACACATGTATTAAAATTCTACTTGTAATGCAATGGATGATGTTGATGCTTGTTTATTATATTACACTGTTGTGATACTGTACATGACGTCCTCCACCCCTGAACGTTTCCGCCGTTCGTGGTTTTGGGGTGTGACAGATTGGTATCAGAGCATTGTTTATAGTGAATATAGTATATCAACCCATAAAAGATATACTAACTATAAATACATCGGGATTAAAACACTCTGTCTCAAAGTTATACTTTTAAATAATAAAATATTTAAGTAAGTATACGTGCCTGCATTCATACTAAAATCAGTGTCACAATGACAAGAACAAAAGTATTACGATTGTTGAATATCACAAGTAAGGCTGGGGATATATGGTCAGTCTTGGGAATGGCATAGCCTGATCAGCTATGATGGTCCGAGTAGTGATTAGCATATGCCCAAGAATGGTTGTGATATGGCAACAAGTCTAAAAACTTACCAACACAACCATAAAGAAATACCATATGGGTATTTGGTCTTACTGTAATTATCTTAGTCAGTTCGTCTAATTAGCTATTTCTTATAATCCTTTTTCTCGCGTAGATTAAAATGGTTGGATTTCACCATGGCGATCCGTACTTCCCAAACCAAGGCAATGCTGGTTGGCTAGAGGCAGAACCAAAAGATGATCACCCAATCCCTTTGGATGATCACCATGCTGAAGGTTTTTCTGATAGTTCTGACTCGGATCCAGAAGTCAACAACCTACCCCCAAATGCTCAAAACCCAAACCTGAACCCCAGCCCTTTGTTTCAAGGACCTACACCTCTGTGGGCCACTAACTTGAATACATGGAGTCATGAACAGGGGTCAGCCCATTCCCTACAATGGAGACCGAAGTTTCTACAACCTAACTGAAGGAGGTTCTGCTAATAGAGTCCTACCAATCATGGTGCGTAGGATTTCTCGGAACACGATAATGGCTCAGGCGACTATCAATCAAGTTTTGGAAGTTGATGCCAACTCTGGTGTTAACACTGTCCACATTTGCCAACTAGAGTCTGCTCATGAAAGGACTCTGGTCCGCAATGCAAATCTGCAGAGGGAACTTGCTAAAACCCAAGCTGAAGTTAGAGAACTTCGAGCTCAGCAAGCAAGGTCAGACAGGCGTATAAGGGACATTGAACGTCTACTGTCAGGATCAAGGACTCATGCTAGCAGTTCTCGTCGCCGATAGAATATCGTCAATTCATCTTTTGGATATAACCTAGTTTATGTAAAACTTTGGTCTAATTTCCTATCTGTATAAATCTTAGACCTGTTAGGTCTTGATCTAGTCTTAATTCTGTCAAAATTTTCCATCTTGGTTGATGTAAGGCCTACTTCTATGCCATTTTTCCTGAACTTGTTACATCTGTAATTCTAGTATTATTGACGGATAACTAATCTTATGGAAATTATTATCCAAATGCTACCTTCTTCATTTAGTGATACTATTCTTCCTGTTGTTGGGCTATGGGGATTTAGTCCATGAGACACATTCATTAATCATTTATTCTTATCCATGTCGTTATCTTTTAAACGTACAGTTAAAGATGCCGCCACGCAAAAGTACAAGACGTAACCCAAACAACGAAGCACGTATACCACCACCTCCACCACCACCTGTACCTCTTCAACCACCAAATCCTTTCGATGCCAACATGTTCCAGGCAGCTTTCACAGCAGCAGTTGCAGCTGCTATGTCAGCAATCAACGCTCCTGCCCCTAGTGGATCAGGAACAGGTGCACCACCCTCGAACCACGGCGAAAGCCATGGACACCCTCGAGAATTCACTTACAAGGACTTCACAAACGCCAAACCCCGCAGCTTCAATGGGACTGGGGGTGTTATGGTGTTGAGACAATGGATTGAGAAGATGGAATCTGTCTTTGAAATCTGTGCTTTCCAGGAAGGCAACAAGGTCAAGTTTGCAGCTTGTACCTTCTCTGACAGAGCACTAACATGGTGGAACAACCATGATAACTATCTGACTTTGGTGGTGGCGTATTCCATAAGTTGGGAAAAGTTAAAGGACATGCTAATGAAAGAGTACTGTCCTCGAGGCGAAGTACAAAAACTCGAGCAGGAATTCTGGGGTCTACAAATGGTTGGATCCGACATCACGACCTACACAAATAGGTTCTGTGATCTGGCAAACTTATGCCCCGACATGGTTGCTCTCCAGAGCAAAAAGATAGAGAGGTATATCTGGGGACTGTCGCCCCAGATCCAGTCAAGTGTGATAGCTTCCAGGCCTATTACATTCGATAGCGCCAAAGAGCTAGCACAATCTCTCATAGACCACAGGAAACCTTAGAACACATCAATCCCTATACCCGTACCACAAAAGTCCAACCCCGACCACAACAGGAAGGGGTGGAATAAGAGGAAAAGAGGGGCTTCGCAAGGAACCTCCAAGAAACAACAACTTGTGGCGATCAATGCTGCCACAGTTACTCCTATCGTCCCTGCGAACCTCTTACCAGCAAAAACATATGCTGGAACTCTCCCAAAGTGCACCAAGTGCAACTTCCACCACCACGGACCTTGCAAGGAGATGCAATGCTCTAACTGCAACAGGAAGGGACACACAGTCCGTTTCTACAAGAGTCCAACAGCCCAGGCCGCCCAGGTTCCTAACGCTGGTATGGGCCAAGCTTGCTACGGTTGTGGCGAAGTGGGCCACTACAAGAGGAACTGCCCTAAAGCAGGAATGGCTGGCGAAGTAGGAAGAGTTATGGCCCTAGGCCACGAGGAAGCAGTAGCTGATCCTATGATAATTACTGGTACGTTCCTCCTCGATAGCTCATATGCTTGCATACTTTTCGATAGTGGAGCCGAGAAAAGTTTTGTAAGTCACAAATTTGCACACCTGCTTAAACAAAAACCATGTGCATTAGATAATTCATTCACGGTAGAAATGGCTAACGGGAAAACAGAGAGTACAAACTGCATATACGTAGGTTGTACCTTAACTTTCGATGGCCATACTTTCAAGATAGATCTCATGCCAGTCCCAATTAAATGTTTCGACGTTATCATCGGTATGGATTGGTTGAGTCTTCTTCCCGCTGACATTATGTGCTTCGAAAAAGCAGTTCGTCTTAACCTTCCTAACAACGAAACCTTAATTATCTACGACGACAAACCTAGTACGAGCCTTAGCATCATTTCGTGCATTCAAGCCCAGAAGTGCTTGCGGAAGGAGTACCATGCATTTCTCGCACACGTCGTCGATACCAGTCAAGAACTGAAAGACATCCAGAAAATCCCAGAAGTACGCGACTTTCCCGACATATTCCCAGAAGAACTTCCCGGTTTACCACCACAACGCCAAGTCGAGTTCAGAATCGACTTAGTGCCAGGGGCTACCCCCGTAGTCAAATCTCCTTATCGTCTGGCACCGGCTAAAATGCAGGAACTTTCCAGTCAACTTAACGAACTTCTCAAGAAGGGATTCATTTGACCGAGCTTCTCACCATGGGGAGCACCAGTCTTGTTCGTCAAGAAGAAGGATGGATCGTTTCGCATGTGCATCGACTATAGAGAACTCAACAAACTTACCATTAAAAATTGTTATCCCTTGCCCCGCATTGACGATTTATTTGATCAATTTCAGGGAGCCAACTACTTCTCGAAGATAGATCTGCGATTCGGATATCACCAACTACGAGTGTTAGAGGAGGATGTTCCCAAGACAGCATTCCAAACTCGTTATGGACACTACGAGTTTGTAGTGATGCCGTTCGGATTAACTAACGCACCCGCAATATTCATGGATCTAATGAATAGGGTGTGCCGTCCTTACTTGGATCAGTTCGTCATCGTCTTCATTGATGACATACTCATCTACTCTCGAAGTAAGGAGGAGCATAGTCAACATCTCCGTAAAATCGTAGAAACATTACGATCGGAGAAGCTCTACGCGAAGTTCTCCAAGTGCGAATTTTGGATTCGGCGAGTCGAATTTTTGGGCCATGTGGTTAGCGAAGAAGGTATACACGTGGACCCTTCCAAAATTAAGGCCATCGAGAACTGGTCAGCACCAAAGACACCTACTGAAATTCGTCAATTTCTAGGTCTCACTGGCTACTATCGCAGGTTCATTCAGAACTTCTCCAGCATAGAGAAACCTCTTACGACACTGACCCAAAAGGGCGTAGACTTTGACTGGGAAGAGAAACAAGAAAGAGCGTTGCAAACGCTCAAACGAACCTTGTGCACCGCACCAATACTGTCCCTTCCCGAAGGGATAGAAGACTTCGTAGTCTATTGCAACGCATCAAACCAAGGGCTCGGATGTGTTATGATGCAGCGAGGTAAGGTCATCGCCTATGCCTCGAGACAGCTGAAGACACATGAGGTTAACTACACAACCCACGATCTTGAACTAGGAGCAGTTGTGTTTGCTCTGAAGATCTGGCGACATTACCTGTACGGTACAAAAAGCACGATCTTTATAGACCATAAGAGTCTACAACATATTTTCGACCAAAAAGAGCTCAACATGAGACAACGACGGTGGGTCGAACTACTCAGTGATTACGAGTGCGAAATTCGTTATCATCCGGGTAAAGCCAATGTAGTAGCCGACGCCCTAAGTCGGAAAGAATATACTGGTCGTAGAGTCAGATCTTTGACTCTAACTATCCATTCACACTTGTCCACGCAAATAAAGGAGGCTCAGCTCGACGCTTTGAAAACTGAAAACGTGGCTGGTGAATCCCTTAGAGGGATGGATAAGAACTTGGAAGTCAAGGGTGGCGGAGCCTTATACCTCATGGATCAGATCTGGACACCGAAACACGGTGGCTTCAGAGACTTGGTCATGACCGAAGCTCACAACACTCGTTATTCCGTCCACCCGGGTTCAGATAAGATGTATCTGGATCTTAAAAAGTTATACTGGTGGCCTAACATGAAAGCAGATATTGCTACCTTCGTGGGTAAATGCCTTACTTACGCAATGGTCAAGGTCGAATACCAGAAACCCTCCGGTCTTCTACAACAACCGGAGATACCAGAATGGAAGTAGGAGCGGATCACTATGGACTTCATAACCAAGTTGCCGAAGACGACGGGTGGACTTGATTCCATATGGGTCATCGTCGATAGACTGACCAAGTCTGCGCACTTCCTACCGATCAAAGAAACAGACAAGATGGAGAAACTTACCAGAACTTACATTAGGGAGATTGTAAGGCTGCACGGTGTTCCTTTATCTATCATCTCGGACCGAGATAGTAGATTCACTTCGAGCTTCTGGCAGTCATTACAAAGTTCCCTAGGAACTAGGCTGGATATGAGTACAGCCTACCATCCACAGACCGACAGGCAAAGTGAGAGAACTATCCAAACCTTAGAGGATATGTTGCGTGCCTATGTGATTGACTTTGGAAAAGCTTGGGATATCCATTTACCCCTTGTTGAATTTTCCTACAACAACAGTTATCATACGAGCATAAAGGCAGCTCCATTCGAGGCCCTCTATGGCCGAAAGTGCAGATCTCCTCTGTGTTGGGCTGAAGTGGGTGATACCCAGTTAGCTAAGGGACGAGTTCCCGAAAGCACTCTCACGGGTCCGGAGATCATTCGGGAAATGATAGAGAAGATCGTTCAAATTCGTGAACGATTGAAAGCCTCTAGAGACCGACAGAAAAGCTACGCTGACAAGCGTAGGAAACCATTGGAGTTCCAGGTGGGCGACCGAGTCCTACTAAAGGTCTCACCCTGGAAGGGCTTGATACGCTTTGGAAAGCGTGGGAAGCTCAATCCAAGATACATAGGGCCTTTCGAGATTCTCGCAAAAATCGGCCCTGTGGCTTACAAGCTCAATCTACCGCAAGAACTCAGTAACGTACATCCTACCTTCCACGTGTCAAACTTGAAAAAGTGTCTATCCGACGAGACTCTTGTTATTCCACTCAACGAGATCGAGATCAACGAGAGCCTCAACTTCACGGAGGAACCAGTAGAAATCATGGACCGAGAGGTCAAGCAAACAAAGCAGAGCCGCATCCCGATAGTGAAGGTGTGCTGGAACGCAAAGCGTGGACTGGAATTCACTTGGGAACGTGAGGATCAGATGAAACTGAAATACCCTCACCTTTTCTCTTAGTTATTTGTAATTTCTTATTTGCTTAAATTCTAATTTCGGGACGAAATTCCTTCTAACGGGGGGATGATGTGACAACCCGGAATTTCCATTCTGTACAAACTATATCACTTCAATAGAAGTTATAGCAGTCACAGTTAACTTTCAGACTTTTCGCGTAAGTTTGAGTAATTCAGGGTTTACACTTTAGGAAATATCAGGAGAGTGGGTGCACTAGGGTTTTGTGCAACACTGTTATTCCAACACTCTATTATATTAGAGATCATTTCAGGAATAAAAATATTTTCTGCCAAAAATATCTCAGGACTATAAATAGAATTCTAAACCAAATTCAATCATTATTCACTTTTCTAACTAGAGAAAAGCCATTTTCTCTCTCACGGATCTTCGGGTTTTTTATCCCAAATCGTGAGTACCTCTTGCTAGTAATGTTAGAAAGCTTTATATGTGTTTATAACATGATTTAGAAGGCTAAATCACTAGATCTAGGAGTTTACTCCCCAAGGTGTTCTTGGGCGGTAAACTCCCGAAACAAAGCCGAGACCGAACCTTGTGTTATGCAACTGACTTAGACTCATATGTATGTGTGTTAGGGACAAGAAAACAACCTAGAATCACCCAAGTTTGGGAGTTCACAGCCCAAGAGTTTCTTAGGCCGTAAACTCCCTTTTCAAACATAAAATGGTGTTTTAAGGCACCTAAGGCTTTAAGACTTTTATCAAGACTAGTTCCCATTTAATCTAAGGCCTTAAACACATCAAAATCGCTTATCAAAGTGAGTTTACGGTCAAGACTTGTTCTTGGGCCATAAACATGAAAGGATGGCACCAAAGTGTGCCTAATGCCTTCATATGCTTTAGATAAAAGTCTAGAACCTATCCTTCATACGCAAGAGACTTGAAATCAACAAGAACACCATTCCAAGGGAGTTTACGGCCATAAACTCCAAAGGAAATGGCCTTAGGGCCGTAAACTCCTAAATGGAGTGTTTCTAGACCTTAAACCCTTCCAAGAATTTAACCACCAAGTTGGAATAATTCTAGGAATCATTTGGAACTTCAAAACACACAAAACCCCCATGGTTGGGAGTTTACGGCCGTAAACTCAAGAGTTTACAACCATAAACTCCATGTGTGTTAGTATATGAGGAGTAAACTCATATATGGGGTCCTTTGGAACCCTAAACACAAGTGCCTTGTCCCACAATAGCTTAGATGCAATCCTTAGGGCTTAAAACACTTATATAAAGTGTTTATTATGTCTAGGATGTCTTAGCTTTATCAATTAGTAACTTAAGACTAATTGAGTGCATATATGTGTTATTATATGTTCATTAGGATCGTTGTGTGTGTACAAGTCCTCGCTTGACACCTAGCAATCCTATACCGTTCAGTTCATCCCAATCACCAACTACAGGTGAGTTCATACCCCTTAATCAATGATTTAAATGATTTTAAATGCTTTAATGGGGGGAATACAAGTAGAAAACATTATGTTATTAAATCAATCTTATGTATTTTATAACTGTGTTTTCACTAAGTAGATTTCACATATTTCAAAAGGTGTCACATGAAATGGTTTTCTATCTTAAAATACTTCGATAACAAAAGTATTAGTTTTGAAATGTTTAATGACATCAAGTCACTCTTTATTATAATTTCAAAACTCGTAGATATCTTGAAAAACCATTATTTTACCTTCTTGAATAAAACTATACTTATGCGCATATGTTCATTTATATGTTAGAGATTATAGTTTTCATCCTTCGTTCAGTTTCCCACACCCTGGTGTATCGAGGGTGCATAAATCTACTTGAACAACCACATACTTTCCAGTTAATTATCATAGGGATAGTTAGATGAAACAAAACATTATTCCTATTACAAGGAATCACACAAGAGTCAGTTCATTCATGAGTCCATACCAGTACATTACCTGATACATGTGTACAATTACAATTGATTACATGATACCTGAGTACGTTTACATATACTTACTTGATACATGATTACGCTTACATGAACACATTACATGAATACCATATAGCAACACTGTTACTTAGGTGCATTATCCTGTATTTACTTACCTGGATACTTGTACTTAGAATTACGAGGATGATTTATTAGTATTTACTGTGTAAATTATCTTTCCTGTCCCAGTTCAATGGGATGATTCGGCGGGACTTACGATTCCGAACCCCACTGATTAGCACCAGTGGTCGATGAATGTCTACGGATGTTTAAGGTTGTTGCTTACTTAGTAGTCAGTGACGGGACTAACCATCCCTCTGTCCAACTGTTGCAACAGTGGATGAGATGTGAATCTTCGGAGGATCATTAGGTTAACGATCGATATTAGGAGATCGATGTTGGGACTAACCCTCCCTCCACCCTGCTGCCGCTATAAAGGATGAGGGGACACTCTTCGGATGTCCATAGGGTCTATCTTTCGCTTCGGCGATGTCGTGTTTGTCCTAGTAACCCAAGACAATAACACTTACATGATTATTTTCCTGTTTACTTTATTTTGTGATACTTTCACATAAACGAGGAGTTAGACTAAGTACTCAAGTACTAGTCAATAGAAAGGGAAAGCTATCATATTACTTACAAAACATTCGGGTCTTGGTAGAAGACTACACTTCATACTTATAGAACATTCGGGTGTTGGTAGAAGACTACATAGTCATAACAAAACATTCGGGTCTTGGTAGAAGACTACACTTCATACTTATAGAACATTCGGGTGTTGGTAGAAGACTACATAGTCATAACAAAACATTCGGGTCTTGGTAGAAGACTACACTTCATACTTATAGAACATTCGGGTCTTGGTAGAAGACTACATAGTCATAACAAAACATTCGGGTCTTGGTAGAAGACTACACTTCATACTTATAGAACATTCGGGTCTTGGTAGAAGACTACATAGTCATAACAAAACATTCGGGTCTTGGTAGAAGACTACACTTCATACTTATAGAAAATAAGGGATTTTCTAGGGTTTTTCATACTTACATCAACATCCTCACTTAAAGGTTTACATGGCCTTCATGATAGATTTTCATAAGCATGACAATGACACTTAAATACTTATGAATTCACCAGCTTTAAAGCTGATACTCTCTTTCAAAATAACTTGTATTCTCAGGTCAACAGTAGAAAGGTACAATGGCCAGGTTTTAAGAAGACGGAGCAGACAAGACTCGTCTTTTATTTTGATTGTATATTTTTGGTGTCTTACTACAATGAAAGAACACACATGTATTAAAATTCTACTTGTAATGCAATGGATGATGTTGATGCTTGTTTATTATATTACATTGTTGTGATACTGTACATGACGTCCTCCACCCCTGAACGTTTCCGTCGTTCGTGGTTTTGGGGTGTGACAGATAACTTAACCTCAAAGCAATCCAAATCCCTTCCTAGATAAGGACTTGGACGATTTCTAGGTGATCCATATCCCTAAAATTGTCCAACCCTATATCCATAAGAATTATCAGCTCAAAATACAACTTTCATACATTTGATAGTTTATACCCCTTTATTTAGTTAATCTCTTTAAGTCACCAAATTAATTCCTAATTAATTTATGACTTATATTAATCAAATAATATAATTATTCTTTTAATATATTATTCTTATAATATATTAATTATAATATCTCTTCTCTCTAAATCACCCTGTCAAGTTGCTATGGCGAAGGTAACCCAAAAGGACCATGCACAACTGGGTCCAGTACTTACCAAATATAGTTACAGCCTTAGACACTAATCCAACAGTCTCCCACTTGGATAAGTCTAGTAACTATAAACACAAACACAATCCGATTAGCAATCGTAGCTCTCAAAGATGCTATCAACTCTGATCTTATCAGTAACCTGTCCTTTAGATAAGGGATTGCATAGCCCTCTGTTTTGATATCGTGCAGACAATTTCATGAGACATTGTCATACTCATTGTCCAGCAACTATTTTCTCGATCTCAGATTTATTTTACATAGAACTTAATTGAACACATCAATTCAGTCCTGACCGGGCCCGGCACATAAGTCAAATCAAATCATCGAGCGGCCGTGATATTTCTTTTACCCTCTTAGAATAAAACTAACAGATAAACTTCGACTTATATGCATTTACTTATCGACTAACCAACTATACACAACAATGCGTTTTATGACATCAATTTACTGATGTGGTTTCTCATTATCAATGTACAACCAATTAGTAAATAATAAACCATATATCTAGGTTTTAAGACCATATGATATTATCGTCTTGCGATCACTCAAAGTGATTCCAGCAAGCGCGGGTTTATTCCAATGCTCAAAAGTTGTTCATAAGCACTCATGAACGTTGCAGTAAACCTTTGCTATGTCTAATGCCATTTAGACAATCTACACACCAATTCATGACAATCTTCATTCATACCTACTTCCAACATATGAACGATTGTGGACTGTTTGAATAATTCGATTATTCTTAATAAACTTAATTATTCTGGCAGTCAAAACATGCATAGTGAAACAATAGCTAAACAATTAACATAAGACAATAACATTACTCATAAATAATACTCTTTTACTTAATAATTAAATGTCAATTACATTTATCTATTACACGTTTCAAATACTATCTAATCTAAACTAATATCATCCTTCAGCCCAATACTCCTAGCATGCTGCAAATGCTTAACCCTGCTCAGTCCCTTCGTAAGCGGATCTACTGGGTTATCTTCTGATGGTATCCTCTTAACCACGAGGTGTCCTTATTCTACTTGATGCCTAATAATGTGATATTTTATGTCGATATGCTGAGATCTACCATGATACCTCGGTTCCTTGGTCAAGGCAACCGCTCCTTCATTATCACAGAAAATTTCCATAGGCTCCTTTATGGAAGGCACAACTCCAAGGTCGCCAATGAAGTTCTTCAACCATATTGTCTCCTTTGATGCTTCGCTCACTGCAATGTACTCTGATTCGCACATCGAATCAGCTATAGTTTCCTGTTTGGAACTTTTCCAAGTTACCGCTCCTCCATTAAGGGTAAAGATCCATCCCGACTGCGAACGATAATTGTCCCTATCGGTCTGGAAACTGGCGTTACTATACCCTCGCACCTTCAAGTCATCACTACCTCCGAGGACTAGAAACCATTCCTTGGTCCTCCGAAGGTACTTAAGGATGTTCTTGACCGCAATTCACTGCGCTCTACCAGGATTCCCTTGATATCTACTGACCATGCTCAAAGCGAAGGCCACATCAAGTCGAGTACAAGTCATAGCATACATGATCGAGCCAACTGCGGAAGCGTAAGGTACTCGGCTCATCTCAACTATCTCGACTTCGGTACTCGGACTTTGAATGTTACTCAACTTGGTATTACTTTGTATCGGTAGTTCTCCATTCTTCGACTTTTCCATACTAAAACGTTTTAGTACCTTATCTAAGTAAGTATTCTGACTAAGTCCTATTAGTCTCTTACTTCTTTCTCTCGCTATCCTTATTCCCAAAATATAGGAAGCCTCTCCGAGGTCCTTCATAGCGAAACACTTCCCGAGCCAGGACTTGACCTCCTGCAGAGTCGGGACGTCGTTTCCTATGAGGAGTATGTCATCGACATACAAAACGAGAAAGCTAACTATGCTCCCACTGGCTTTGACATATACACATGATTCATCTTTGCATCATACAAATTTAAACTCTTTGACTTTCTCATCAAAGCAAAGATTCCATCTGCGAGACGCTTGCTTAAGTCCATAGATGGACTTCTCAAGCTTGCACACTCTATTCGGATGCTTCGGATCGACAAAACCCTCCGGCTGAGCCATGTAACCATCCTCAGCCAACTTCCCATTAAGGAAAGCAGTCTTGACATCCATTTGCTATATCTCATAATCATGAAATGCGGCAATAGCTAGCATCACTCTAATAGACTTTATCTTCGCAACTGGTGAGAAGGTCTCATCATAGTCAACTCCGGGAGTTTGAGTAAAGCCCTTTGCAACCAATCGCGCCTTGTACGTGTGCACATTCCCATCCATGTAGGTCTTCTTCTTGAAGATCCATTTGCACCCAACCGTCTTACGTTCGGGCACATTGTCAACCAAATCCCAAACTTGGTTGTGATACATGGACTGAATCTCGCTGTCCATTGCCTCTTTCCATTTTGCAGACTCCAGGCCTGCCATGGCTTCCTTATAGCAATTAGGTTCATCTAGATTTATTAGTGTACCATCACTAATATACGTGTCCCCTTCAATAGTAATATGAAAACCATAAAACTGGGGTTGAACTCTAACTCTTTCGGAACGTCTAAGAGGTAATGACTCGTCAATAGGTTCAACCGGAGTTTCCTCCTCGGGTTGAGCGCCAGCGGTAGAGGTTCCTTTTATCATTCGACTCTTGAATCTCTTCAAGATTGATTTGCCTCCCACTGTCTCCTTGGCTTATGAGTTCTCTCTCTTGGAAAACCCCTCTCCTCGCAACGAAGACTACATTGTCACTCGGTCTATAGAAGAGATATCCAAAGGATTTCTGCGGGTAGCCGATGAAAATACATTGCTCACTACGAGGTTCGAGCTTGTCATGAGTTTCTCGTCTTACGAAAACTTCACAACCCCAAACCTTGATATCTGCCAACGAGGGAGCTGTCCCTGTCCACATCTCGTGAGGTGTTATGGCAACCTTCTTTGTAGGGGCTCGGTTAAGGATATGGGTGGCAGTCTCTAAGGCATACCCCCAAAATGAGATAGGTAGTGAAGCACGACTCATCATAGAACGAACCATGTCCAACAAGGTTCGATTGCGCCTTTCTGCCACACCGTTTAGCTGTGGTGTCCTAGGTGGCGTCAATTGCGAAACTATTCCACATTCCTTGAGATAGTCGTGGAATTCAAGACTTAGGTACTCTCCTCCTCGATCGGATCGAAGCATCTTGATTTTCCTGCCCAATTGATTCTCCACTTCATTCTTGAATTCTTTGAACTTTTCAAACATTTCAGACTTGTGTTTGATTAAGTAAATATACCCATATCTACTATAATCATCGGTAAAAGTCACGTAGAAGCGGTTTCCATCCTTTGTGGTGGATCTAAATGGCCCACATACATCGGTATGTATGAGATCCAATAAACCCTCACCCCTCTCACAAGTGCTAGTGAAGGGTGACTTGGTCATCTTTCCACATAAACAAGATCCGCACGTGTCATCTTCCTTAAGGTCGAATGACTCCAACACTCCATCCTTTTGGAGTTGGGATATGCGCTTCTTGTTGACATATCCAAGACGACAATGCCACAAAGATACGTTATCCATACTATTGGAACAATCTATACACAACACATCATTTCCTAGGTTATCTACAACCATAATAGTCTCATAAATTTCATTACAGGGCATTGCTTCAAAGTATAAAACACCATTTAGATAAGCATAAATAGAACCATTCATATTATTAAACGAATATCTAAATCCTTGTCTAAACAAACCATGAAATGAAATGATGTTTCTTGCCATATCAGGCGAGGAGCAACAATTATTTAAATGTAGACCTAATCCATTACTAAGCACTAAAGAATACACTCGAATCTTGGTGACAGGCGACGATCTTCTGTTTCCCATGATTAGATTTATTCTTCCTTGCTTCACATCTCTATTTCTTCTTAGTCCCTGCAAATCAGAACAAATGTGGTAACCACATCCTGTATCAAGAACCCAAGAAATAGTGTGAGATGAATTACTAGATTTAATTGTGTATATACTTGCAAAAGATGGCTTCATCTTTCCCTCCTTGATGGCTTGCAGGTATTCCGGGCAACTTCTTTTCCAATGCCCTATCTTGTGGCAATGATGACACTTTGCCTCCTTTGGGTTAGGGTTGGGCTTAGCAAGATCAACTTTGGTCCCACTAGAGGAGGAACCATCTTGGGACTTTGCCTTGCGGTGGCTCTTTGACGGAGCCTTCCTCTTCTTTCCCCTTCCCTGCCCTCTTGCCAAAACAGGATCAGCGGTTGGTGCGGGAGTTGGTGCAACAGACTTTTCCTTTAGGTTGCTCTCAGCAGTCCTTGGAGTTTGCTTAGGGTGACCTCTTCCTTGTTCATGTGGTAGGTCATCCTAAATTGGTTGTAGCATGAAGGCAAGGAATGAAGAACTATGTCGGTGGCCAAATCCTCCCCAAATTTAACATTTAACTTGCGAAGACGATCAACATATCGTTGCATCTTTTGCAAGTGTACAGTCAACGATTCTCCATTTCCCATCTTAGCGGTGATCATATTAGTGATGATCTCGTAGCGCTCTTGCCTCACACTTTGGTGGTACCTCTCCATCAAATCTTGATGCATTTCATATGGATACATGTCCTCATAGGACTTTTGGAATTCTTGGTTCATAGTGGCTATCATGATGCAATGTACTTTCGTTGAATCACGTTCATGTGTCTCAAAGACAGCCATCTCTTCGGGAGTAGCGATTTCCGGGTTGACCTTCTTGAGCTTTTCGTCAAGGACATACTCTTTGTCCTCATAGCGTGCAATGGTGCGAATGTATCTTATCCATTCGCTAAAGTTGGTACCATCGAAGGTCACCTTTTGGCAAAGACTCATTAAGGTGAATGAGTTGGCAGCAACGTTGTTTGAGTTCGACATCTACAAATAGAAAGGACAAAGATTGATTAGAATTTGGATCCCTAATTAAACACCCAAAATGAAAAATTATGGCTAGGACCCAACAACATTATTCACATATTAGAAAAAGGGATGCAGTAATCCAATCATGCAAATAATTTGGAGGTAAGTGAATGACGATTCACTAATTCTTCACCACGAAAACATAACTTTAAGTTTTATTGAGAATTCCTAGATTTTAAAGATTCATTGAACTCTTCAATGGCATGTTTAAATCTCGATATGCCCCTCTAGTTTGTGACTGGGATACCGAGGATCACAAAGCGGGTGTGAATTACCATGCAAATTTACATGGTGCCTTCATTGTTACAATCATCTATTCGATGTGCCGGTAAACCACACACGCTCCATCGAACTATGATAAACAATGAATCACCCTTTGCCACCTTTGCTTAGAACCAATTAGTGTGCCGGTAAACCACACACGCTCCACTAACTTCTTAGCAAGGGTGCAAAGTGCAATTTCATGGGATTGCATCAATTCACTTTTTCCTAAAGTAACTAAGATTGGGAATTTTATAAAATAGTTTAGTTACTTTATATGTTCATTATACTTATTAATGAGGAGAGAGAGTTGCCCTATCCTACCTGTTCGGCTAACGACCCTCTACCGATCAAGCAAGTGGTAGGTGTGAGTGTACACCCATTAAGCGCCATTTTATAGGAAGCAACCTTATACCCACTTTATAGACCGGCTTCGTGAATGAGGCCTACTAACGGTAAGACTAGCATTTTAATCTTACTTATATATTTATTAAGCTTTCAATAATATAATAGTATAGGGTTGAATTTTAAACTTGTAAAAATCTAGGGGTTGAAATTTAAATTCTTCTAAATTAAACTATTAATCACAAGATTCAAATTTCAAAACTTCGGGATAGAAATTGAACTTTTCAAACAATAGGGATCAAATAACAAATAATTCAAATTAAACAATTAATTTCATAATCATCTATATTTGACCTAATCCAATTTTAGTCATTAGATAATTACCAAATAATCTTAAATAGTCCAATATTTATCATATAAATAATTAATATTTAAAAGATTTGAAATTATCTATATTTATGTCAAGGATAATCATTAAATTAAGTTAAAATTCGGATTTTTACATAATAAAACGATTTAGGTATCAATCCAAGACAAAACAGCAACAAAATCCAGAATTATCCTCTGTCTGACGCTCGGACTCGCCGAGTCCAAAAACTGACTCGCCGAGTTGGGTCGACAGAGGGCAAGAAAAACAGTTAAGCACCATATTCAATTGAAACCAATCATGGCTCTGATACCACTGATGGGTTTTGGACATAAGAACTTTCCCTGTGTGCACATACAACCCTGTAGCTTGGATCTAGGTTTCGCTAATTGAACATGCCATAATTCCAAGACTTTCATGGCTAAATCTAAGAACAAAAAATATGAAAAAGAGATCTAGAATAATACCTTGAGTTACTTGCTTGAAACATTCTTGTTCTTGGAGCTAAGAGTCACAAATGTCACTCCTCTAATGGATTACAAACACCAACTAGCAAGAAGGTGACTTGAGAGAGATGAAGAAGACGGAAATCGGCTCAAGGGTTTCTCCAATCACAATTTAGGCCGATTTCCTCAACCCTATGGGTCTATTTATACTGTGAGCTCCTAGGGTTTCACCCTTAAACCCTAATTGGATAACTTAGCCTCAAAGCAATCCAAATCCCTTCCCGGATAAGGCCTTGGACGATTTCTAGGTGATCCATATCCCTAAAATCGTCCAACCCTATATCCATAAGGATTAGCTCAAAATACAACTTTCATACATTTAACAGTTTATACCCCTTTATTCAATTAATCTCTTTAAGTCACCAAATTAATTCCTAATTACATTATGACTTATATTAATCAAATAATATAATTATTCTTTTAATATATTATTCTTATAATATATTAATTATAATATCTCTTCTCTCTAAATCACGCTGTCAAGTTGTTATGGTGAAGGCAACCCAAAAGGACCATGCACAACCGGGTCAAGTACTTACCAAATATAGTTACAGCCTTAGACACTAATCCAACACCATCTCACCCACCACCACCAAAACTGTCGGTGGTAGAACCATCGACTGATAAGGACCAAATTATTACTGGCTTGCTAAACGAGCTCAGTGAATGTCGCGAGCATATGAAGTCACGTGATAAGCATTTAAAAGAGCATGATGTTACTTTAGCCATGCCTCTAAAACTTATCAGTAAGGCTCCTAAAGAAGACGTCGATACCTCAATGGGGGTGGAGGAACATTGTTAAATATTTCACTCCCAAACAGTTTTTATTTAGCTTTATTGTCCTTATGTTTTTACATTGTTTATAATTAAACATTATTGAGTAGTACATGCACTTATCCTACAAGATGCTAGTACCATAGAGTATAATGACAATAACTTATAGGAGCATGATTATGCGTTAGGCACACCCAAACAACCATTGAATAAAGACCTTGAGTAGTCATCTCCATGTATTAAATTGTCGGATATAAAAGTGATTTTTTAGGATAAATACGAAACGCCACTGACAGCACCTCTTACGCATTCTATGTACCAAAATGTTATGTCCATATAGTATAAGTCTACGTGGATACAAATGAAGAGGAAAGTTGTTGCATGACAAGATCCAGCATTGGTGGAAATTCTTTTAGAACATGGCGAACACAGTATATATAAAGAATAGGATGGTTTGTTGCTGGCTGCTCATCGTTATTTGACTGTTAATCCAAAAATTGAGTTTTGGACAAATTATATGTGGAAGGTTGGTTGGAATGTGATGTAAGTTATATAATTTGTGTGCGTATTATGTACTACACTTATGATAACAATACTTAATTTATTGCAAAAAAATTTCTTGGCAGCACATCATGTTGTGGAAGAATGTCACGATTATGGTCACGACGTAATGATGGTTATTATGACCACTACTAGAAAAACAGCCTTTTACGACGCGCAATTTATGATACGCATTGATTTACAATACGCAAAAGTGTGTGACCTAAAAATAATGTCATCTCTCCATAAATTTTAAGGATTTAGGACGCACATTTTTGCGTGCCCTAAAATTAGTGTCAAAAAAAAACACGGAGGGCGCTTTTTATAAAATGCACGTTATCTAAATATGTCGCTTTATAATTTTTAATGAAACGCGCTCTTTGGTAATAATAGGGAAAAGAAAAGCCCAAAAAATTAGAAACACCCGCTTGTTTCACTTCCCTCTTCACCCTAAGCTTTTTTCACTGCGTTTTTCTTTCTCCCCACACACACATAGACATAATCGACGATGTATGCCCATGTTCAAGCGATCTTTGTCAAATTGTTGATCTCGCCTACGATTGAGTGTTCTTAGTCCCGGTCCACCTCCGGTATACCCTAACTCCATCGATCTACTTCCTTCACCATCTCTGCTGACGCTCACCCCCGCCACTTCAATCGCTGTTCTTAACCGATGTTGCTTCTCTCTTCCACCGCCATCCATACTCTTCACTAGACCTTCCTCGAAAAGAGATCAACACACAAAGGCTCCTTCTACATCGGTTTATTCATCCATCTCCCATCGTTATCAGTTTATTCATCCATCTCCTTCTTAAGGTGAGTTAGGGTTTTAAACTTTATACGATTTTATTGAGTTGCAGGATTTGAATAATATAAAGGATGCGTTGAAATACTCTGCTCAGATGCTATTGGAGTCGCGTACTTCGAGACTTTCCCCTCACAAATAATACAAGGTCTGTAATTATACTCATAGAACACTTTTCTTTAGTGATCTGATATAGTGGTGAATGAAGTAAATAAAATTGATGTGTTTAACTATGAATGTGTTTTGTTTTCGGTTAGATATGAGGGCATTTGATGAATTGAGGAAGCTAGATATCTTCTTCAAGGAGGAGAGTAAGGGTAGTTGCTCGATTATTGAGTTGTATGAACTTGTAGTTAAATTAATTTAGCTTCTTAGATCTGATGTATATTTCTTGGATAATTCCTAATTATATTGCGTTTACTTATTCAGAACATGCTGAACAGCCCATCCGATTGGCATGATCTTGTTCGACATGATGTAAAACATGTACGTTTCAGACCTCAGGTTTCCTCTTAGTGCTTAATCAGGACTCGAAATTTTTATATTAATGTATTTTATGTATGCCTTCATATTTTGACGAGATTCATGTTTGTTGCAGGTTATATGTTCGGTTTGTGACACTGAGCAGCCGGTATATTTCGGTGACCCAAATTGAAACCGATTGCTTGAGTTTTCTTCACTGTTTTCACTAGATTTATGATTGTTATATTGTCTATCAGGTTGCACACATCTGCACAAACTGTGGAGTCAATATGGGTGAATACTTTTGTGAAATTTGTGAATTCTATGATCATGATGTACGGATGCAGTATTTGCAGGTCAGTGAGCTATGTGAAAGAAGATCATATCTTTCTTGAATCCATCCTATTAGCATATTTACCAAATTAATTTTATCTTTTATTTATTTCTCATTCACCTTCCAAACCATTTTTTGTCCAGAGTTGGTGGTCATGAGAAATACTTTCATTGCAAGAAGTGTGGTATGCATCATTATCAATGCCTTTTACTTCTGTAATAAGATTCAATTATTCTGATGACAGAAAGTCAACGCCTCCAACGTGAAGTATACATATACTTCCAATTATTCTAATGGTTTGCAATGCCAAAAAGTTTCCTTTTCTGATTATCATCTTCTCTTTCTATTGCCATATGCTCACACGAATTTCTGCCAAATTGAAAAGATTTCTGGCTAACCTTTAGTTGTGAATGATTTTTTTGTCTTAAATCTTCCATATGCTAGAGGAATCTGCCATCTAAAATCTGCAATGGCAAATTTTTATGAATTTTTTATATTTTATTTTTCTGCCAAAGATTACTTTCGTGCCTCAAATATGCTACTTCAAATTGGAATGTCAGAAAGGAATGTAAAGTCCGTAAAACTTTTTATCTGGTTTGTGATATCTGATCTGCCAATTGTTTGCAATGCCAAATATACTAAATTTCTGAGGTTTTAATTATTTTTTCGATGAAGTTAGTGTTGGTTCAGGATTTCATTAGGTCTTCTTTCATATGTTTGTTTTGATTTGAGCTTATGTTTAGGTACTTTTAGGGTTCAGTTCAACCTGTATAATATGGTAGAAGTAGAACACAACATGAATATGAGTGAAGGATTTTGTTGTGGACAGGTTGAGTTTAGAGTTGAGATTTGAGAAAGAATTAATTAGAGTGGTGAGAAAGTAGGACAACGGCTGCTAGACCGACATGGGCACCTACAAAAAGTGGCAACGAACAAGGCGGAACACGTATATTTGGTCCTTCTCAAAAATATTTGTGTAGGGATATTGCTTCTCACACAACCGTCAAGCCCAAGTTACTCTTTTTCTATTTGATACTTTACTTTTACTTATATATCAATATTCAATAGTATCTATCTGCAACAAATCCTTAAATATTATATCTATCAATACAGAAAGGATGGTCAAGACACCTAAGATGAACTAGAAAGGAGATACGTGAAAGAGGAGTTGGTGGAGCGTGAGCACATATACTTCTCATCTAAAGACAAGGGTTATGTTGGTAAAATCACATCACATCACATGACTCATATCTTCATTTGTAATCTATAATAATTATTAATTATTATTAGTGTTGGAATGGCTATTCATTAGTTGACTTGCGTGTATCAATGTGGTTGCAGAGGATAGAGACCGTAGAAAAAGTGGTCATCACCTACTAGAAGGTTCATATTGCATGTTTTCATTGCTTTTCTAACCAATATGAATAGTATTACAGTGCTCATATCTTATAATTTTGTCTAGGGTAACATGCAATCAAAATATTGACACTTATATGTAGTGTGTATTTAAATAGTGATTTGTATGATATTGTAGGACCTAGATGCATTCTTTGCAGCTATTGTTGTGAGTATTGCCACTCTTCGGTTGTTTTTATCACATAGTTGACAAGGAGCTGTTGTATCTATTCAAACTAGGCTTAGAGAAATGGTTGCAAGAGATGAGTTCAGAAGAAGAAGAAGATAAAAGGATGCAACTATAGTTCAAGTACTATGGATGAATTATATTTGAAAAGTATTTAAGAAAATGATTAGAAACAAGGGTGAATTTGTAAAGATTAGTTAGTTACTTGCTGGTAGATCTTGAATATGAAAAGGGTCAATGGATTGTATTTTTTGTATCTAATTCGTTTGTAAATTTTTGTTACAACTTCTATTGATTTCTTTTATCTTTCCATGGAGCAATTATTTGTATGACATTAAATTTTATTCAATGGATTGTATTTTTTGTATGTGATATTTTATTTTATATTATGAGACATTAAATACAAATTTAATTTGAAAATTAGTAAATCTATAAATAATATTTTTTTAAACATTTAAAATTACGATACGCAAAAATGTGTGTCATCTTCATTTATGACATGGCCTTTCTTGATAGTGTCTTCCTTGACACACAATGTGTGTCGTAAATGTGTGTCGTAACTGCGCGTCGCAAATAGACGACGCACAAAAATGTGTCGTCTTTCGTTATGACAGGGCCTTCCTTGACACGCATTTGCACGTCATCTGAGCGTTTTACGACACGCATTGCGCGTCGTAAAAGGTTGTTTTTCTAGTAGTGGGTCCAACTTTATAATTTTAGGGTTTTACAAGTATATAAGCATCATACCTCAAGGATTATAGCACCCTTTTCAACCTCCAGCCTTCTATCATGAAACCATATCCTCCCTTTGAGAGTTTTGGTTGATTTTGGTGCTCTTGGTACACCTTGAAGGAGACGAAGAGGGTTTTTGGAGTAAAGATCAAGAAAGCCACTCTACCCCACACTTGGAATCATTCTTTGGACCATTTGTAAGACTTAAAGCTTCTACCCTTATGATTAATGCCTTGTAGATCTAGCTTTCTTTGTATATTTTTAAGGGTTTTAGTATACCACAACATCCTATGGTGTGCATACAACCTAAATGCTTTGGATCTATGTTTTCTCTAATTATAGATGCAATATTGTTTGTAAAACATTAGTCTACAACTACCATACAAAATGATATAAACACATAAAATTGAGTTATGAAGTTACCTCTTGGTTGTTGCTTGTAGAACTTGTTGTGTTTGGCCTTAAGAACTTAGTGCCCCAAGTGTTGCACCTCAAATGGAATCACAACACACCTTTGGAAAAAGGATGACTTTTGAGAGAATATTCTTACACTCAAATCTGCTCATGAACTCTTAGAACATCTAGTGAACGATTTTTGATGCTAAGGGGCTTCTTATATAGTATGGCAAGATTAGGGTTAGCACCATGTAAACCCTAATTCCCATGACTCTTCATATTACCTAGGATCCATTGGTTAAACCTCCATGGACTATCCAAGGACTACCATATTGGTTTAACCCATCCTAAATAACAATTGGCCCACACTATAAGAATCATTGATTTACCAAATTAATCCCCATATCTTTAACTAGTCTCTTTTGATCACAAAATTAATTCCAAATTAATTCTTGATCAATACTAATTAAATCATATGATTTCATATTAATATATTAGAACATATAATATATTAACAAATCATAAATACCCTCTTCTTAAAAGTCCATCCTATCAAATTGTCCTGGTGATATGCAACCCAAATGGACCATGCTACTCTCGGGTCAAGTACATACCAATTGTAATTATGAGCTTAGACACCTAATCCAATATATTTTACTCCATACGACGTGTTTTAGGTGATATTCTTTCCTTTAGAACTAGCTTGGGTAAAGGACATGCATGGGTCATGCATGTCCATAAAGTTAACATTTTTATGAGCATTTAGTGTCCTTAAATCTTTCTAAAAAGTTACAGTTGAGGGATTAATTGATTAAGGACTCAATCCATTAAAATTTTTCTCATCTGGTAGTCACGACATGGCATGGAGAATCCCACGACGTGGCGATGGAGGACTCCTCGACTATTTTGACCAGACGTGTCCACGACGTGGCCAATGGGGGTCCATGTAGTGGTCACTGCTGATTGAGTTCACTGAGACTGAATTGGCTGAGTTGGAGCATGATTGAGTTTCGGATCGGGTTGAGTGCGTTCGACGTGACTACGGGTTGGTCATAATGTGATGGTTAGTTGTAGGTGATGTTGACTGTTGAATTTGACCTTGATCTTTAACATTTGGCATGGGTTGACTTTTTGTCAAATTTCTAGTTTTAAAAGGTAGACTTAAGGTTTACCTTATGTGGTTTTAGTAGGAAGTGTTTAGAACCCGTTAATTGGTTGTGAGAGATGTTAGCTATTAATTATGTCGACAAGGTGAGTCTTATCACTATACTATGTAGGATTCTAGTTGTCTTTCTGATACCTGCATGTAAGTCCAGGCGGCAGCCCCTGGGATATGTATAAAAGACTAGGTGGTGGCGCCTGGAAATTCTATGCAAGACTAGTGTCTGGCCCCGACAATTATATGTAGGATGCTAGTTGTATTTGTGATGCTTGAATGGAAGATCAGGAGGTGGATCTTGGCACTTGTACGTAAGACCAAGATTTGGCTCCTAGTATAACAAGAAAATAAAATGGTTGGCTTATGGTTGATAGTGACATTAAGACTATGGGTCACCTATATCATTTCACAACCTGTGTATGGCATGTGGTATTTTTGAGAACTCACTAAGCTTTTTGCTTACGGTTTTGTGGTTTAAACATTTTATAATGCCCCATTCCTGGTACGCAATTAAATTATTAAAGTATTATTTTTGATCTACTCGAAAAGTTGGTAGCCCTAACTCGTCGAGTAGATGCCAGAAAGGACGCGAGGTTTAAAGGGTCTACTCGGCGAGTCCAAGCATGGACTCGACGAGTAGGTATGTCATGAGGAAACCCTGTTTTTGGGGTTTTCACCCTATTTAAGCCACGTAATTCCCCTTTGGGCCTCCCTTACCAGCCTCCCTGTCCTCCAGAAACCCTAATTCGATTGAGAGCTTCTCTTTTGAGATTTTGAGTGTGTTTTGTGTTATAGAATATAGTTGGACGAGCTTGGAGCTATCAAGCTTGTGGAAGAGGATCAAGATCCAGGATTACATTCATCTTTGGCAGCCTTCTCAGGTAAAAAGATCTTAGTTTGATAACCCACAACTTAGATCTCCTTTAATGTTGATTTGTGGGTCTTTTTGACCATATTGAGTAGGATAAGTTGCTTCTCATGGGTTGTATGACAAGCAAATCCCTCTTTCCCGTGATATTTAGCCTCTAGAGTCTTAAAAGGAGTCTTGAACCCGTTTCCATCCAAGCCACGGTCATGTTCATGGAAGTAGGTTGTTATAACTTAAGTTTGGGTCCATTTGAGGCGTGCAAAGCCATCAAGTCTCCATCTTTATAGAAATGGACCATGGAAACGACCTAGATCTGTATTTTGGAGCTGTAGAAGGGTGGAATCAGTTAACTAGGTTATATTTGCAAGGGACTCGACGAGTTCATAAGGGGACTCAACGAGTCCGATGAAGAAACCTCCATGATCTTCATAGGACTCGGCGAGTTAGATGATCTTGTCCCTTTTTTGATTATGCCAGGGCCCGGCGAGTCTGAGGATGACTTAATGAGTCAGTTTGACCAATCGTGATGACAAGTAGCTTGGGAACTCGGCGAGTCATGGGGTGACTCGGCGAGCCGAATCGCGATTCCAGGGTTCTGAGTTCTAGAACTCGACAAGTCACAAGGCTGACTCAGCAAGTTTGGTCAACTTGGAAAGTTGACCTTAACCAGAATGTTGACTTTGACTAGGGGTAAAATGGTCATTTTACCCTAAGAATAGTTATCTATTTTTGACTAAGTGTCATTATGGAAATTATAGCTGGAGAGTCGCTAGAGCAGCAGACATCGATTCCTCACCCAGATTTTAAGCAGTCAGTCATTCAAGGTGAGTTTCCTTTCAGTAGGGACGGGTCAAAGGCACCAAGGTCGGCCCGTCTATATGATATGTTAGTAGCTGAGTGTGGGTAGGGCCCAAATCTCACAACAGTCTAGTATAGGCGGGGTCAGATTCTCTTAGTATTACTTGAGCATAGATAGGTAATTACTTGGTAGATATAGTTGTTGTATGTGTGATACTTGTATACATGCTAGTAGAAGAGTATGGGTGGGGCCCGAATCTCCTAGACAGTGGAGTGTTGGCGGGGCCCGAATCTCCTAGACATCAGAGTGTGGGTCGGGCCCAAATCTCGTAGTCAACGGAGTGTGGGTGGGACCCGAATCTCCATGAGAGTGGACGGGGCCTGTGTCTCCTAGTTGTATGACATTTGTATAATATGTGGTAGTTTCGGGAGACTCACTAAGCTTCGTGCTTATAGTTTCAGTTTTGGTTTCAGGTACTTCCAGTAGCAAGGGGAAGGGCTCGGGGTGATCGCATGGCACACACCATAGTATTCAGCCTTGGGATTGTTTTGATATTCTGATATTTTATCATATGTTTTGTCACAGTATTTGATACGACGTTTTGAGATACAAGATGTATGGTTTTTTTTTATGATTATGGGTAATTTATGGTTTTATAATAATTTTCAAATCGAAATTTTTGGACTGTGTTTTTGGGATGTTTCACATTTTCAGCTACTTCTAGTTCTAAAGGGAAGGGCATGGCTTGTTTGCACAACATCCCCTGATGGCTTTATGCACTAGTTGTTATTATTGTACTCTGAAGCTTTAAAGATACCTTTTACTCTGATTGGTTTTAGAGCAAATGGTTGTATAGATTTGATGTCTTAAAAACGAAAAGTTTTTGGTATTTTTGGGACGTTACAAGTTGGTATCAGAACCTTGGTTTTAGGGATTCTGGCACACTCTTGGCCGTGTTTGAACTCAAACTAAGGAATTGATAATCTTTATGAATGAAAATTAATTTTTAAAAAGGTTTTTTTACGAAGAAAGGGGTGCGATGCATGCAATCAGCCATGCTCAAGTAAGTGATTCCCAATATATTCATGCATATTGATATGTTATATGTGTTATAGAATGTTTTGCATGCTAGAAATTTGCATAAGGATATGTTTACAGCTGCATGATAGAATTCCAATTAAGAGAGATACCTATTAGGAAAGGTGCCTTTTAATGTTTTGTGGCCTATAGAGTTTTACTACTCGGATGTTGCTTGCTTTGTGCTTTGTAGAACTCATATTTTAGTAAGTTAACTATTAAATGAATACATTAAGTTACATGTTGCAGAGGTTAAATAGTTTTAATGGCTGATTTGGCCCTATTGCGCAGCTCTTGTTTGAGTTCAACTGTTGTAGGGTTAAGTCTTTTTTTCGAAAAATTATTTAAGTTTTCTTGCATGCAATTGTATTCATGCAGTAGTTAGCTGACATTAGTAGGAATTTTTCAGCAACTGATGGCAGGGTGAGGTAGGGATCCTAGGAGAGCCTAGGAAGTGCTATAGTGTGAATGGTGGGTTTTAGGAGTATTATTTTTATTAGTTGACTTATAGGTTTCAGGATGATTCTCGAGAAAAGTATGGATAGGTGTGGAAGGTAGTATTGGGCCCATACTACTGAAAGCACAAGATCCATACTCGAATCAAGGAACGTGACAAAGATTATGAGAAGCTTGTTGAATGCAAAATTCTTCAGGTATGTTTTGATCATTTGTATGGTTGTTTTTCAGTATGGTGATGAGCACTCATGGAGGAGGTTCTGGTTTTCGTTTAGGCTCAGTCTCTGGTGTTGAGCCGATTATGAGATGATACATGAGTTTGTTATGTCTAAGATCACTCGCGGTATTTTTGAGGCAAATCCTATGATGTGTGGTACCATTAAGGAGTGCATCATGTAGCTACTGGATGATCGACTTGGGGTTTTTCATGAAAAGATTTTGGCCACTCATCTAGGATCACCGACTCTCTCTTTTAAGGAGTTCAAGGCTTGTGGAGCTTCAGACTTCTTCAGGAAGAAGGACCCTACTGCCAGTAGACAGCGGATTGCTGACATGGAGAATGCTCATCAAACTAGTTTTCACCCTGAGGGATAGAAGGTGGGATGTTCATCCTACCTTCTGAGGGCTGGAGCGCGTGATTCGTGGGAGGAGGTGGGTTATTCTTTGGAATTTGAGGCTGTGGCGGCCATGTCTTGGGCTGATTTTGTGTCGAGCTTCAGGGTGGAGTTTATACCTGCCATTGAGGTGTAGTAGTTCGCGAGGGAGTTTCACGAACTTCTCCAAATGATGGAGAATGTGGTAGAGATCACCCCCAAGTTCAGGGAGAGGGATTTTTTTGGTCTCGTAGTATGCTACAGATGAGGAGATGAAGAAGACAAGGTACCAAGATATGCTACATGATGATATTTGGGAGTTTGTGAGCTTGTCGAGTTGCAAGACCTTAGAGGATATGATTGCCAGAGACCAGGAGCGAGAGATTGAGTTAGAGCTTTGTACGAAGCAGAATCTAGCTTAGGTTCAGACATCAGGAGGCTTAGTAAAGAAACCTAAGACTTTCGATTCACGAGCTAGGGTCTAGCAGAACTAGAGCCATTACGGTAATTACAGGAAACCACACATTGAGATGTGTCGATCTAGAGGTATGAGTTGCTACAAGTGCAGTGAGATTGGTTATGTCAGCAAGGATTTTCCTAGGGATTAAGTTTGATTTGTTTTCACTACAAACAGGTGGCCCATTAGAAGGCCGACTGCCTTAGACTGACGTGTGGAACGGTGATGGAACCTACTCCAACTACATTGAGGATCACTAAAGGTCGTGAAGGTGGGGAGGAGGCTCTAGTGGTGATGATCTGAGCATTTTAGTTGCAGTCCGAGGATGCCCGAGTACCTGTCAGATGTTGTTGCCGGTACGTACCATATTTAATTCCTTTTTTGCTTTTATTATTTATGTATATGATTATGTTATTATGTGTGTGAGACGTAATGTTCGAGGAGTTTAAATCTGCACTTAAGGTTCATGTTTTCCTTTATGATTGTCTGGTTATTATCATTTGAGAGATTATCATGTGCCATTCTGCATACCGTGTAATGCCTGAGTTGCCAGGTATCTTCTTTTGTTTCTTTTAGAAAAATACTAATATATGGGGAAAGGATCGTACGCTAGGCATACATAGTGTACACACAGTGTACACAAGTGAGGCATGAATCGGGGGAAGTCCTTGCGTATGTTGGGCATACCTATGAGTATGTTGGGCTTAGTCAGGCTAGAAGCAAACCCTAAATTTTAGGGTTTGCACCCTATTTAAAGACCGTATGTCCCTCCTAACCCTCATTCACTTAGACTCCATCCCCCTTAGAGTGTTAGAACCGAACCCTAGACCTCTTTCATGCATTTTGAGCTTACCTTGTGCATTTTTGGTGTTATTTTGTGGTATTAAAGAAGGCGTTTGGAGAAGAAGCAAGGACGTGAAGAGGGATTGTAGATCCAAAAGTTTGGCATCATTTCTGACCAATTTGAGGTATAAATCTTTAACCTTGACCATTGCATGCTTAGATCTAATTTTGGGTTTTTTATATTGTATGTTGGTACATAGTTGAGGTTCCTTCAGTTTTAGAAGTTTCAGTCCATATAAGCTGTCCTTTTAGGCTCTAGGAGGTATTTGGAGCCACAAAAATCGAACCTTGATGGTTTAGACTCAACCATGCAAGTGCTAGATAGCAACTAAGTGAGCTTATAGACTTAATATGTGTCTTAATCCCCATCCATGCATGCAAAAGCATAAAGATTATAACTTGATGGTTTGGGACGTTTTTAGGGGCCTGGATCTATGTTTTAGATGTTAGGACTTAATGGATTAAGTCACAAGAAAGCTCTTAGGATGGCTGGCCAGTATGCTGGCCATATTAGGTCAACCTCCCATATCAGGTCAAGGATAGCGTACGCCAGACGTACATGCTGAGTAGGCCCTGTGTATGCATACAATAGATAAAAAGTGGTTTTTGCTCTATAGGGTATTGGGCTTGGAGTTGTTGGGCCTCAAGCCCACCTGTGGACTAAGGCCTCTGGACCTAGGCCTAAGATTTATGGTATTGGGCCTTAAATCTTAGTTATTTGGACATGGACATTTTATTTGTAAAGATGGGCCTTGGGAGGAAGAGGCCCAATAGAGTAAAGATTAGGGAACCTTTGCCTTACGATATGAATCAGGGTTTGAACCTTGGGGTCAGGTTTAGATCTAATGACTAATTAGGAAGTTTGTTGTGCTATAGGGAGAGGAGTCCCGATTCATCCACAGAGTACAATTTGATATTCACAATTGAGGTGAGTCTCCCTTCGTGAATGTTACGGGTCGAAGGTACCAAGGCCGACCCTTTATTTATTGCATAGTATGATGGTTGTCTCTGTGATATTTATCATTGTTCACTTATTTCTTGATGATCATGTGATTTATGTATGTTATTATGTGGTAGTGGTAGGGATGAAATAGACCCCATAACTATTGAGTATTTGAGATATTGAAGCTGATTTAGCATGTTTGGTTATTTAGGGAAGCCTTTTTAGGGTTAATCGTTTTGTTTTTTCTTGTGGTGCCTTTACAGTAGAGATTCTCCAACGAGCTCTTCTAACGTATTGATTTTATATTTTTGGTAAATATTTTATGTTCCCTATAAACAATAATTAGGTTAGCTTTTGATTTAAGCTTTTTCTAGATTAGGGTTGTCTTTGTACGTTCAGATTAAAATCATTATACACAAAAAAATTTGATAGATTACTTGCATATGATGGTGATTGGTTCTTGATTGTTCTTGATATTCTGCATTCATCATCTCAAATTTATTCTCAACAAGTGGTGTTAGAGCGGGTTCTTGTAGATCTCAGTGATTATTGCAAGAATCAATATTGTTTATAGAGATATTTTATCATGAATCTCACCTTGTTCTTCAAGTTTTGTAAGTTTTATGAAAAGAAAAAGTGAAATACCTTGTTTTATTGCAAAATCTTATTCAGATCTGTTAACTTCTACTCTTTTTTTCATCTAATTTGTTCGTGAATCGTGTTTTGGAAGAGAAAAAGAAGAAGAATTTCATGTTTATTCACATATTTGTGTTCAGATCTACTTTATCTCTCTAAAAATCATCTCATACCTATTTTCTCTCTCTAGAAATCTTATCAGATCTATTTTCTGTCTCTTCAAATTCAGCTTCTTGTTGAAGATCCAATGGATCGATTATTCTTTGAATCCATTTTAGAACTTGGATTAAAGGTTACTAAACCAATTTATGGTGTCAACAATGTGACTATGTTTCATATTCTTGGTGAATATACGTTGAGGGATGTTACTGAGTTATATAATCTTTTTGTTGATCGGAAAATATCTAAATACTTATGTGTTGATATGGGTGAGTTACAAAAGGATGAGAGAATAGTAGAACAATTTTGTATTATCCATAGACATTAAGATCGAGAAAATGAACAACAAATTTTGGAGATGAAAAGACTTGAAAAGAAAAAGGAAGATATTCTTGATGTTTTAGGTGTTCTTGGTGGAGTTCATAATGTTCTTCATGTTTCTGAAGAAAAAGTGACACCAGATGTTCTTGTTGAGGGGAGTCAAAAGTTTCAAGTTTTTCAGAAGTATCACCATCTACATCTAGTTGTTATGAAAATAACTCTCAAAGAAATTCTTCTGAAATCATGAAAGAAAAGAAGTTTTGTTTAATTGGAACCCAAACAGATGATTTTTGCTATTTTGATGATGTTTTTGAAGGATTGGTTACTTACAGAAAGCTAATTATTCAAGATGTTCAAATTTACCAAACTCCTAAGGATTGTGTTCAAAAGTCTTCAATTGTCCAGATTCAGAAAGGTAAAGAGGTTTTTCAGATCCGAAATTTGTTTTTGAAGCCTAGACATCAGAAAAGAAAGAAGAAGAATAAGAACAAGAGTAAAATAAAAAAGGTTTTGATGCCTAAGGTACAAGTACCTAATGCATGTGAAAAGGTTCAGAAAGCTTAAGTCAAGAATGTTCAAGGAAACTTTTAATTATTCTTCAGATAAATATGTTTGAAGTTGGAGAAAAGAGAAAAGAGTACTTGGTTGGCTTAATGAAATTTATGAAAAAATTTTGTTTTCCAACTAAAAGGCGGGTATTATTTTCAGAAGATGATCGATTCTCTTCAAATAAATGGGTGTGCAAGAAACCAACTTCAAGCTTGAATCTTAAATGGGTACCAAAAGTTTCATAAAAGTTTTGTCTAAAAAAAATCAAAAAAAGGAACAAAATTTGGTGAAAGCTGACGAATTTTAAGTCAAAATGATGAAATCTTGTTGAAGGAATCAATTTTTATTGATTTTTAATTGTTGGAAATGATAAAAGGCTGAAAAAGTTGAAAAAGTGGGTGAAAATGTCATTTTCTGCAAAAGGAGGGCTGAAATCTGACATTATAGCAAAAAGTTAGGTGAAACTGTCAGTGACTGCAACCAGAGGGTCAGATTCGGAATAATACACAAAATTGGTTAGTTTCCGAGTTAAGGCATAATCTATCATTTCTTTAAAATGTGGTGAATGTTTTCGGAGGTTTGGTCAATTGCTTAAATTAGTTCTAGTGAAACGACGTTGAAGAACCAAAATCAGATTCGTAGCTTCAACTCTCTCAATCGAAAATCAACATTTGGAACTTAGTGGCACAATCAGATTCGGAAGTCACAGTCTCGGAAGTGACGGACAAAATCACAACCCAAAATCAAGACTCGGAATCCGAGACTCATATTCAAAATCAATCTCCGTATCGCTCCGAACGCTTGGAGTCGTTCGGAGATCTGCGTTCGGAGTTCTAGGCTCGTTTGCAATCCTTGGTCTCGGAATTGGAATTTCTAAATCGGAATTTTAAACCTTCAATTGGAGTCATTCCGAACTCTGAAGATGTGTTCGTATACGAAAACAGAAATTGAATTTCATCTATTTACCTTCGGAATTAGCATTGAATGTCACGAACTCGGAAATCATTCACCGGGATCGGAGTTCTGGAATCGGATTTTGGAATCTGTATTTGAAATCCGAAATTGCTCTCGTCCAAATCTTTCCTCGCATCTGAATCGGAAAAGTCATTCTCAAAATCGAACTAGCAAGTGAATGAAGTTATTAATAAACACCAATCGGAATTATTTGATGACTCGTAATTGAAGAATCGATCGAAGCAATTTGATTCGTAACTGGTTGGACTTTTTAAAGTCAAACAACGTGTTCATACTCCGATCCAGTGGAGAAGATGAAATTTTTTCAAATTCAGTCCTCTGACTTTTATACCTTTATAGTTTGTACCCCAGCTCTCAAAATTCTTTACAATTTTGGTTTTTATCATTTTTATCTCTTTCTTACCAAAACATTTTCACTTCTTATCTTTTTCATTGTTCTTTATCTTTTCAAACTCTTCTAAATAATAACTTCTTATTCTATTCTTTTTGTCTAATATTTTAAAACCGAAAAATACAAATTAATTTTTGTTATTTTTCCGGTTTTAGTTTTTGAGAATCGTGTCTATTCGAAAAGGATCTATTTCATCAAATCTGACGGGTTTTGAAGATCTATTTGACAAACTCGCTCCTTATGACAGAGCAAGTTATACGACTTACTCTATGAGATAGTGAAGATTGTTGGTGACTCTTCTTAACTTTCCGGATTCTCTCCATGGTATTTGTTGAATATTCAAAGGGGAGAGATGATTATTCAAGGGAGAGGTCGTATTTGAAAGATACTATTTGTTTCTCTCACTTTGCAGACCCCATGTATCGATGAGTCCCACAATTTAAGGGGACAAATGCCAAGAAGATCGAAAATCGTTTTGTGATTCCCTGTAGCGCCTTTACAGTAGAAGTTCTTCATAGAGCTCTTCTAAGGCATAGGTTTTATATTTTTGGTAAATATCTTATGTTCCTTATAAATAATCATTAGATTAGCTTTTAATGTAAGTTTTTTTTGCAGATTAGGGTTTTCTTTGTACGTTCATATCCAAATCAATATACACAAAACCTTTGACAGATTACTTGCATGTGATGGTGATTGATTCTTGATTGTTCTTCATATTCTGCATTCATCATCTTAAATTTATTCTAAAAAATAACCGGTTGAAATTGACCGGAGGGTAGGTCGGGCACCCATATATGCCTAGTAGGGTAGGTTGAGCACCCAAATATGTTCGACAGGGTAGGTCGAGCACCCAGATATGCTCGGCAGGGTAGGTTAGGCACCAATATATGTCTGACAGTATGTTGGTGTTGTATGTGGTATGGTGGGGGAAACTCGATAAGCTTTGTGCTTACCATTTCTGTTTGTGTTTCAGGTACTTCTAGCTCGAAGGGGAAGGGGTCGGCTTGATCGCGTCTCATCACACTATGATTTTCCATAGTAGAGATATTAGGACTTATGCTATGATAATGTTTTTCTACGAATTGTCTTGATTATATGCTATAACTATCTTGTGTTCGCATGGTTTTGAAATCAATGATGTTTTGTGTTTATGAATTTGGTAAACTTAAAAATGAAATTTTTGAATCGTATTTTTCAGTATGTTGAAAGTTGGTATTAGAGCCTTGTTTTGAGGGATTCAGACATACTCTCGGGTGTATTTGAACTAAAATTGAGGGTTTGATCGATGAAGGTCACGTCGTGGTTCATCATATAGTACTCTCTTACGAACTCACTATATGAGACAGGAAGCAACTGAAGAACCCAGTCAACAGCCAGTTCCTTACAGACAACGGATCCCAACATTCTTAACCTATCAATGTGTGACTTCATCTCTAGGACGTGTGCACACACTGACTTTCCTTCTTCATGTTCACTTGCCAAAAGGGCTTGAGTGAGTTTGAACTTTTCAAGACTTTGAACTTGTGGGTTAGGGAGAACAATAGGAGGAGGTGGAGGAAGTGAAGCATGATCTTGTGTTCCTCGATCGAATCGTGGAATATCATCTTTATGTGGAAAGCTTGTTCCACGGGATTTGGGAAGACCATAGTTGTCATACTTTGACATCTACAAAACGGGGGAAAAAATTCAAGTTAGTTGATTGATTGAGTCCTTAATAAATCACCCAAATGAGATATTAAGGCTAGGACCCAACACAATATTCCACAACATAGGAGAGGGATGCCGTAACCCAAATTGCAAAATATTTGAAGGTAAGTGAATGACGATTTACTAATTTTCCACCATGAAAAACGAAAAAGAGATTAGGTTTTAAATGTATTGAAAAACTCCTAGATCCTATGAGATTCGATGAACTTTCCTTGGCATGTTTAAATCTCGATATGCCCCTCGATTTGTGATTGGGATGCCGAGGATCACAAAACAGGGTGTGAATAACCATGAAAACTTACATGGTGCCCCCAATGTTACAGTCACCTATTCGATATGCCGGTTAACCACACACGCTCCACTAAACTATAACAAACATTAAGTCACCCTTTGCTACCTTTGCTTAGAACCATTTAGTGTGCCAGTTAACCACACACGCTCCATTAACGTCTTCGCAAGGGTACAAAGTGTAATTTCATGGAATTGCATGAAATTCACTTTTGCCTAAAGTAACTAAGATTGGAAATTTTGTATAAAACATTTAGTTACTTTATACTTCATTATACTTTTAATGGAAAGGGTTTTCCCTATCCTACCCGTTCGGCTAACGACCCTCCACCAATCAAGGAAGCGGTGGGTGAGAGTGGACACCCTTTAAACGACCATTTTATAGGCCATAACCTTATACCCCCTTATAGATCGACTTCGTGAATGAGGCCTACTAACGGTAAGACTAGCAGTTTAAGTTATACATATATAATATTAGACTTTTAATGTTATATATAGTATAAGGGTGTACTTTACACTTCTAAAATACTAGGTGGTCTAATTTAATAAATTATACTTTTAATTTAATTAAATGTAAACCATATTACTATGGATTTATCAACTCTCTTTTAATTATACACTTAATTAATTTAATAAAACCATAAGGGTGCAATTTGAACTTTTTCAAAACTTAGGGTTTTAGAATTTAACATTTAAAACATTAAAGCTTTTAATTAAAATTTAAATTCCAAAACTTGAGGGAAAGTTTTGAAACATTTCAAATCATTAGGGTTTAGAATTTAAATATTTCAAAATCAAACATTTTAATCAAAAATTTAAATTCCAAAACTCGAGGGCAAGTTTTGAAACTTTTCAAAACACACAGGATCAAATAGAAAATAATTTAAATTAAACAATTAATTTAATGATTATCTAAATTTGACTTAGTCAATATTACTTGCAAGACAATTTACCAATTTAATTCAAATAATCAGTTATTATCATATAAGGAAATTATCATTCAATCAAATGGTAATTATCTTTTGCTTGGTCAAGAATATACTCAAATATATGATAAAATTCGGATATTAATGACCCAAAGCAATTAAGGCAAGTATCCTCAAGCAAAACAGCAAGAAATCCCGAAATCAGCTCTAATTGATGCTTGAACTCGCCGAGTTCCACTATGAACTCGCCGAGTTGTGGCTACTCGCCGTGTCCACAATGGGACTCGCCGAGTTCATCAGTCAGGGGAATAAAAAACGATTTTAAGGCTTGAACAAATAAACAATGCACCAATACAATAGAAACCAATCAAGTCTCTGATACTACTGATGGGTTTAATCCATAAGAACATCCTATGTGCTCATGCAAACCCTAATGCCTAGATCTAGGTTTCTCTATTGTACATGCAATTCATCCAAGACTTTAAACCCTAGATCTAGCATGTGATAATCAATATTAACATAAGAATGGGGTTTAGATCTTACCTTGATTGTTATATAGCAATAACAATCTCAAATCCTCCTTATAATGACTTTAGAAAGCTTAGAGTCACAAGTGTCACTCCTCTAATGGCTCACAAACACCAAGAGCAAGAGAATGAAGAAGGAGAAGAGAGGAGGCACCCAAAAACGTGTAGAAACCCTAAGGAATCAGTTGGCCACATTTTTGGTGCCCTAGGGGTCATTAAATAGTGAGGCTATTAGGGTTATCTAACAAGGAAACCCTAATTTGACTGCTTAGGCTCTAAGCATCCCATGGACTCCCTCCTTAGAGGCCTTGGACGATTTCTAATGGGTTTCCCCATAGAATCCGTCCACTCCATCATCTATTGAGTCCATTAACCCAATATTCAACTATCACACAATTGACAGTTCTAGTCCCCTTTATTTAATTAATGTCTTTTAGCCATAAAATTAATTCTTCATTAATTATTGACTAATATTAATTAAACAATATGATTTCTCCTTTAATATATTATTCTCATAATATATTAATAAATCATAATTAATCCTCTCGCTCCACAATTCATCCTATAGTTGCTTTGGTGAAGGCAACTTAAAAGGACCATGCACCATCGGGTCAAGTACATACCAAAATAGTTATGGACTTAGACACTAATCCAACAGAGGGGGCACGTCATCGCTTATGCCTCGAGGTAGCTGAAGCCTCACGAGGCGAATTACCCGACACACGATTTAGAGTTGGGGGCAATGGTTTTTGCCCTTAAGATTTGATGAAACTACCTCTAGGGGGTCCGTTGTACTATTTACACGGATCACTAGAATCTGAGGTATTTGATGGATCAATCAAATCTGAACATGAAGCAGAATTAGTGGCTAAACATGGTGAAGGACTATGATTGTGAGATCCTTTACCACCCATGGAAGGCTAATGTAGTGGTCGATGCTCTTATCCGCAAGGCAGTCGTGGCTATGATCAAGGATATCTGTCTGAGGATGACAGTGGTGACTCCTCTTCTAGAGCAGATTCGGGAGGCCCAGTTGGTGGCTATGAAGGAGGAGCACCAGAAGAGTGAGTGCATCGTGGGTCAGATTTCCTCCTTCAATTATGATAGTCAAGGTTTATTGACATTTCATTGGAGAGTGTGGGTCCCATACTCAGGCAGCGTGGGCAAAATCCTAATGGAGGAGGCGCAAAAATCCAAATTATCCATCCATCCCTGGGCGACGAAGATGTATAGAGATCTTTATCCTGATTGTTGGTGGCCCTGCATGAAGCGAGATGTAGCTTGGTATGTTGAGAGGTGTTTAACCTACAAGAAGGTCAATGCCGAGCACCAGAGGACTCACGACAAGATGCAGCCATTAGACATCCCAGTGTGGAAATGGGAGGAGATTACCATGGAGTTCATCACTAAGTAGCCACAGATGGCGTGAGGAGTCAATGTGATATGGATCATTGTGGATCGATTGACCAAGAGCACCCATTTCATTCCGATCTAGGAGATTATTTCTGCCAAGAAGCTGGCATATATCTATATCAGGGAGGTTGTGGCTTGGCGTGGTGTGACACCCCCAAAATCACGGCCAGAAAAGACCGGTTTAATTTATGCTTTTAAAATGATTTCAGAGTAGTCCTTTGATTTAAAAAGAGTTGCGGAATTTGTTCCCAAAACAAATATGACAAAAATAAGATTTACCAAAGCATTTCTTAAAGAAATGTATTTTTCATTATATTACAATACTCGGGATGTCATGTTCCGATAAACAGACCAAAAGCATAAACATTTAAATACAGACCTTACAACAGTTATTTACAACAACAGGTCTATAAACCAAAAATAACTTGAAAAGTCGTCCAACTTATGCTCTGGCATCACTACCTATAATACAAAGAAAACTGAGTGGGTCAGGCTTGGGAGCCTGGTGAGCATATAGGGTTTTCAACCCACAATAAGTAATTAAATTTATTTTCATCAACCAACAATAACCCAATTACCCATTCCTGTTATTCTCACATTACATCCCTAAAACAACTAACACAATGGACCTAGTCTAAGAATATTTCATCTGGGCGACAACACATGCATTCGGGGGTTTCCCAGCAATATATGTCAAATAAGGCAACCATGAGGGGGATGGAGTACAACGAATGAACACCCAAGTTCATTAACACCTACAGGTGGCGAGCCTGCTAGCGTTCCACAGGACTGTCTAGAAAAGTCTATGGTCGTCATCTAAACTCCGCTAGATGACTTAATCAAAAACAACATCGAGGCCTCTCATTTGTTTATCACACATCAACTATCTACCCATGTTCTACCCAACATATTAGTAGATAAAAAAATATATTTTTATACATAGTTTAAAACCTGTATAGCATTCTCATTCAACACATATTCCAAGCAACAAATGAGACGTGTACACATAACACGTATTTCATAGAGAATAAATCATATCTATGAGATAGAAGAAAGTGAATATACATTCACATATATAACAACAAAATATACACATAACACGTAAAAATACTTCATAATTATGCGTTAGAAGAAAGTGACTACACACTCACTTGACCAGAAGATGATTGGACAACACTACGACTTGTAGAAGTAGTATTCTTCGGTAGATCTGGAAGATCTTTACAAAAAATGGCTTCTCGCAGGCAGAGCTTCAATTTGGGAATTTCACTTCTCGGGATCTTCGGGGCTTCGGGACTTGCTTCAGGACTCAGGATTAATACCGGGGCTTCGGGATATTTCTTGCACAAAAATCAAGGCAAAACGGGAAAGAGAGAAGAGAAAAGGAGCAAAAAGGCCAGCTACCCTCGCACCCTTTTATAGGGCGCATTACGCTGGGCATAGCTTGAAATCGTCATCGGAGCACTCGAGTCCGAGGCGGTTCATGCACCGAGGTACGCTGGGTGTACTCAACTACTTTGGGCATAGTTCGGATCGGATCAGTGACTCCTTCGGATATTATCCAGAATTCTTAATTAAATATATATTTTAATTATTTATAAAACTTCCAAAATTCATATCTTCCTCATACGAACTCCGTTTTCGACGTTTTTTATATCCACGCGTAGGTGAGACTACGCTCTAAAACTTTCATTTAGACTCTGTCGGCTGATTTCAAATTTTTTTTATTATTTATTTTTAGTAGGCCGGGGTAGGAAACTCCGATATAAATTCATAACTTCTTCGTCTGACGTCCGTTTTCGTCTATCTTTTTATCGTTGCACTACTAATGACGAGATCTTCGATTCTCGTTTAGATTGTTTTGGCTAAAAACCGCTCGATCTCAAATCGAGTATTAGGGTTGCATACTGCTATGTCGAAACTTCGGAAAATCATAACTTCCTCATGCGAAGTCGGATTTGGACGATCTTTTTATGGACGCTCTTGGTTTAACGAACTCTACAACATTCTTTTATATCACTAAGGCTAAATATCGCTCTATTTCAAATTCACATTTTACGTTATTCAGCATCGTGCCGGTCCGGTCACAAAACTTTGACAGGTCATAACTTCTTCGTTATAACTCAGATTTTGGAATTCTTTATATCTATGGAATCCTTGTTTCAACCACTACAACTTCATACAAGGATATCGGGCTTATCTCATACTTTAATTTTGACGCTTATTTTATTCTTAATTCATTAAATTATAATAATTAAGAAAATAAATACATATATCACATTATTCACATAATACTCAAATATTTCATCATTAATACTTCAAAAAGAGTTACAAAGGTTACCCTAGACTATTACATCAATGATAATGCCTATCCTGGAAACGCGGGTGTTACACACGGGGTGCCGGTTTCTGTGATTTCTGACAAAGACGTGTGGGTCACTTCTAAATTCTGGAATAAATTTCATGATAAGATGGGTACTCGTATGCACTTCAGCACGGCCTTCCACCCGCAAACGGATGGTCAGAGCGAGTGGACCATCTAGACATTGGAGGATATGATGCGGGCGTGCGTTCTAGATTTCAGTGGTAGCTGGGATACATACCTCATGTTGCCTGGGTTTTCATATAACAATAGCTACCACGCCAGCATCGACCGATCTCCCTTTGAGATGCTTTATGGGAGGAAGTTCAGAACCCCAAATATTTGGGGTGAGGTCGGTCAACGAGTCATGAGGAGTACCAAGGTGGTACTGAAGATGATCGAGTTGATTCAGCAGGTCTGGAGTAGACTCCAGACAACTTAGAGTCGGTAGAAGAGCTACGCCGACATACGCCTATTGGACCTAGAGTTCCATGTCGGGGTTATGGTCCTCTTAAAGGTGTCACGTTGGAAATGTTTCATTCACTTCAGGAAGCAGGGAAAATTGGGCCCAGTTATATCAGACCCTTTAGGTTTATAGCCTGGGTGGGCAAGGTGGCGTACCGACTAGATCTTCTGGAGGAGCTTAGGCAGATCCACAACACTTTTCATGTCTCGTAGCTGCAAAAGTTCTTAGTGGATGATTCCGTGGTGATTCCTTTGGAGGAAATTCAGGTGGATGATCGCCTGAACTACATCGAGAGGCCAATAGCAATTCTCGATAGGAAACTAAGGATCCGATGAACAAAATGGTCGAGTTGGTGAAGGTGCAGTGGCAGCACTGTAACTGCTCAAAATGGACGTCGGAGCTAGAGGACGAGAATAGGTACCATTACCTGGAGCTTTTTCCAACAGCAGCAGCAGCAGACTTCGAGGATGAAGTCTAATTCAAGTGCGGGAGATTTATAATGCCCGAGTTTCCAGGTATCTTCTTTTGCTGCTTTCAAAAAAATATTAATATATGGGGAAAGGGTCGTACGTTGGGCGTACATAGTGTATGCACGGCGTGCACAAGTGAGGCACGGTCCGGGGGAAGTCCCTGCATATGCTGGGCGTACCCATTCGTATGTTGGGCGTAGTCTGGCCATAAGAAAACCCTAAATTTTAGTGTTTACAACAAATTTACAGACCTAATGTCCCTCCTAACCCTCATTCTCTTAGCCTCCATCACCGTTAGAGTGTTAAAACCGAACCCTAAACCTCTTGCATGCATTTTGAGCTTACCTTGTGCATTTTTGTGTTATTTGGTGGTATTAAAGAAATAGGAGTTTGGAGAAGAACAAAGGACGTGAGGAGGGTTTGTAGATCCAGAATTTTGGCATCATTTCTGATCCATTTGAGGTATAAAGCTTTAACCTTGAACTTACATGCCTAGATCTAGTTTTGGGGTGTTTTATGATATATTTTGGTCCCATAATTAAGGTTCCTTGAGTTTTATAAGTTTCAGCCCATATGAGCTATCCTTTTAGGCTCTTGGAGGTGTTTGGAGCCATAAAAATGGTCCTTAATTGTTTAGCCTCAACCATGCAAGTGCTAGATAGCAACTAAGTGATCTTATGGACTTAATTTGTGTCTAAATCCCCATCCATGCATGTAAAAGCATAAAGTTTATAAGTTTATGGTTTAGGACGTTTTCAGGAGCCTACATCTATGTTTTGGACATTAGAACTTAATGGATTAAGTGAAAAGAAAGTTATTAGGACGGATGACCAGTACGCTGGACGTACTCTTTGGTATACTGCACGTATTGGGTCAACCTCCCATATCTGGTCAAGGCCAACGTACATCGGGTGTACATGTTGAGGACGTCGCGCGTACACGTACAGTGGATCAAAATTGGTTTTTGGGCTATAGGATATTAGGCATGGAATTGTTTGGCCTCAAGCCCACCTGTGGACTAAGGCCTCTGGGCCTAGGCCTAGGATTTATGGTATTTGGCCATATTGGGCCTTAAAGATTAGTTCTTTGGACTTGGACATTTTATTTTCAAAGTTGGGCCTTGGGAGGAAGAGGCTTAATAGGTCAAAGATTAGGGAAGCTTTGCCTTATGGTATAAATCATGGTTTGGACCATAGGGCCAGGTTTAGATCTAATGACTAATTAGGAAGTTTGTTATGCTATAGGTAGAGGAGCCCCGAGTCATCTATGGAGTACGATTTGACATTCACAGTTGAGGTGAGTCTCCCTTCGTGAATGTTATGGATCGAAGGCACCAAGGCGGCCCTTTATTTATTGCATAGTATGATGGTTGTCTATGTGATAATTCTCATTGTTCAGATATTGCTTAATGATCATGTGATTTATGTATGTTATTATGTGGTAGTGGTAGGGGTGAAATACACCCCCTGTAACTGGTTGAAATAAACCGGAGGGTAGGTCGGGTACCCAGATATTCCTGGAAGGGTAGGCCGAGCACCTAAATATAATCGACAGGGTAGGTCGAGCACCCATGTATGATAGATGGGGTAGGTCGGGGCACCCGGATATTCCTAACAGTATGTTGGTGTGTATGTGTTATGGTGGGGGAAACTCACTAAGCTTTGTGCTTACCATTTTATTTTGTGTTTCAGGTACTTCCAGCTCGAATGGGAAACGGCAAGCTTGATCGTGTCGCATCACACTATGATTTTCCACAATAGAGATTTTGGGACTTATGCTATGATAATGTTTTTCTACGAATTGTCTTGATTATACACTATACCTATCTTGTGTTCTCATGGTTTTGGAATCAATGAGGTTTTGTGTTTATGAATTTGGTATACATTAAAATAAAATTTTTGAGTCGTATTTTTCAAGATGTTACATACCGAGAGCCACATTTAGAGGATATATGGATGATCCGGTCTTAGTATTCGGCGTGGGGAACTGTGTGTTTTGCTTGGAGAGTCAGCGACGAAATTTACTTTCATGGTTTCGATGCAATGGTTCCAAGGAAGTTGTTGTGTAAGGATATTGGACTATTGCATTCAGAATTCGTAGAGATCCTTCATCGTTGCATGATAATAAGGGATTGGTCAAACTGCAAGTATAGAATTAGTTGTTGTCAAGTTCATGCCTTCAGGCATGTCAATATGGTCCTTGCGTCAAGAGCTTTTAGGTGAAGATCTCATTGATGTTAGTTGTTCCTTGCTGGAGCACCTAAGATCAAGCTAAAAGGGTACTTGAGCACCTCAGGTTAAATGTTAGTTTAAAGGTTGGTTAGCTTGTTGGATCGATCATTATATTTAGTGGGGGAAGAGTTGTTGTTAATCTATTAACCAATTTCACGGTGTGGTTGATGCGTGTTTTCATGGGTTTTGTTTAGTAGTAATTGGATCTTTGGATTGGTTATCTATCCATTTTTGATAGTTGGTTTATTCATTCTTTATCATCGGTTGAGTTTATTTAATGATTTTTGAAATGTTTCAGTCAAAAGTGTTTTGTTTGAGTCTATCTTTCATCGAGTTTAGTGAAGTGTATACCCTGGCCTTAGGGAGTGTGTACCCTAGATTTTTGGGTCGTGGAATCTTATTTCTTGCAAGCTCAGGTTGGTGGTTGTCTTGAGTAGTGAGGTTATGGTATGGATTTGGAATTTTGAATAGTTATGAGGTGGACAGAGAGTAGCTAAATCCAAGTGGGGGAGAATCGTATGGGATTAATGGAAATATTCCAAAGTGTGAGTTCAATACGAGTTTCATATCCAAGGGCAAGTGAATAGCCAGTTCTAGTTGTGGTTTAAGTCAAAGCTTTTGCAAGGAATAAAGTTAATCGGTCAGTGGTAATCAAGGGAGAAAATGTTAAGAAATCAAGTTGTCTTGTTTGAAGATGTGAAGCATCGATAGCAGAATATTTTGGGTTCTTGGCTAGGTAGAGGTTGAGGGTTGTATGGGAACCCCCTTCCATTTTGTCTGAGTATGGATTTGGGGTTCGAAGCATGAAGCCAAATGTTTGATAGGGTCAAGCTGGCTAGGGTATGTTTTGTGATGTTTCTGCTAAATATTTTGGTGTATAGTTGGCCAGACCATAGGGAGGGCCCATGGCAACCGTTGACGTATTGTAATACTACGTTTAGGTTCGTAGCATTCACTGGGATGAACTAGGTTGTTGTGGAAGTGTTGTAACACTACGAGTTGGATCATAGCATTTACTAGGTTTAGGTAAGCCATTGTAAGAATGTGAAGGAATATGGTCAGGCCCATACCATTTGGTAGATCGAGTTATGTTGTGGCAGGAATGGTTGTAAGACTATGGGAGGCCCACAAGATTCATAGAATTGATATGATATAAGCTGATTTGGGGTCAAGAGTGATGTAAGACTACAGATTGGTTTGTAGCATTCACCTGAAGTGAAACAGACTAGATATTGTTCATTGATGGTTGGTCAGTTGCCCATTGTTTGGTATGAAGAGGTATTAGATCTGTATTGACAGGTAGGCTAGGATAACCTTTTTCGGTTAGACTCTTCGTTGGAGTATTGTGGTGCGACCATGTGTGAGGTTGTCATATTCAACAATCGGTTAAGATTTATGCATTTCAGTATACTAGTAGGACAACGTGGAACCAAGAAGACCTTGGATAGATTGAATTTGCAAAAAAATTTGGTCCGCATGATGTAATGTATATGTTGGGCTGTAGTGCCAAGGGTTGGGGCTCGTGTTGGGAGCCACCTTTATACTTTAGTGGAAGGTTAACGGCATCGGTGAATGGTCATGGATTCAGTTCCCCATATACCAGTGAGATAATGCAGGGTTATAGAGGTTTTAGTCAGTTCTAGGTCTCGGATTAGAGTCATCATGGTTGTGGTTTGAATGTTTGTATCTGTCTGGAAGTCAGGAACAATATAAGGTTTTCAGATTTCAAGTAGAGTAGTTAGACCTTCTCTTTGATGGTTAGTGAGGTGTGTTAGTGTTCGTTCCATCGTTATGACTCGTGATTTCTACTAAGATTTGGTTTGGTAGCAATATTGAAAGGCAGTCTTCTATGTGAGATGATTTCTCAGTTACGTTTAGGATTCTGGTAGTTCAGTCAGAATCGGCTTGTGAAGTAAGGTAAGTTTTAAAGAAAGATTTCGATGATGAAATCTAATTTAAGTGGGAGAGAGTTGTTGTAACGTCGTGATTTTTAACGTAATTTCTTTTTACTTAAAAACACTTTTTATCATAATTTGAATCTTTTAAAAATATAACAAAAGTAGATGTTTAATTTGATAAAAACATCTAACATATCTAAAATGGTATCCTCTAATTAGCATAACTACCCTATAAGAAACCCCTTTCACCACTCCAATTCTCGTACACTTGTCACACGACCATCTAGAAAGACTGAGTAACTAATCCCCATTATGGCTTAAGATCTTTCAACCGATTAAACTTTCAAGGTTCTACCTATACAACAATTGTATCCCGCAAAAACAAGCAAACATCAACATAGACATGTTCCTGATACAACCTTAACTAGCAATGAAGCATGTAATAAAATTCATCATATTTTCACTATGTTATAGCATATGTCTACCAATTCATTACAGTTTTAACTCAAACTGAGCATGCTAGATGATCAGCCAATTCAAAAAATATAGCCTGTAAGAAAATAACATACCATCAATCAAGCATAACATATGACTATGGATTTTATTAGGCATAATCATCGCAATCAAATTCTACTAGCACATATCAATCACAGCGTGAAATCAAGAAATACCAAGGCATAACCATTCACAATGTGCACACAATCAAATTTACCAAACAAGAATTAGTAATTATGGCATGATCCTAATTTTGCATCAATAATACACTTATGAGATTTAGTTTTTGGTTATGCACAAATGTTAAATATATTATCGACTCACACCAAAAAACTAATTTTGCACATGCATAAAATTCATCAAAATGAAAGTGTCATAAAAATAACTCATAAAATGGTAATAACACAAATCACATGTTAGATTCAAAAATATTATATCATCATTATACACAAGTAATAACTAGGTTACCCTAATGTGAATCAAATCACCATACGGATTGCATTTTTCAATTAAGAACTTTAGTGAGTTAAGACTGTGAACTCACCTTTAGCCTTAATGAGACTCCACTTCAACTCCAAGTCTTGCAATTACTTGAAGTTATCAAGGCTTCACCTAAAATGCACACAAAACAAGCAATTAACAAATAAAGTACATGCTTAAAAAAATACAACTTTAATACAAACTTTAATATATATAGTTTTTTATAATTTCCCAGCCGACCCTTGTCCAATGTTTTAATCATAAAACAGAATTCGTAACTCGTATTGAGCTGATTCTGGACTTTCTGACAACTAGTCTCGATTTCCTATAGCTTCATCAGTTTGGGATATTAGCTAAATGCACCCAGATTATCAGTTACAACCCTCGCAATATGTGGAAAAGTTGTTGTGCAAATTTCAAACTTTTACCAAAAAATCACCATATGCTTTGAGACTTTAAAAAATGGATTAAAGCCACTCGATTTACATACAAGAAGATTGAATAAGAGTATTAAGACATCAATTGAGTGTTTAATGGAAATACCAAGGAGTTGGTTAATGGATGATTGAAAATAGGATGTCATTACAAACCAAGGCAATACAACCAAAAAGACTTCTTTATGTTCCAAATCAAGACACATGTAGGGATGGAACTTGGGTAGAATTTTGGACATAGTTTGAATGACTTTGGAGGTTATTATTTCAGCCCTTATAATACGATTTTAGGGTAGAAAATACAAAGGCAATACAACCAAAAATCATAAGACCTTTCAAGCTTTGTGTTGACAACTATTTGGTATGAAAAAAAACACATATTAAACCACATTGCAAGAATTATTGGGGCTATTTTGGGAGTCTTAAAGAGAGGTCAAAACATGTGACATCCCCAAAATCACGGCCAGAAAAGACTGGTTTCATTTATGCTTTTAAAATAGTTTCAGAGTAAATCCATTGATTTTAAAGAGTTGCGGAATTTGCTCCCAAAACAAAATATGATAAAATAAAGTTTATCAAAGCATTTCATCAAGAGATGCATTTTCATTATATAACAATATTCGGGATGTCATGTTCCGATAAACAGACCAAAAGCATAAACAACAAAAGATAGACCATACAACAGTTACATATAACAACTGGTCTAATATCGAACGATCTTGATAAGTCATCCAACTTATGCTCTCGCGCCACTACCTGTAATACAACAAAACTGAGTGGGTCAGCTTGGGAGCCCGGTGAGCATATATGGTTTTCAACCCACAATAAATAATTATATTTAATTTCACCAACCAACAATAACCCGATTACCCATTCCCGTTATCCCCACTTTACATCCCTAAAACAACATCTATTATAAGGGACCTAATCTAGGAATTTCATCAGGATGGACTTTACCACGAGGGGTTTCCTCAACAATAAAAGTCCTAAGGCAACCATAAGGGGATAAAATACACTGGTGAACACATCGTTCACAACACCTACAAGTCATGAACCTACTAGCGTTCCACATAACTGTCTAGAAAGAGTCTGTGGTCATTATCCATACTCCGCTGTATAACTAGATCAACAACAACAACATCGAGGCATCTCATCTGTTTATCGCACATCAACTATCTACCCATGTTCTACCCAACATATTAGTAGATACAAATATATATTTTTATACACAGTTTAAAACCTGTATAGCATTCTCATTCAATACATATTCCAAACAACAGATGAGACACATACACATAACACGTATTTCATAGATAATAAATCATATCTATGAGATAGAAGAAAGTGAATACACATTCACACATATAACAAAAAATTATACCCATAACACATATTTTCATATAAAATACTTCATAATTATACGTTAGAAGAAAGTAACTACACACTCACTTGATCAGAAGATGATCGGACAACACTACGGCTTGTAGAAGTAGTATTCTTTGGTAGATCTGGAAGATCTTCATAAAAATTGGCTTCTTGCGGGCAAAGCTTCGACTCAGGAATCTTACTTCTCGGGATCCTCGGGGCTTCGGGACTTGCTTTGGGTCTCAGGATTAATACCGGGGCTTCGGGATATTTCTTGCACGAAAAACGATGCAAAAACGAGAGAGAAAGAAGAGAAAAGGAGCAAGAAATCGGCAGCCTCGACTTCCTTTTATAGGAGGCTAGATCCTTGATTTATGCTTGGCCTAAATCCAGGTACGCTGGGCGTAATACGGATAAGCCCAGTGACTCCCCACCCCCCCCCCCCCCCCCCCCGTTCGGATAATATCAGATATTTATAATTAAATTTAGTATTTAATTATTTAATAAACTTCAAAAATTCATATCTTCCTCATACGAACTTCGTTTTCGACGTTCTTTATATCCACACGTAGGTGAGACTACGCTCTACAACTTTTGTTAAAACTCCTTCGGCTAATTTTGAATTTATTTTTATTATTTATTTTTAGTCGGCCGGGATAGGAAAACTTCGTTAAAAATTCACAACTTCTTCATCTGACGTCTGTTCTTTTTATCGTTGCACTACTAATAACGAGATCTTCGATTCTCGTTTAGATTGCTTCGGCTAGAAATCACTCGATCTCGTAATCGAAGTTCGGGCTACATACTGCTAAGTTGAAACTTGGAAAAATCATAACTTCCTCATACGAAGTCAGATTTAGGCATTCTTTTTATGCACACTCTTGGTTTAACGAACTCTAAGACTTTCGTTTAGATCACTAAGGCTAAATATCGCTCCAACGTAAATTCACTTTTTACGTCATTCAACGTCGTGTCGGTTCTATCGCGAAAGTTCGACATATCATAACCTCTTCGTTATAACTCGGATTTCGGCGTTCTTTATATATTCGGAAACCTCGTTTCAACTACTAAAACATTATCCATAGATATCGGCTTTATCTAACATTTCATTTTGACGCTTATTTTCATACTTAATTCAATTAAGTCACACAGTTAAGCACAAACCACATAATACTCAAATAATACACTTCTATTATTTCAAAACGGGTTACAAAGGTTAACCTAGGCTATTACATCAACATTAATGACAAGCCCAGAAACACAGGCGTTACAAAACTTGTCTTATATGTAGAAAAATCACACAGCAAAAACCACAATGATTAAAGGTAAAAGAAGACAAGATTTTGACACCAAATGGAGACGATTGATTACACAATTCTATCAAATTATTTAACACCTTAAAAACATACGAAGGAGTGATTTTGGAAGGATTTTCACACAAATAATTAGTAAAGAACACACCCAATATAGCTGGAAATTCGGCAATCCTTAAAGCCAAAGGAATTGTAGTGAAAGTAGATTGTCAAAACGCACAAAAATACAAAATATGGCGTCCAAAATTCAACTATAGGTATACAACTTGAACGCTAAACACTTGAGGAAGAAGAAACCAAGAAAAATTGCCATTTATTTTGTCAAATTTGACCCCAGTCAATCTCCATTTAGAATCTCGTCGTCCTCAACACCTCATTCCCTCACAATTGGCTCCCCCCCTTCCTCGTCGATTCGTTATTCTTTTTTCCCTACACGGTCAACTCCTTCCATCCTTAATCACTGACTGACGCACAAAACAAATTGATAACCCAATATTATTTGGGTCAACTCTCTGATCACATCAGCCTCACCCTCCCTTGATCTTTAGTTTTTTCTTCTTCTTTCGATTATGATATGCGATACATCCTAAGGAAAACACGTCCACCTTTTTATGTACGTCGAGGTAAAAAAAGAATGTAGGAAAAAATCAATCGATCAATTATCTCTTATGGGTGTTGTATATGAATTCCTAATTAGGACCTCACACTTATTCATTCTAATACTTCATTAACCCTAACCATAAGTACTTGACAATTTAAGTTCCTTTTAATGACAAATTAACCCCTCTATACATTTAAACAATCTTAAAGAATTATTTTTTTCCATTGCATCCCATAAATCCTTTTAATTAGATTATTTCCTTTTAATTGTTTAAGTATCATTTGACCCTATTTTATTTAATTTAGTTCATAAAAATAAATAATTCAAGTAACTGAAGCCAACATCGTTGTTGTAAGGAAATTCCGGGTCGTTACGATTCCCCTTCCTTAAAAAGATTTCTTCCTTGAAATCTAAAACAATGCATCATCTTATTACATAATACATTCTCAAGCTATGCTCCACACTTAATCATGATTCGGAATCGAAAGCCAAAGAAATCAAAGTGAAAGTAGATTGTCAAAACGCACAAAAGCGCAAAATAAGGCATCCAAAATTCGATTATAGGTCTAGAACTTGAAACCTAAACACTTGAGGAAGAAGATAACAAGAAATTATACCAATTATTTGATCAAATTCAACCCCAATGGATCTCCAGTCAGAATCCCGTCATCCTCAATACTTCATTGCCTCATAATACCCCTCCTCGTCTATTCCTTATTTTTTCTCCTACACAATCAACTCTTTTTTTCCTTACTCACTGACTGACGCACACAACAAATCAATAACCCAATGCTATTTGGGTCGACTCTTTGATCGCATCAGCCTCGCCCTCCCTCGATCGTGAGTTTTTTTCTTCTCTCGATTCTTATACGCGACCCAACCCATGGAAAACACGTTCGCTTTTTTTATGTATGTCGAGGTCAAAAAATGGATGTTATATACGAATTCCTAATGTGGACCTCAAACTTATTCATTCTAGTACTTCATTCACCCTAACCCTAAGTACTTGACAAATTAAGTTCTTTTTAATGTAAAATTAACCCCTCTATTCATTTAAACCTTCTTACTAAATTATTTTTTTTGCCATTCAATCCCATAAATCTGTTTAACTAGATTATTTCCTTTTAATTGTTTAAATATGTAACACCCCGAATCCTGGATGAGAAATTAAGAGTTATAATGCACTTTGGAGGACCTACTCAACGAGTTGGTTGGTCCCGAATCTTTGTGTAGGGGATGAGCTGGCCACGTGGGTTATGAAGCCTACTCGTCGAGTCGAAGGGCTGGACTCGACGAGTTGAGTCTATATTGAGAAAACCATAATTTTAGTTCTTTCACCATATTTAAAGGCTCTTAAGCCCTCTTTTCCACCTCCCTAACCATTTAAACACACTGAGAGGAACCCTAGGCGAGCTGTAGTCATTGTGAGAGAGAGTAAGGCTAAAAATCTTGTGTTCAAGTGCATTTTTAGAAGAGGGTTGAAGAGAAAGAAGGTTCAGAACGAGAAAAAGCTTTGGATCCAGTGTTCTTTCGGTGCTAGATTTTATTTGGAGGTAAAAAGCTATCTCCTTGATCATTCCTTTTGTTAGATCTCTTCTAGAGAGTTTTTGGGCTTTATCGCATCCGTCTTTTTAGTTTGGAGTTGTTAAGTTGGTCATGAAAGTTGAGACTACAAATCTAAGCAATATAAGTCCCTATGAGCCCAATGATTCGAGCTTTATCAAGCTTTGGGCAATTCTTCAAGCACAAAGACTCTTATGGAGCTCGTTTTGGCATCTTGATCCCTTTATTCCATGCATGAACATAAAGGTTGCAGCTTTACGTGATGAAGCAGCCATAGGAGGCTAGTTCCAGAGTATAAGACCTTATTTCTGTCCAAAATCGTCTGAATGAGGAACTGGACTGAATAGACTCGATGAGTTGGTGAGCCGACTCGACGAGTTGGTTAGGGTTTACCCGATGGTTTGGACGCGCGAAAAACTCGACGAGTTGATGAGACAAGACAACGAGTTGAGAGGATTCAGAGTAGACTCGACGAGTTGATGAGACAACACGACGAGTAGGTAGGGTTTTTCCTGATCTTTTGGACACTACATGGACTCGTCGATTTGGCTAGAAACTCGACAAGTAGAGCCGTGTTTTCGTGATGTACTGAGTTCTAAGGGACTCGATGAGTTCATGCATTGTACTTGACGAGTTGAGTCAACATGGACTGTTGACTTGGGTGTGGACTTCCATTGAATTTTAGAGTTGGATCAGTTTTGACTGTTGACTCCCATTGACTTTATGGTTTTGGTCAACTGTGGATGTTGGAGGCCATAGAGAGTCGGAGAGTTGACTAGCAGCTCGAGTGTCGGATACTTTGCTTTACTCTATGAGGTGAGTCTTCTCACTATACTTACCTTGAGTGGTAATTTTTGGGACTGGAGGGTCTTGTGTGCTTATATTGAGTATTGTGATATTATGCATTATGTCTTTGTGAGTTATGCAGTATGATGTTCTGTGCTTCTATTGAGTTAGAACTGGAAGGTTTAAACCGAGTTGTGAGACCGGAGGGTCCTCATTGAGATACCATGAATGGAGGGTTCGACCTGAGCTGTGGGACCGGAGGGTCTTAACTGACACACATGACCAGAGGGTCCTTATCGAGACATATCCATGAGAGGCTAACTATTTGTGTTTATGGTATTTTGAGAAACTCACTAAGCTTCGTGCTTACCTTGTTGTGTGATATGTGTTTCAGGTACTTTTCAGGATCGCGGGAAGGCACCGGCTTGATTGTACACACAAGATGGAGTTATGTTTTGAGGATCTTGGATTTTTATTCAACAAGTTGGTATAAGAGCCTAGGTTTGAAGGATTCGGATGTACTCTCAGTTATGTCCGGACTCAAACTAAGGATTTGAGAAGGTTTTTGGAAAATAAATGATTTTTTTGAAAACGAGTACGAGTTTAAAGAGAAAATTAGACGAAGCAGTGTGTACAATTAGCCAGAGCCCGTGCTGTGATTTCCCAAAATACCATTATTTCTTTGTATTATGAGATATTTATGAGATATTAGAGTTGCATGCAAGAGAATAGGCTAGGTATTTCCGAAATTAGGGCTAGGTTTGCCTGATTCATCATGCCTTAGCCTAGGTAATGTTATTGATTAATATTATCTGCTATTTACATTGTGTATGTTCTGAGTAAGAGTATATAGCAAGAATATTTTAGAGAGAACTTTGAGTAGAGGAGTAATCTAAGGGAGATACTTAGATATGCATTTGTGCAATCTAGTGAGAGAGTAGTGAGCTACCAATGAGAGGTAGGGTTGCCTGTGTTCGGTAATGCCTTTTAGAGTTGCGGATAGAGCGAGTATAGTTGTGTGCTAGAGGGGTTTTATGTGTTGGTGGAGGTGATTTGATGCCTAAATGCTGCTTGCTTTGTGCTTTGTGGAACTCTTGATGATGGGAGACAACTACTAAGTGAATATGACGATATTCAGGACGTAAATGGATAGCATAATGAGGAGTTCTTCAATAGTTGATGGCAGAGAAGTGTGAGAACCTAGGAAGAGCCTAGGGAGGTATGTTAGTCATATGAGTACGCTGATAAAGGAGAGTATTCGTTGGAGAGCGAGCATATGCAACGGGATTAGTGATCGAGAAGGTTCGGCAGCTACTTAGGAAACCTGGGACGATCCGTGTGGAAAGTAAGGGTAGATGTGGTAGGTAGTATGGGCCCGTGCTATAGAAAGAAGAGGACGCATACACGAAAAAGGGAGGATTCTAGAGGTTCTAAATAGAATGTAGTAGGGAGATAACATGGTTCTGGTACCATGATTCGTAACAAAGTTTGTTGCCATTTTTACCAGTTATCCAGTGAGGGGTGTTCAGATTGAGAATGGATATGGTAAACTGTGGAGCCAGAGGACCATGTCGGTTGAGCTTCGATAGAGTGTATCTTGAAAGGAAAATTGAGTTTAGATCCCAAAGAGTTTGACTGGTGAGCTGCCAGTAGGAGTCACAGGACTTAAGGAAAAGTGGAGGTGATACACTATTGCGGTCTGGGTTGAGTGATCGACTGAAGGTTGAGATGTCACATCCTGTGACAAGAACTAAACTATTTCCGCTTCTCGTGTGGAGCAAAAGAGATAATGAGCTTCCAGTTTCATAGTTGGAGGTAAGCCCCAAGGGGTAGCTCATAATTGCGATATTTTCGCCAGAGTAATTGTGGTAGGTTAGCTGTGAGGTATTTCTTACCGTGAGAGAGTCATCCGTGAGGACTGAGATGGATGAGGACAAGGAGATGCCTTAGTTGTGTAAGGCATACTTTTTAGCAACAGTTCTAGGTGATCAAGAGGAGTATACCGGGGCGGCGGCCCTCGTTCCCTGCATTATGTATTGACTGTGAGAGTAAGGTATCTTACCTCTATGATGATCCACACGATGGAATGTTGGTTGAGGGATCGGAGATGAGGTGTGTGGTAGTGCATTATTTCCAGATTGAGATTCGTAACTAATTTGGGACAGTTGGCATAATTGGCGGTGTGTCGGTATGAGATTTTGGGATAACTAAAGGCAGTCACGTGGGGGGAGGGGGATCGTGAGGATTTCATCTGAGATTCGGGATATTTGGAGTTTCTTGGTCTCTATTGAGAAGATGATCAAGTGTTATGTTGTACATTCCAAGATTCAAGTGTGATGTACCTGATGAAAACAGTTTGTGGAGTAGACTATTGGTATGCCAATTGGGATGGTTCGAGCCTAGAGTGGGGGGAGAACTGGGTGCTCTATTGAGAGGATCAACGATCTATTCAAGTGCAATTAGAGAATTGGTTATGGAGTTTTGCGGTATGAACAAATGAGACTTGGGTTATTGATGGATGAGGCAAGGTGCAGAGCGATATGATGCATGTTGTACTTTTTCAGGAAAGGATGAGTGTATCCACAACGAGTCGCCGTAGGTTAGGGACCTTATTGTGGTTAGGAATTCTTCAAGTTTGTAGTGGTTGAATTCGAGGTGGTTGGCTTGTTGAGGTCGAGTTTCGACTATTGAGAATTTCTAGTTCGGTGTATGGGTTGTTATATGCACTCTGGGAAGGGCAACAATTGATTTGGCAACCAGCTTTAGAGTAGGTATGAGTATTCTCGCATGAGTTTTAAGTGGTAGAGGATGGGGTTTCAGATTGTTGTCAACGTGTTCATAGTCGTTGACGATTCCTCCGTGTTTCAAATTGTGGGTTGGAGTATTTCAAGGTTACGAGTTGTGTGAGAGGAAGATCAATGGTCGAGGCAATACATTGTGAGATTCTAAGAGGGTGTACTGCGGTATCCGACTATGATTCCATAAATGGAAGATCAATGGTTGATGTAAGACATCGTGAGGTTCTGTGATGGTGTACCAAGGTATCCAAGTATGATGCCCTAAAATTTTGGATTAATTGAAACTTGAGTTTGAGAGATGTCCAGTGGAGTACCGAGTGGTTATGGTTCCAGTGGGAGGCCTTCAACTAATTGTCATTGAACGGGATTATCCAAGAATGTGAATTGTAGCGAGAGAAAGTGTTTTGTTGCGAAGGCTGTTGTCAGGAGTAGTGATGCTTAATCTGGGTGGGGGTATATATATCCATGATTGGACCACGGAGCATGAGTTAGTGAACTCAGTGGGGTGATGACTCGAGGATGAGATTGTGAGGTGATAAGAGAGTGAGTAAATCCGAGTGGGAGTAATCACTTTGGAATATCGGGGAAAACTCGTCGGGTGAGCCCATGGCGAGTGAGAGAGTGTCGTAAGCCTGCGTGGAACTGTAGCTTTCACGAGCCAGTGAGAGAGTGTTGTAAGACTGCGGGGAGCCATAGCTTTCACGAGTCATGGAGGGAGTGTCATAAGCCTGCGAGGAGCCGTAGCATTCACAAGTCAGTGAGGTAGTGTCTTAAGACTACGGGGAGTCATAGCACTCATTAGTCGATAAGGAAGAATGTTGTAACTACGGGGAGCTGTAGTATTCACTAGTTAGAGCATGACACAGAGGAGTTCTTAGGCTTGGGTAGCCTTATCAATTGAGTCTTTGGGAAATTGGAGACAGGACAATGGGTGCGGCTGGGTTCTTCATGATGGTCGAGAATCGTTGCATCCCAAATTAAGAAGTGATGTACACATAGATTTGTGGATCACGAGGCATGAGTTAAGTATCATATTGGAGATGATTGGTTCCAATTCTTCTATTGAATTAGACTCTTGAGCTTGAGATTGGCTCTATTTGTGTAATGACTAGATAATTTGAGATTCTGGATCTTCAGATGGGGTTGTAGTATTTGCTCAAGGTAAAGCGAACTTCATGACTGGTGTGTCATATGATGGACAGATGGCTATTGTGAGAAGGAAGTCTGTAATGTCAATTTATTGGTTGTGTAATAGGTAGCCTTTAGAGGTTCCACTGATGGGTCGTGAGCTGACCTTGTGCTCAGTTTTGGAGGGGTACTTGAGAGGAAGCTGGGGCTTCTGAGTATAGGTGTCAGAGGATAGTTCCAAGCGAGCATGATCATTTTATTATGTTTATGGACATAGTATAGAGGTTTTTTTTTCAAATGAGTGCTAATAGCAGTACAGGTGGTGGGTCCCTGGTGGGATGTGACCCTTCCGTTCCTTTTGAGCTACGATCTGGATCGATTGGTATATATGACAGGAGTGATCGGTAGCCAATTATTGGTCAACGACCTGTTTCCATCAGTCGCAACTAGAAAATCAGAGTTAGCAGTGTGTTTTCGGGGTCTGTTAGTCAATGAGCGAGTAACAAGATGATATCTTGCATGGGCGGCCTAGCGGGGAGACAGACCACTAGACTTTCCAGGTTCTGGAGAGTCAGAACAAGTACACAGCGGCAGAGAGGTCCATCCTGTTTTGGGGTTGGGAGTTCTAGATTAGGTTCGGGTGTCTTGGAAGGGAGATTGTTGTATGATATGAGATTTTGGTGGTGCTTTTTGGGTTATTGGGTTTGATCTATGTGTTGTCAAAGAGTGATTTTGAGGGCGAAATCTAATTCAAGTGAGGGAGAATTGGAACACCCCGAATCCTAGATGAGAAATTAAGAGTTATAATGCACTTCAGAGGACCTACTTGACGAGTTGGTTTGTCTTGACTCGTCATGTTGGGGCTGAGCTGTCCATGCGGGTTATGAAGCCTACTCATCGAGTCGAAGGGCTGGACTCGACGAGTTGAGTCTGTATTGAGAAAACCCTAATTTTAGGGCTTGCACCTTATTTAAAGGCTCTTAAGCCCTCATTTCCGCCTCCCTGACCATTTAGACACACTAAGAGGAACCCTTGGCGAGCTGAAATCATTGTGAGAGAGAGTAAGGCTAAAGATTTTGTGTTCAAGTACATTTTTAGAAGAGGGTTGAAGATCAAGAAGGTTTGGAACGAGAAGAAGCTTTATCCCATCTGCCTTCTTGATTTGGAGTTGTTGACATTGTCATGAAAGTTGAGACTACAGATTTGAGCTATATAAGTCCCTATGAGCCCAAAGATTTGAGCTTTATCAAGCTTTGGGCAAGTCTTCAAGCACAAAGACCTTTATGGAGCTCGTTTTGTCATCTTGAGTCATTTATGCCATGCATGAATGTAAAAGTTGCAGCTTTACGTGATGAATTAGCCGTAGGAGGCTAGATCCAGAGTACGAGACCTTATTTCTGTCCAAAATCGTCTAAATGAGGAAGTGGAATGAATAGACTCGACGAGTCGGTTAGGGTTTACCCGATGGTTTGGACGCGCAACAGACTTAACGAGTTGATGAGACAACTCGACAAGTTGAGAGGGTTTTATCCATCTTTGAATTTAGAGTGGAGTCGACGATTTGATGAGACAACTCGACGAGTAGTAGGGTTTTTCCTGATCTTTTGGACGCTGCATGGACTCAACGAGTAGAGCTGGGTTTTCATGATTTATTGAGTTCTTAGGGACTCGACGAGTTCATGAGCTGTACTCGGCGAGTTGAGTCAACATGGACTATTGACGTGGGTGTGGACATCCGTTGACTTTTAGAGTTGGATCAGTTTTGACTGTTGATTTTAGGGTTTTGGTCAACTGTGGATGTTGGAGGCCATGGAGGGGCGGAGATTTGACGAGCAGCTCGGGTATGGGAAACTTTGCTTTACTCTGCAAGGTGAGTCTTCTCACTATACTTACCTTGAGTGGTAATTTGTGCGACCGGAGTGTCTTGTGTGCTTATTAAGTATTGTAATATTATGCATTTTGTCTTTGTGATTTATGTGGTATGTTGTTATGTGCTTCTATTGAGTTAGGACCGGAGGGTCCAAACCGAGTTGTGAGACCGAAGGGTCCTCACTAAGATACCAAGACTGGAGGGTCCGACTCGAGCTGTGGGACCGGAGGGTCTTCACTGATACACATGACCATACGGGTCTTTTTGAGACATAGCCATGATTGGCTAACTATTTGTGTGTGTGGTATTTTGGGGAACTCACTAAGCTTCGTGCTTACCGTGTTGTGTGAAATGTGTTTCAGGTACTTTTCAGGATCGCGGGAAGGCACCGGCTTGATTATAAACACAAAATGGATTATGTTTTGATGATCCTTAATTAGACATAGCCATAAGAGGCTAACTATTTGTGTGTGTGGTATTTTGGGGAACTCACTAAGCTTCGTGCTTACCGTGTTGTGTGATATGTGTTTCAGGTACTTTTCAGGATCGCGGGAAGGCGCCGGCTTGATTGTACACACGAGACGGAGTTATGTTTTGGGGATCCTGGATTTTTATTCAACAATTATGGATTTGTGTTTTGATAATTTGATACTTTGGGGTTTTTTTGAAATGTGTTAATTAGAATTATGAGATTTTAAATCAAAAATTTTGTTTGAAAATTTACTGTGTTACATAATATCATTTGACGCCATTTTAGTTAATTTATTCCATCTAATATCATAAAAATAAATATTTTGAGTAACGAAAGCCAATATCGTTAGTTTAAGGAAATTTTGGGTCATTACAGTTGTAACACATGTCTTCCAGATTGAATTAGTGTAGGACATAAAGGAGTCAAAGGCATGGTTTTTAGGAAAAACCATGTGTCTCGACATGACCATAGGGAGGTCACGACATGACATGCCAAAAATGAGAAGGCGTACCCGAAAGAATGTCACGATGTGACATTAGTATGGTCACAACATGACTATGGTTGTTCTTTCCCAAGACCATAACTTTAGGGTTTCCCTCGTATTTAAGCATCATATCCCAAGGATTTCAACAACCTTTTTTTTGCCTCCAACCGTCTATCGTGAAACTCTAGCCTCCCTTTGAGAGTTTTGGCACATTTTGGTTTTCTTGGTACACTTTGAAGGAGAAGAAGAAAGTTTTGGACCAAAGATCAAACAATCCACTCTACTCCCTATTGGAATCATTCTTTGGACCATTTACAAGACTTAAAGCTCCTACCTTTATAATTACTTCCTTGTAGATCTAGCTTTCTTTGTATGTTTTAGTCTATAAGGGAAGTCATATGTTGGAATGAGATAAAAATTTCAACTTAATGGTTCATCAAGGTCCTTTAGCCTTATATCCTTCATATCTAGAATGTGGTTGAGATTTCGGAGCTTTGCATGAGTTTCAGGTGATATTCTTGCCTTTTTTACCTAGCTTGGGTAAAGGACATGCAAGGGTCATGTATGTGCATAAAGTTGACATTTTTATGAGCCTTTAGAATCCTTAGAAGCTTTCTACAAAGTTGTAGTTGAAGGCTTAATGGATTAAGGATTCAATCCATTAAGATGTTTCACAACCGGTAGTCACGACGCTGCATGGAGAGTGCCACGATGTTGCGATGGAGGACTCCTCTACTATTTTCTCAAAACATGTCAACGAAATGGCCAAGGAGGGTCCACGTCATGGTGACTACTGTTTGAGTTGACCAAGATCGAGTTGGCTGAGTTGGAGTGTGACCGAGTTTGGGATCAGGCTGAATGCGCTCTCATGAAGTTACCATAGGTCTGTCAAAATATGTGGGTCAGGTGTTGGTGATGGTGACTATTGATTCTGACCTTGGTTGTTGAGTTTTGGCATGGGTTGACTTTTGGTCAAATTTCTAGTTTTAGAAGGTAGACTATGGGCTTACCTTGTGTGGTTTTAGTAGGAGGTGTTTAACACACGTTCGTTGGTTGTGAGAGCTATTAGCCATTGGTTACGTCGACACGGTGAGTCTTCTCACTATACTATGTAGGATGTTAGTTGTCTTTGTGATACCTACATGGAAGACTAGGCAGCTGCCCCTAACATATGTATGAAAGACCAAGTGATGGCTCCTGAAATTGTAAGCAAGACCAAGGTCTAACCCCGACAGATATAAGTAGGATGTTAGTTATCTTTGTAATGCATGCAAGGAAGACCAGGAGGTGGCTGCTGACACTTTTATGTAAGACCAGGTGTTGGCTCCTGGTGTGTCAAGAAAATACCGTTATTGGCTTATGGATGATTATGACAGTAAGACTATGGGTGACCTATAGTATCCCTAATAATATGTATGGTATGTGATATTTTTGGGAACTCACTAAGCTTTGTGCTTACGGTTTCGTAGTTTAAACATTTTCAGGTACTTCCAATTCCAATAATAAGGGCCCAACTTGACTGCACAACATCCTCTGATGGCTTTTTCGCACTGATTATTATTGTTTTACTTTGATGTTTGAAAGATTTATTTTAGTCTGATTACTTTCGGAACAAATAGTTGAATGGATTTGATGCTTTAAAAATGAAAATTTTGTTGGTATTTTTGGGATGTTACATAATGTTATTTTATGCTAAATTATTTTTGACATTTTGTGTAGCTTTACATCTCAATCAATATACAATCTACTCATTGGTTTTTGGGTGCTTTGGATTTGAAAAAATTTTCAAAATGACTATATGCGATAGTCACTGTCAGAACGAATATTTTTTGAAAGAAAGAGGAATGGATTATAGGTATGCTAGACTGCATCCATAGACTACTAGTGGATATCAACTATTGGGGTATTGAACCAACTGATTCAATCCCACTTGATACTTTCAACATGACACTCGAAAAGACCCAGACGTACCATAACAGATTTTGAGTTGTTTTTGTGTTGGTTTCATGTGATGTTGATCTCTGTGAAACTTTATTCTATAGAGGGGAAAAGTGGTCCATGGGTTATGTCATATCATAAACTATTGGCATAAATTTTTTGAGGTACAAGGACAAAGGCCATATGAACATTGTAATATTACTTATAACAAATCCCTTAAATTTATGTATTTATTAGTTTTTTTGTTGATTTTAAGTTTACTGATCAATTTTAGAGTTTATAAAAACAAAACTTGTACAAAAAGATCAAAACACATTTTACACATAAAAAAATAAAAAAATAAATAAATAGGTTAGAGTACTCAAATTGTTCATTTATATAGGTTAGAGTACTCAATTTCACATCATTTTATAAACAAAACAAAAAACCAATCTACATACATAACTTAAAACATAACAACTCAACCTATCAATGGCGGGTCCTTTTTAGGAGCCATGTGGTAAGGTCTCCATGATTTTTTTTTCTTTTAATAACTGTATATATAATCAAGTTAAGGCTTTACAATTCAATCTGTCTGTGGTTGGTTTATCGCATGCTTGTATGTTGTAGCGATCTGTTAGATCTATATCCTGGTATATAGGACGATGCTATGCTTAGTGATTTGTTAGATCTGTATAACTGTCTATATATGCTAGCTATGGTTTGATATGGTATATGTTGATATTTGATGGTATGTTGGGTTGAGGCGGTCCTGCTATGTGCTCAAGGCCAAGAGACCTAGGGCGTCCCGGATAGACTGTAGGCCAGTTGGGCATACCAGTCAGGCCGAAGGCCCAGAGAACATTCTAGATAGGTTGAAGGCCCGGTGAGGCATACCAGTCATGATGAAGGTTCTGTGAGTGTACCAGATAGACTATCGCCCGGTGGGGCATTCCGTTCAGACTGAAGGCTCTGTATCCATGTTGTTTGTTGTTGTTATGATTATGTGTTATGTTGGTACTTTAAGGGAACTCACTATGCATTGGGCTTACAGTTTTAGGTTATGTTTAAGGTACTCTTCCAAGGTGGACCTATCTTCTTCTCCATCCTTCTTAATCACCAAAAGTACCTGCAAAATCTCAAGAACACTCTCAAGGTGGATTAGGGTTCTAGATAGATGAAATGGAAAGTGGAGGATGAAGAGGGAATGAGAAATGAGGAGTTAATGTTGTTTATATAGGGACGAAACCATAAAAGCTAGGGTTTGAGGATCCTTCACATATGCCTTGCGTACGCGGTGTACATCTAGTGTAGCAAGACCCATGCTAGTATGCCGAACGTACGCAACGTATGCCTAACATACTCAACCTTGGCCTGATTTTACAAAAATGCCACCGTAAGCTATTTTGCAAGCTTTCTCATACACAAAGGCTAAAGATCATAAACCTTCAAACTTAAGAGTTAATTTTTGAAATACTTCATTGTCGGGATGTTACATTCATGAACATTTTATGAGCGATGTAGAGCCCATATGGCATCACCATGAACCCGTAATGACCATAACAAGTTCAGAATGTTGTCTTCTCTATGTCCTCCTCCCTAACCCTCATCTGGTGGTAACCCGATCTCATATCGATCTTGGAGAACCAAGATGCACCCTGTAACTGATCAAAGAGGTCACTAATAATAAGGAGTAGGTAACGATTATTTATTGTCAAAATTTTTAACTCCTGGTAGTCTATGCACATACGATGAGACCCATCCTTCTTCTTCACAAACATGATCGGTGCTCCGCAAGGTGAACTACTCGGTTTGATAAACTGCTTGCCCAACAACTCTTGAAGCTGAAAGGATAACTCCTACATATCTGGTGGTGTCGGGCGATATGAAGCCTTAGCAAACGGGGCCGCACCGAGGATCTAATCGTTCAGTTGAACAAAAGACCTAACCAACCCTGGTACCCTCAGTATAAATAATCAGTTCTCACCCACTTGGGGTTTGAATAGTCACCAACTATCTCCCACGATCGATCATGGCTCCAAACCTGCTCAACCAATCCATCCCTATAATCATGCATACATCCACCATAAGGACGAGACTCAAGTTGATCCGGTAAGACACCCCAAATATCTCTAAAGTACAATCCTGAAAAACATTCGAAGCAGAAACCTTGTGTTCGTTGGCGATGGAAACTCGCAACGGTCACTACAAATCTCCAAGATTCATGCCGAAATCCCTACTCAAGGACTGAGATACAAAGGACCAACTCGAACCCAAATCAAAAAGCACAAAAGTAGGAAGAGAATTCACTAAGAAGGTACCTATCAGAAATACGAGCATCAACATAAATAAAATAACTAAACATAAAATGAATCAATACATACTAGTAACAACATCAAGCGCCGTCATTGCCTCCTCCACTGTTAGATAAAACGCATGACCCCTGGCCTTCAGAGTCTCAGCCCTCCCCTGGCGTCCGTACATAATCCTCAAGGTAGTTGGAATTGGTGCCTGGAATGGTTTGGTAAGCAAGGGATAATTGGCCTTCATTTGGCCAACTTGATCACAATGGTAGAAAATTTTGGTGCTCGACAATCGGGCCTACTAACAACAATCGTTCTCAATGTCCCCCTCCTTTCCACATTTATGGCATCTAGATGTTGATCATCATGTCCCTTCATGTGTCTTCCTGCACTTTCCACAAATACGGCTTCTCTCTTCCACAATCGAGAATCAGTGGACATAAACTGCTTCATTGTTAGCTGTGATTGAACGAGGGTCTGCCTCTTCTCTCTCGTCTGGGTCTTAATCTCAATCTCCCTCCTCCAAGTAATGGGATTGCAACTTGGGGAGGGAGCTATACCTCTAGGTAGACCCAAAATCATGTATCTCCCTCTTGAGCATGCTCAAGTAACAGGACATCTGGACATGCTCCAAAGCAGCATACTCGGGGTAGAAACATCTTTAGTGATAGATATTCCTGGGCTAACCTCTCTCTCTCTCTCTCTCCACCAACGGAACATAATCAACATGAAACATCTTCGTAAATTACTCTCATGTCATTGAGGCCTTCTCTGCATGAGAATAAGCACTGTTCACCAGCCTCCACCAATTCTTCACCCCCAAACGAAGAAGGTTCAAGGCGAACTTAATCTTCGGATCCTTTGGGTACGATCATGTGAAGAAACAATCCTCTGTTGGATTAAGTGTCTAAGCCCATAATTATAATTGTTATGTACTTGACTCGATAGTAGCATGGTCTATTTCGGGTTGCCTTCACCAGAACAATTTGATAGATGGATATTTGAGAAAGAGGTTATTTATGATTTATAAATATATTATAAGAATAATATATCAATTGAGAAATCATATTATTTAATTATTATTATTGATCAAGATTTAATTTGGAATTAATTTAGTGATGAAAAGAGATTAATTAAATTAATAGGGTCTGATTATGTAAATCAGTGATACATATGGTTTGGGCTAATGATCCATGATTGATTTGTGATGGGCTAAGCTTATGGGTTAGTTCATTAAGTGTTAATCCAAATCAATTGTTGGATCATAAGCTTAAGTGTAAGAATTAGGGTTACACATGACTCTTGGAGTTCTACACTATATATATATATATATATATATATATATATATATATATATGTGTGTGTGTGTGTGTGTGTGTGAGTGAGTGTGTGTGTGTGTGTGTGACATCCCTAAAATCAAGGCCAGAAAAGACCGGTTTGTTTATGCTTTGTTTAAAAATCAGAGTAACATTTTAAATAAAAGTGTTGCGGATTTGTCCCAAAACAAAATATGATAAAGATTTATCAAAAGCATTTCCATAGAAATGTATTTCATTAAAAGACTTGGGATGTCATGTTCGTATAGATCAAAAGCATAAACAGTACAATATAAGCTTTACTACATTATTTCATATCCATAGGCCTATATCCGATTAATCTATGTTCCCAAGACATCACATCTATGCTCATGCGCCACTACCTGTAATACAAGAAACTGAGTGGGTCAGGCTTGGGAGCCTGGTGAGCACATAGGGTTTTCAACCCGCAATAAATAAGTTTATTAACTTCATTAAATTAAACAAACCCGATTACCCGTTCCCGTTATCCTCACACTACGTCCCTAAGCATCTATCATAAGGGACCTACCCTAAGGATTATCATCGGGACGGACACTACTGCTAAGGGGATTCCTCAGCAATAAATGTCCTTGAGGCAACCATGTGGGGGATGGAGTACATTTGGTGAGCACACAGTTCAAATAAACACACAGTTCGAATAAACACCTACAGGTTGCGAGCCTGCTAGTGTTCCACTGGACTGTCTAGAATAGTCCGTGGTCGTCATCTATACTCCGCTAGATGACTGATTCATCAATAACATCTATAACGAGGTCTCTCATTATTTTATTTCGTCACACAGCAACTATTACATCTACCCATGTTTTACCCAACACATTTTGAAGATATAAAATACATATACAGTTTAAATCATTGAAAACATGTATAACAATGTTCATCCAACATAGATAGCAAGTATTCAGATAATATGCACACATAGCATGTAATTTATATAAAATACTTCATATCTATGTGTAAGCTGAAAGTAACTATGCACTCACTTGAGTAGGTGGTGACTCGGCGCTTGGACAGCACTTCGTTACTCTTAACACACTTTTCCTTTGGTAAAACCTAGTATCATTGCCACTAGGGTTTAGTCTAACGATAACCGCGATTAATTAATAGTCTAGCTATTATTATTATTATATAAGCGTTAAACAATACTTATATAACCCATAATAATAGCCCAAGTACTTATTATAAGGTCCTATTAACATTACTATATTAAAACGTAAGCTAAACTAAAGATAGGTTAGGCGTAGCTCACTTACAGCGGGTTTTCTCAAAAACTGGGGTTCGCTGGAGCAGCGTTCCTGAGTCGAAAGACCCTTTTTTCTCGGGACTCCGGGAGCCTCGGGGCTTCCTTCGGGTGCTAGGGGGTTTTAATAGACTTTAGGGGGCTTAAGGAGGCTTAGAGAGAGATTCTAGAGAGAGAAAGAGAAGTTGGAAGGTGTGAGAAATGAGGATTCCCCGACACCCTTTTTATGGGCTGGAAATCACCAAAACTCGTCGAGTTTTATGGCCAGGTGTCACCATCTGGTGGCTAGCCTTGGGGAGGAAGCAACGGCCAGGATTGCACCACGTCACCCGATTTCGCACAGCAGCCTCCCGACTTAGAAAAATCATAACTCTCGCATAGAGCTCCGTTTTTGACGTTCTTTTTTTCCACGTGTAGTTAAAAACAAGATCTACAACTTTCATTTAGACTCCGTTGGCTAATTCTTGACCGATCTTAAATTTAACTGTAGGAGGAGATTAGACTGCTAAATGACCGCGAAGAATTCGTAACTCCTTCATACGGACTCCATTTTCGTCTGTCTTTTTACCGTTGAGTTCCTATTAATGAGATCTTCAACTCTCATTTAGGTCGCGTAAGCCAAAAACCGCTCGAACTAAAATTCAAATTTCGGGTTGTACACCGCTAATCCGAAACTTCGAAAAATCATAACTTCTTCATACAAAGTCAGATTTGGGAGTTCTTTTTATCAATGTTCTTAGTTTAACATACTATATGATTTTCGTTTATATCGTTAAGGCTAAAACTCGCTCTATCGTAAATTCACTATTTACGCTTCCCGGTGCCGTGCCGGTTTTGCCGTAAAACTTCGACGGGTCATAACTTCTTCGTTATAACTCGGATTTCGGCGTTCTTTATATGTACAGAAACCTTGTGACATATTCTACAACTTGGTTAAGATTATTTATTCTAAATAATCTTTTGTCGAAAAGTCGTTTTCGGCGTTCTTTATATGTACAGAAACCTTGTGACATATTCTACAACTTGGTTAAGATTATTTATTCTAAATAATCTTTTGTCGAAAAGTCGTTTTCGACCCCTATTGCCTCTAAATTGATTAGCCCGAATCTACGGGCGTTACAATATATATATATATATATATATATATATATATATATATATATATATATATATATATATATATATATATATATATATATATATATATATATATATATATATATATAACCCTAAGCACTAAAATCGGCTATCACTTGCATTCCAAGAAGAAGAAACCGATTTTGAGTCTCCTAAACCTCTCTCATATTCATCTAGTTGTTTATTGGTGTTTGTGACTTGTTTGAGGCACACCACTTGGGGTGCTAAGCTCTCTTTAGGCCAAAATTCTACTAGCTACACCAAAAGGTACTCTTCTAACTAGTTTTTTGATTAATATATCAAATTTTGTATGCTAGTTTAGGCTTCATGTTTTGGAAACCAATATTGCATGTATAATTAGAGAAAACTTATATCCCAAGCATTAGGGTTGTACGTGCACCATAGGAATGTATTATATTGATGCAGTTTTTCGATATTTAAAGCTGAAAAATTGACATTTTTGGTCACTGCCTGATGAACTCGACGAGTCCTAAGAGGGATTCGACGAGTTGAATGATTTGCCCATGAACTCGACAAGTCCATTGCCTGGCTCGACGAGTTGGGTCATCTGTTGGGAGAATTTTTGAGTTTTTGGCTTGTTTTGGATTAGGATCATTACCACAAACTTTTTTGGTTCATAAAATTTGATTTTACTAATATGGTAATGAGTATCCCCATCAAATAACATGATGATTGTTAAATTTTAAGATAATTACTTGATTTTATGAAAACTAATTATTTGTAAAATTTGAAATTATCTTGCTACATGAATAACTTTGGGTCAATTGGTAATTGATAAATTATATGATAATGTTATTAGTTAAATTGATCTAAATGTTTCTTGAAGAGTTTCATAACTTGTCCTCAAGTTATGAAATATGAAAATTCTCATTCATGAAACATTAAATCTTTAAGTTATAGAATTCCAAAGGTCTTGAAGACTTTCATAACTTGTCCTCAAGTTATGGAACTTGGAAAGTTTTATTTATGTAACATAAATTCTAAAACGCAAAAGGTTTTGAAGAGTTTCAAAACTTGCTCTCAAGTTTTGGAATTTGAAAAGTCTCATTTATGAAACTTTAATTACAAACCTTAGAATTTTAAAAGTTTAAAATTCAACCATATACTATTATAATATTAAAGTTTAACACTTATATATATATATATATATATATATATATATATATATATATATATATATATATGTATAAGACAAGTCAGTCTTAACGTTAGTAGGCCTCATTCATGAAGCCGATCTATAAGGGGGGGGGGGATAAGGAAACTGCCTATAAAATGGTAGTTGAATGGGTGTCCACTCTCACCTACCGCTTCCTTGATTGGTGGAGGGTTGTTAGCCAAACGGGTAGGATAGGACATTAATCCTTATTAATAAGTATAATGATATTATAAAGTAACTAAACTTTTATAAATTCTCAATCTTAGTTACTTTAGGAAAAATATAAACATAGTGCTATCCCATGGAAATTGCACTTTGAACCTTGCGAAGTCATTAGTGGAGTGTGTGTGGTTAACTGGCACACAAATTTGGGACTAACAAGGGTGGAAAAGGGAAGCTTGATGTTAATCATGGATTAATGGAGCGTTTGTGGTTAACCAGCACATTAATCAAGTTATATGTAATATCAAGAGTACCAAGCACATTTACATGGTTATTCACACCATGTTTGTGATCCTCGGTATCTCAATCACAAACTTGAAGGGCATTATTGAGATTTAAACATGCCATTGAAAATATTCAATGAATCTCAACGAATCTAGGAATTTCAATTCATTTAAAATTTAATCTTCTTTTTCTTTTTTCATGGTGGAAATTGGTAAATCGTCATTTACCTACCTTCAAATATTTTACAATTGGATTGTGACATCCCGCTTCCGAATTGTAGAATATTATGTTGGGTCCTAGCCTTAATATTTTAATTGGGTGTTATATTAAGGATCCTTATCTAATCTAAAAAATGTCTTTTTTTTCAAATGTCTACACCAAACACTGCTCCAAACTCTTCCGGCTCTTTCTCCCTCATGAACTTATGTGGGAGGATCTTCTTCGATGTATCGAACTTCAATGATTGGATTCGAAACATTCAAATGGTTATTCGGTACGAGGACAAAGAATCTGTTCTCGATAAAGAGCTAAAGGAGATTGATGAAAACATTGCTACTCGCAAACAAATTGCTGAGTATGAGACTCATGAGAGGGACGCAACAAATGTGTCATGTATTATGATTGCTACCATGACTGCTGAACTTCAGAAATCTTATGAGGACTTTTTGCCTTATGAAATTCACCAAGATTTGATGGAAAGTTATGAAATCATTTCCTCCATGATTTCTACCAAAATGAAGGATGGAGAGTCTATCATGGTCCACTTGCAAAAGACGCAAAGGTTTGTGGACCGTTTGCTGAAGCTGAATGTCAACTTCGATGAAGAGTTGGTCATTGACATTATCCTACACTCTTTGCCTTCTTTTTATGATCAGTTTCGTATGACTTATAATATGAACAAGGAGGAGGTCACTCTAAGCAAGCTTCAAGGTCTTTTGAGAACTGCTGAAAGCAGTTTGAAAGGCAAATATGTTGTACCTACTCCTACTGCTACTGCCCCTGTCTTGGCAATTGGACATGGGAAGGGAAAGAAGAGGAAGGTGCCTTCTAAGAGCCACAAGGGAAAATCCCATGATGGATCCTCTTCTAGTGGGGCCAAAGTTGGTTGTGCAAAACCCTCTTTAAACCCAAAGGAAGCAGAGTGTTTCCATTGTCATGAAAAGGGCACTGGAAACGAAGTTGCCCCAAATACTTGCAGGACATAAAGGATGGGAAGATCAAGCCCACCTATGCAGGTATTTACATTATTCTGTCTAATAACTCATCACATGCTGATTCTTGGGTCCTTAATACAGGATGTGGTTTTCACATTTGTTCCGATTTGCAGCGAGAGAACCCATCTCTAAAATAACATCATATTACTCCAAAACATGCTACATGCATATTCATAAATAATATTTTACATTAATAGTTTAACTACAAAAGACTGGATACAAACCGACTAAGTTTTAGTATATTACATAACTACCAAGGAAATTATTATTTTATACATACACGATCACTAAAAATTAAAGTAATATTATTAACTATTCTAAATCTTCAAACAGTATGTGTCTACACTGGATCCTTATTACCTGCAATAGTTAGTGAGTTCAAAAAAAGATACAATATAACGTTATGCCATATATATATACCAATATGATAGAAGCAAAAAGGAACAAAGAACAACAAAGGAATATATGAATCATGTGAGATGCTTTCCATGTCAACAAATGATCTGATTCAAAGATTTACAATCAATGAGATACAACAATTTCAACTTGATATACATCAATAAAACTTCGGCCAAAATGGCACAAAATACATACAATTTCTAATTAAACATTTTCGTAGATTTCAGGCTTTCAGCCCTATCTAACCCTCTGCCGATGACATGGGGTAGAAGTCATTCTCTTACGAGTCATGATCTACACGGCCAGAGGCTACATACCAATACCACTGTGATATTACTCCTTTCACTGATCACATGGTGAAAGGTACAACTTTACTATTATAATAGCATGAAATAATAACATGGGAAAATAGCATGGAAAAGCATATAGCACATATAACACATAACGTACAATTGTTCCTATATATTGAACTCACCGTGAAATAACCGGAGGTTAAAATAGTAATTTGGGCAGCACTTTGTTTCTATAAATAAGCCTCTTCGATGAAAACTGGGAGTTTTATTAAAAACCGAGCCTTGCGAGGGTTGAGCTTCAAACTAAAAAGATAAATGTATCGGGGTCTTTGGCTACTTCGGGATGTTTTTCAGGTGTTTGGTAGGTCCCCGAGACTTCGGGGGTTGTAAAGAAGTTTATGCGAGTGAAAAATGTGAAAAAGGTGTAAAAAGTGTGAATTTTCCAATCAAAACAGGGAGGGTTCACACCCTCTATATTTAGCTGCGTGGCTTGGATCCGGAGGGAGGAGAAGAAACACGCGTCGCATGCGAGGGGGTGGGGGAGGTGGTGAGTTCGAGAACGAGACACGGGTGCGACATGCGGCGCTTCACGATTGGACCTCCGCTTCAGATGCGAGGAGGGTGTGACACGCTTCGGATGACTCACCGGTATCGGGCAAAGGTTAGGCTCGTATGCGAGGGTGACGTGGCCGAATCCTGGCCATGTAAAATGTCTCGATTCACGTGATTTCTCGGATTTTATGTCCCAAACTTCAAAAATCCATAACTTCACATATGAGCTCCATTTTCAAAGTTCTTTATATGCACACGTAGGTGAAATTATGTTCTACAACTTTCGTTTAGACTCCGTCCGCTAATTTTGATATATTTTTATTATTATATGTTATCAGGTCGGGATAGGAAAAGTCCGTTAAAAATTCATAACATCTTCATCCGACGTCCGTTTTCGTCTGTCTTTTTACCGTTTTACTACTATTAACGAGATCTTCAATTCTCGTTTGGGTTGTGTCGCCTGAAAATCAGTCGATCTATATTTCGAGTTTTTAACTTTCTATTGCTATACCGAAACTTAGAAAAATCTTAACTTCCTCATACAAAGTCAGATTTGGACATTCTTTTTCTGAAGATTCTCGGTTTAACGAGTACTACGACTTTCATTTAGAGCACCAAGGCTAAAAAGTAGTTTATCGAAAACTCACTTTATACGCTAAATAGTGTATGCCGGTTTTGTCGCGGATCTTCGATTGACCATAACTTCTTCGTTATAACTCGGATTTCGATGAGGTTTTCACCTAAATGTTTCTAACGAAATTATCTAAAACTTTCAATAATAAAATTTTACTTATTTCAAAATTTATATTTTCGTTAAATTTCAATATTTGACTTTTGATTGGAATCTCATAAGAATTCCAATACATTTCGTGTGATTCTAAACATAGTTTTACTTCAAATATCGTAAAAAATATCTTGTTAGAACTCAATGCTCAAAAAAACATATAATATTATTCATTTTAAGCTAATAAGCTTTACAAAACATGATAATCGAACAAGGTTATTAAAGTGTATGTTACAAATACCTCCTCCTTTTGAGGATTTCGTCCCCGAAATTACAACGATTTATACAAATGGGGATATTTCGCTCTTATCTTGTTCTTATTTTCCCAAGTATAATTTGGGCCTCGATGGTGTTTCCACTTGACAAGAACCAACTCCATTTCTTTATTATGTAGATTAGTCGTTCTTTCCTTTATGATCTCTTCAGGCTCTTCTACATATGTTAACTTATTATCCAGTTTCACCTCGGATAATGGAACCGTTTCATCATATATGCTTAAACATTTACGCAGATAACTCACATGAAACACATCATGAATACCTGCCAAATCATTAGGCAATTCCAAGCGGTATGCTTGTTTACCAAGTCTCTGGGTGATTTTGAAATGAGGAACAAATCTAGGAGTTAGTTTTCCTTTCTTCCTAAATCGCATAATGCCTTTCCACGGGGATACCTTCAGCATTACGAAATCACCCACCTGGATTTCAATGTGTCGTCTCCTATTTTCTGTATAGGACTTTTGTCGAACCTTGGCCGCTTTCATTCTTTTTCGTACAATTTGAATCTTGTTAGTGGTGTGTTGAATCATTTCAAGGCCTCTAAGGATTTTCTGTCCTATATCACGCCAACATAATGTAGTACGACATTTCCGACCATATAATGCTTCATACGGTGGCATTTTGATTAAAGCGTGGTAACTGTTATTATATGAAAATTCAACAAGAGGTAAGTACTTGTCCCATTTAACACCGAACTCCAAGACACATGCACGAAGCATATCTTCTACTGTTTGGATTGTTCTCTCCGTCTGCCCGTCTGTCTGGGGATGATACGCTGTACTGAGAGCAACTTGAGTTCCCAATTCACGTTGCATACTCGCCCAAAAATTAGAAGTGAAGCGAGTATCATGGTCGGAAATAATCTTTAGTGGCACACCATGTATTGCAATAATTTCATCTATGTATACTTTTGCATATTTCTCCATTGGAGCCATTTCACGCATGGCAAGAAAATGTGCGCTCTTAGTCAGCCAGTCGACAATTACCCAAATGTTATCATTCTGTCTAGCAGTCTTTGGCAATTTGGTAATAAAATCCATGGATAGCTCTTCCCATTTCCCCACGGGAACACTAAGAATTTCTGGAATTCCGTAAGGCTTTTGGTGCTCTGCTTTGACTTGTAAGCATACTAAACGTTCCTGTACGTATCTTCAAATGTCTTTCTTTAATCTAGGCCACCAATAATAAGCTTTTACATCATAGTACATTTTACTTGTACCAGGATGTATTGATATCTTAGACTTATGAGCTTCATCTAAAATATCACTTTATTAGACATCGAGTAAAAGAAGGACACCTCGTAGTAAAGAGGGTATCGTCGGAGGATAAACCAGCAGATCCACTTACGAAGGGACTGAACAGGGTTAAGCACTTGCAGCACGCTAGGAGCATTGGGCTGAAGGATGATATTAGTTTAGATTAGATAGTTTTAGAAACATATAATAGATAAATGTAATTGACATTTGATGATTAAATAAAGGAGTATTATTTATAAGTAAATTTACTGTCTTATGTTAATTGTTTAACTATTGTTTCATTTTGCATGTTTTGACTTCCTGAAAAATTGAGTTATTAAGAATAATCGAATTATTCGAATGGTCCACAATCGTTCATATTTTGGAAGTAGGTATGAATGAAGATTGTTGTGAATTGGTGTGTAGATTGTCTAAAAGGTATTACACATAGCAAAAGTTTACTGCAACGTTCATGAGTACTTATGAATAAGTTTTAAGCATTGGAATAAACTCGCGCTTGTTGGAATCACTTTTTGGAATGAGATACAAGTGATCGCAAGATGATAATATCATATGGTCTTAAAACCAAGATATATGGTTTATTGTTTATTAATTGGTTGTGCATTGATAATGCGAAACCGCATCAGTAAATTGATGTCATAAAATGTATTGTTGTGTATAACTTATTAGTAAATATTAAATGCATATAAGTCGAAGTTTATCTGTTACTTTTATCCTAAGAGGGTAAAAGCAATATCAGGGCCCCTCGATGATTTGATTTGACTTATGTGCTGGGCCTGGTTAGGACTGAATTGATGTGTTCAATTAAGTTCAATGTCAAATGAATCTAAGATCGAGAAACCAATTGCTGGACAATATGTTCCATAAGATTGTCCGCATAATATCTAAACAGAGGATTGTACGATCCCTTATCTAAAGGACAGGATACTGATAAGATCATATTTCGACAGCGTCTTTAAGAGCTACGATTGCTAATCGGATTGTGTTTGCATATATAGTTACTAGACTTATCCAAGTGGGAGACTGTTGGATTAGTGTCTAAGGCTGTAACTATATTTGGTAAGTACTTGAGCCGGTTGTGCATGATCCTTTTGGGTTGCCTTCACCGTAGCAACTTTACAAGGTGATTTATATAGAGAGAAGAGATATTATTATTAATGTATTATAAGAATAATATATTAAAGGAATAATAATGTTATTTGATTAATATAACTCATATATTAATTAAGAATTAATTTGGTGACTTAAAGAGATTAATTGTATAAAGGGGCATAAACTATCAAATGTGTGATAGTTGTGTTTAGGGCTATGAATCCTTATGGATATGGGAAGGGACGGTTTTAAGGATATGGATATCTTAAAAATCGTCCAATGCCTTATCTAGAAGGATCTTTGGATTGCTTTGAGGCTAAGTTATCCAATTAGGGTTTAAGGTGAAACCCTAGGAGCTCATAGTATATATAGACCCTTAGGGTTGGAGAAATCGGCCACTGAATCTTTGTGGAAACCCTGGAGCCGATTTCTCACCTCTCTCCTTCTCTCAAATCATCTTCTTGTTAGTTGGTGTTTGTAAGCCATTAGAGGAGTGACAATTGTGACTCTAAGCTCCAAGAAGAAGAAGTATCAAGCAAGTAATCCAAGGTATTGTTCTAGATCCTAATTCATATGATTAGAATCAATGGTTTACATTAGATCTAGTATTGTAAGTCTTGGATTCAATGCATGTTCAATTAGAGAAACCTAGATCCAAGCAATTAGGGTTTGCACGTGCACATAGGAAAGTTCTTATGGTTCAAACCCAACAGATTGTAGGATGAGAATGGAAGTGCCTCAAGAGTGTTAGAGCCCTTAAATACAAATCAAAACCCCAAGATTAAGGTTTGGGCTTTAGGAATGTATGTGTTGTGTACCAAGATCTATGCCATTCACAGATCATTAAAGCCCCATCTCCAAGATACCGTTGTATGCAATGCGTAGAAGGCTATATATGCCCTATGTAGATACACCTCCAACATTAAAATTGAATAACAAAAGGGAAGGAACTTACCTACAAGGATCGAGTGTTACATAGCTTAAACCAAAACACAAAGTTGAGTGTTCTTTTGAAATGCTCTAATCTATCCCGAGATTTGAAAAAGCACAACTCAATCATGGATAAGCATTTTTGGTTAAAATAATTTCCAACGTTTTGGCATGTGAGTATATTTCATTTCATTAGTTTTGGCCGAAAGCTGGAAACGACTCTAACTAGGGTGAAAAGTGCAATTTTCATTGTTTGGTCCGAATTTAGCTGCTATTACATATTACTTTGTAAAATTCATAATAAATTGAAAAACATATAATATGGACTTATGAAAATATTCCACGGAAATCAAGGAGATAGAACTACTAGATTATGAAATTAGATTTTAGTTTTGAAAAGTTTTAGTGGGGTTAAAGTATTCTTGAACAAACTTTTCTTTTGGGTTAGTTTCTAGACAATTAACCCAAACGATGTATAATTGTATTAAGGACTTACACTTGGTATTGACCTACTTTTAATGGTATTGTAAGGATGTTGTGAGGTATTTTTATTTCATTGGTTTCCTGAAGTTTTCTTGGAGTTTACATTACGAATTGATGTGAGTTTCTCACTACATTTTATGATATTATGCATCCTTTACTTTAGTCCATGTGTGAATGTATGATGTATGTGAGCATTACTAGCTTGTGTTAGTTTATAGTAAGTGTATGATATCGACACAACATACTGAGGGATGTGCGTACGATATCCGTTCAACGTACCGAGGGATACAGTATTCGTTCAAAATACTAAGGAATACGTATACGAGGGCTCAATTTTCTGAGCATGGAGGGTTAGGCTTTAGCCGACGTGTCCAAAATTAGTATATGCTTGTTTCTAATTTATACTTAGACATGTACTTAGACATACATGTGTGGTTATGTGGTTATATGGTATTTGTATCTATATTATAGAGGTAGAGCATTTGTAATGTGTTATGTATGTATTGTAATTCACAAAGATTTGTGCTTACCCTTTCTCTTAAAATTACTGTTACAACATCATCAGGTACCAAAAATGGCAAATTACTGTTACAACATCATCAGGTACCAAAAATGGCAAAGCGTGATCGTATACACTGACTTATTTTAGTTTATGGAGATTTTATGATACGTTAGATTGTGTTTATGCCTAGTTTTATAACTTATAACTTATAATTGGGCTTTTTGATTTAGGGGAAATGCCATATCAGGGTAATCATCTTTATCACTTTGTTCACATTTAGACAATTTTTTTGTTCATATTTGACCATTTAATTTGTTATATTTGCTCAAATATTGCCATTGTCACTAAATATAGCAAGTGTAAAATGCGTACAAAAAAAATTGTTTAAATATGAACAAAACGGAAAGTGAATTACCTTGAAGAGTCATTTTCCCACTTTTAATGGCGATTTTATTTTTCATATTTATTTGTATTATTTTTTTCAAATGTTATTTTAAGGTATCCATAATGTCCTAAATATTAATTAAATATTGATAAATTCTAAACTTTACTTTTTAATTAATAAATATGTTTTTGCATTGTGAAATATTTTATATAGCATCTAATATTTTTTTCTTTTGTTTCTATGCATATACAATATTTTTAAAGTAAATAATATCTAACAATAAAATTAAATAAACTAAATATTTAACAATAAGTTTGGAGAGTCTTTTTAAAAAAATAAAAAGAAATATTAAGAAGCAAATAAAAAAACAAAAAAAAATCTATATAATTTAAATTTTTTAAAAATGTTGTAAGAAATTTTGTGAAAGGTATGAAAGGTATAAAAAATTGTATGAAAATGTTGTAAAAAAAGTTTAGAAATAATTGTATGAAAGGTATACAAAAAATTATATGAAAGTGTAAAAACAAAAAGATAAAAACTTGTAAGAAAAATTTAAAACATAATATTTGGTTTTAAAAATACTTGTATTAAAATTATATGAAAGTATAAAAAAAAATTTTAATTAAAAGCAAAGTTTAAAATTGGGTATTAAAAACACCTCTAGGAAAAAATATCTTAAAAATGTTATAAGCAATTTATTACAAAAAAAATTGTTCATATTTAGACAAGTTTCTAGTTTGTCCATATTTGACCATTTAACTTGTTAAATATATTTACATATTACAATTGTCAGCTACTATAGCATATGAGAATGGTAATATATGAACACATTTAACAAGTTAAATGGTCAAATGTATTCAAAAAAATGTCAAACCGTTAACAAGATGAAAAGATAATTACCATGGCGAGTCATTTTCCCTTTGAATATGGTTTTGGTTTTTATATTTGTTGTAAAAAGTTAAAATTTATTATAAATTTTGAGAGGATAAAAAAAACCTAAAATTTTAAAAAAAGTATAACATTTTGCAAACATATCTATTTGTGTAATTTTCTTCACCTTTTTGCCTCTCATCTTCTTGATTGTTAGGATACAACATTCCAACTCCTTCCATCGTTCCTCCAAACCGCCGATATTCCTTAAAATCAAGTAACCGTCGCCTCCACAATTTCATGTGTTTTTAACCATCAAAAATTTCTTCAAAGAGGCGATACTTTGTCCGAGGCTTTCTATCGCCGATCAGAATACGGATCAGAGTTTCAATGATACGACTTCAAATTGTGGTAAGTTTGAGGTTATTAAACAAATAAAACCAATTTTTTTTCTTTTCCACCCGTTTCTCCTCTCCCAGTTCTCAATCCCTCTGATTTCTTAATCGGCACCTTCACGGTCAGTGTTGAAGATGTTGGACGAAGCGGAACAGAGTTCCTTTCTTTTTATTTTTCTAGTTTTGGGTTAAAGCATCAGTTGTTGGTTCACATGCTGAAGATGCCAAGATGACGGTCACTAAAGACAAAAACCAGTGGAAGATCGATTTCTCCGGTGAAAAACCAATGACACTGTTAGTCGACTACTTCATTGAGGGAGAGACTACTTCAAAGTGGTGACCCTTGTTGTCTTTTACCTTCATTTGCTTCGAATTCAGGAAGGTGTCGTTTCGTTCTCCCGCTTCTGACTACTACAGGTTTGTTTTGTTGTATATTATGTTGAATGATTTGATGTCCTACTCCTTATTTTGTATATCGCAGAAATAAAATTAAAAGGATGGTCATTAAAAGTTATCATCAAGCTTTGTGGTTTTACTTGGATATGATTGTTATGGTGAATAAACTCAACCACTACTTTAATTGAACGTCGCCCATGTTAGAACCTTGACCGACGTCTACTGAGTCAATGCTTAAGAGATGTAATCAGGTACATTGTTTTCCTAAAATTCTTGCATCTGTTGTAATTTTTTTACATCTATTCTTCTCGATCCCTAAATGCTATTTAGGTCTGCATGTGAGATGTAATCATCATTTGGGACTCTTTGAAGTTATAAAGTTGACAACTTTCCTCAAGTATGCTTAGATTTAGTGTAATGATGTTTTGGGACCTTTTTAGTCCCAAGAATGGATCTTTATGACTCAAATTCCTTTCTTGTCCTAGGGTTACCTACCTTGATGCTAATGGTGTCCCTACATCAACAAAGTTTCGATCTTTGAGGTCTTAATGGGTACATGTAAGAGATAGGACCACATTTATGGAAGTTGATTGCTATTTATTGAGATTTGGAATTATTGGGACATGAAAAGTCACCAAGTTTGTGCCTTTATAATTCTAGAGGTCCTAGATAGCTTGGATCTGTGATTGGATAGCATGGCTTAAGCATTAAGTGCTTAATGGCTCGTTTTTGACAACTAGATGTGAACGTCCTGCGTAGGTCTTAGGAACACGTTGCGTTCCCACTGGGGCTTGCGATCTGAACCAAGGAGGAACACCCAACGTTCCACAAGGGAATGCCCTGCGTTTGTTGCGTTAGTGGGCCTTTTTGGGCCATTTCCTTGGACTAGATGATAATGGGCCTTAGTGAATTATTCTTTTGGGCTGATTATGAATTTCATTACGTATTGGATTTGAGGGAAGGACCATTTGAGAAGTTGGGCCTAATTTATAAAATTAGGCCATAAAGTGGGCTTAGTGAGAATATATGGATTTGGGCCATCATGTTATGGATTTGGGCTTAGGTCATGGGTCCATTTAGATCAGGGGTAAAACGGTCACTTTGACCCAAGAAGGATTGTTTGGATTTTGACTAAGTGTTATTTAGTAATGATAGCTCAGAGAGTCGTGGGAGCAGCTGATATAGATTCCTTACCGAGAGATTCAGCAGCCAACTTTCTGAGGTGAGTTTTCCTCCAGGAGGAAAGGGTCGAAGGCAGCAATGCCGGCCTGTTATGTATATTAGCATATGCCGGACTTAGGTCCGATGTCGGGGTTAGCCCGATGTAGGTTATATGTTTTCGAACTTCGGTATGATGTCGGGGAAAGCTTGAGGAATGTTTTTATGATTGATATCTTCGTGATTCTTGCATGTGTTTGTTTATATGTTTCCGGTTTCGGTTCGATGATGGGGCAAGCCCGAGGAATGTTTAACATATATGTTATGTTATATGTTCCGGGCTTCAGTCTGATGCCAAGGCAAGCCCGAGGAATGTTTATATGTTTATGTTACGTGTTTATGATATATGCTTGTTGATATGTTATATGTATACCAGACTTCAGTCCGATGCTGAGCGGGGCCCAATGCCTAACTTCGGTCCGATACCGGGTGGGGCCCGATGCCTGATTCGTTCGATGTCGGGTGGGGCCCGATGTAGCGGGCAAGGCCCAATGTATGTTATTATGTGATTATGTGTATGGTATGTGGTAGTTTGGGGAGACTCACTAAGCTTCGTGCTTATAGTTTTCAGTTTTGGTTTCAGGTACTTCCGCTAGTAAGGGGAAGAGCTCGGGGGGACTGCATGGCACACACCACAACTTTTAGCCTGAGAGGATTCACTCTAATGTTTTGAATTAAAATGAAAATTTTGGACCGAATTTTTTAGATGTTTCAAGTTGGTATCAGAGCCTTGGTTTGAGGGATTCGGGCACAATCTCGGGTGTGTCTGGACTCAAACTGAGGACTTGGTATGAAAATTTTCAAAAGAAAATCGTTTTCTTATAAAAAGAATTTTGAAAAGACAAAAAGAACTATGAAAAGAGAAAAGGGTGCGGTGCATGCAATGAGCCAAGCTCAAGTAATTACTCCCAAATTACCCATACTAGTTTATGTTATGATATGTTTATGAGAAATGTATGCTAGATTAAGACTAAGGATCTAGGAAGGATGCCTTATGTGCCTGTTATATGTATACTAGATTTATGAAGTGCATGCTAGTACATATTAGTCGGTGATGGCCTGAATGATATATGCTTGATTATGTTTACTCAATGCTCTAATACTGCTTGCTTTGTGCTTTTAGGAGTTCTAGTTATCTTTTACTAACTACTAAATGAATATTTTAAGTTACATATTACGAGGAATAAATAATTTCAGAAGGTTAGGTTAAGCTCTATTCCGTAGCTCTTTTTTGAGTCCAACCGTTGTAGGGTAAGATCTCTCATTCGAAGAATTATCTAGTCTCATTGATATGTAATGGTATTCGCGAGCTAGTTAGGAGGAGATAGCAGGGACTTCTTATGCACCTGATTGCGGAGAGTAGGTTGGTGGTTACCCTAGGGAAAGCCTAGGATAAGATTAGTGCGAGAACAACAGTAGTAGTAGAAGGGACTTAGTGGAGTTAAGGCAGTTCTTGAGGAAAGTACGAATATATGTGGAAGTTAGTATGGGCCCATACTACTAAAAGCAGAGGATCCGTACTCGAATCAAGGAAGGCTGAGATGAACCCAGGAAACTTGTAGTGTGTGAGATCCCTTGAGTGATCATATGTATACTGATGTTTGTTATGGTGTATTTTCAGTATGATGACGCTACATATTAGGCCAGTCGGCAAATCAAGTATCGGTGTGGGATCAAGCTCGGGTTATGGAGTCGGGCAGCTCGATGAGCAGATGAGAGAGTTCATTTCTTCTGAGGTCATGTACAGTATTTTAGACCAAACTCCTGTGATCTTCAGTAAGATCAAGGAGGGTATCCTAGAGCTTTAGGTTGAGAGACTGAGTGCATTCTGCACCAAGGTGGCGGCCATGATGGGTTTGCGCACGCTGACATTCATGGAGTTCCGAGCTTGCAGAGCTCCAGACTACCATGGGGCTTGGGACCCCATTGCTAGCAGCAGGTGGTTGGATGATGTCGCCAACGCCTTCCGTACGAGCCGATGTCCCAAGGGGGAAAACATCTGAATTGCTTTTTGTTTTCTGAAGGACAGGGCACGTGATTAGTGGGAGGAGGTCGGACGAGCCATTGGAGATGATGCAGTTCTAGATGCGGTGACCTGAAGTGATTTTTCGGTGAGGTTCAGGGCTGAGTTTGCACCTGTGATTGAGGTGCAACAGCTTGCTAGGGTGTTCTAGGATCTCCAGCAAATGAAGGAGACGGTGATCGAGATCACCGCCATGCTTAGGGAGAGGGCCCTTCTTGTTCTAGAGTACGCGCAGGATGAGGAGATGAAAAAAGCCCGATATCATGAGATGTTGCGGAGTGACATCCGCCAGTTTGTGAGCAGATCCAGCTGTAAGACGCTAGAGGATATGATTTCTAGGGCTCGAGAGATAGAGTTTCACTTGGACATGGAGAGGAAGAGGAAACCCAAGGGGGTTCAGTCAGGGAGTGCGGGCAAGAGGCACAAGGTATCAGACCATAGACCTAGGAGCCAGCAGGGTCGCGGCCGTTGTGGAAAATGTGGCAAGTTACACGAGGGGACGTGCAAGGTAGGGAGTTCAGGTTGCTTTAAGTGCATCCAAACTAGTCATGTGAGTAGAGATTGTATAGATAGAACTACCACCACGACAATATCATATCTGATTTGCTTTTAGTGTAATTAGACGAGACACAAGTAGTCCTAATGCCCGATTTTAGCAATGGCAGGGCAAGTGGCAGCACCCGCTCCTACAACGTTGTGTTGGATTAGTGTCTAAGTCCATAACTATTTTGGTATGTACTTGACCCGATGGTGCATGGTCCTTTTGGGTTGCCTTCACCAAAGCAACTTGATAGGATGAATTATGGAGAGAAAGGATTAAATATGATTGATTAATATATTATGAGAATAATATATTAAAGGAGAAATCGTATTGGTTAATTAATATTAGTCAAGAATTAATTGGTAATTAGTTTTGTGACTAAAAGAGATTAATTAAACTTAAGGGACTGGAATTGTAATTATAAGATAATTGAAATTGGGCCATGGATTGCCTTGTATTAAGGAGCGGACGAATTCTATGGGGAAACCCATGAGAAAATCGTCCAAGGCCTTAAGGAAAGGGATCCATGTGTTGCTTAAGGCTTAAGCATCCAAATTAGGGTTTCCTTGTTAGATAACCCTAATAGCATCCTATATATATATATATATATATATATATATATATATATATATATATATATATAGATCCCTTATGACCCAAAATGTGGCTAAGCATCCTTCTAGGGTTTCACACGTTTTAGGGCAGCCTCCATCCTCTCTCCTCCTCATTCTCTTGCTCTTGGTGTTTGTGAAACATTAGAGGTATGATCTAAGCTTTCTAAAGTCAATAGAAGAAGGATTTAGGATTGTTATTGCTACATAACAATCAAGGTATGATCTGAACCCTAATTATATGTTATATTGATTGTCATATCCTAGATCTAGGGTTTATAGTCTTGGATAACTTGCATGTACAATAGAGAAACCTAGATCCAAGCATTAGGGTTTGTATGAGCACATAGAATGTTCTTATGACCAAAACCCAGCAGTGGTATTAGAGCCTAAATTGGTTTCTATTGTATTGATGCTTTATATGTTGAAAAAATTCGATTTTTGTGTTTCTGGGAGCTGAACTCGCCGAGTTTTTTAGATGAACTCGCCGAGTTCATGCTAACTCGACGAGTCCATGCCTGACTCGACGAGTCGGCTGGTCAGCGTGAGGGAAAACCGGGATTTATTGCTGTTTTTGCATGAGGATACTTGCCTTATCATATTAGATCAATATAAATCTGATTTTTTGATATATATATATATATATATATATATATATATATATATATATATATATATATATATATATATGACTATATTCTTGATCTAATTGAAGATATTTATCAATTAATAAAATATTTGTTTCCTTATGTGATAATTGATTAATTATTTTGATTAAATTGGTAAATTGTTTTGCAAGAAATCATTAAATAAATCAAATATGGATAATTATATTATTAAATGTTAATTTAGTTTATTTGTTATTTGATCCTTATGTTATGAAATGTTTCATATTTTTCCCTTTAGGTTTTATAGTTTAAATTTGAACCCAAAAGTTTTGTTGTTTTGAAATTTAAATAGTTGAAACCCTAATGTTTTGAAAAAGGTTTCAAAACTTGCCCTCAAGTTTTGGAATTTAAATTTTGATTAATTGTTTAATTTTGATGTATATTTAAATTCTAAACCCTAATGTTTTGAAATGTTTCAAAACTTGCCCTCAAGTTTTGGAATTTAAAAGTTGATTAAAAGTTTAATTTAGGAATATTAAATTCTAAAACCCCAGTATTGTTTTGAAAAGTTCAAATCAGACCCTTATGGCTTTATTAATTAATTAAGGTGTGTAATTAAAAAATGTTTAATAAATCCATAAAATTTTAGGTTTACAATTTAATTAAATTAAAAGTATAATTGTTAAATTTGACCACCTAGTATTTTAAAAGTTGTAAAATACACCCTATACTATATATATAACATTAAAAGTCAAACATTATATATATATATATATATATATGTATGAGTAACAGTCAGTCTTACTGTTAGTAGGCCTCATTCATGAAGCTGGTCTATAAGGGGTGTTTAAGTAAATTGCCTATAAAATGGCGATTGAATGGGTATCCACTCTTACCCACCGCACTCTTGACTAGTGGAGGGTCGTTAGCCGAACGGGTAGGATAGGACGAAACCTTCCATTATAAGTATAATGAAGTATAAAAGTAACTAAATGTTTTACAAATTCCCAATCTTAGTTACTTAGGCAAAGTGAATTGATGCAATTCCATGAAATTACACTTTGTGCCCTTGCGAAGACGTTAGTGGAGCGTGTGTGGTTTACCGGCACATTAAATGGTTCTAAGCAAAGGTAGCAAAGGGTGGCTCAATGTTTGTCATAGTTCGGTGGAGCGTGTGTGGTTTACCGGCACATCGAATAGGTGACTGTAACATATGAGGGCACCATGTAAGTTTGCATGGTTATTCACACCCGCTTTGTGATCCTCGGCATCCCAGTCACAAACAAGAGGGGCATATCGAGATTTAAACATGCCATTGAAATGTTCAATGAATCTCATAGGATCTAGGAGTTTTCATAGATTTAAAACTTAAATTTCTTTTTCGTTTTTCATGGTGGAAATTAGTGAATCGTCATTCACTTACCTTCAAATGTTCTACAATTTGGGTTACGGCATCCCTCTCCCGAGTTGTAGAATATTGTGTTGGGTCCTAGCCTTAGTATCTCATTTGGGTGATTTACTAAGGACTCAATCAATCAACTAACTTGGATTCGTTTTCTCCCGTTTTGTAGATGTCAAAGTTCGACAACTATGGTCTTCCCAAATCCCGTGGAACAAGCTTTCCACATGAAGATGATATTCCACGATTCGATCGAGGAACAAGAAATCATGCTTCACTTCCTCCACCTCCTCAAATTGTTCTCCCTAACCCACAAGTTCGAAGACTTGAAAAGTTCAAGATCACTCAAGCCCTTTTGGCAAGTAAACATAAAGAGGGAAAGCCGGTGTGTGCACACGTCCTAGGGATGAAGTCACACATTGATAGGTTAAGAATGTTGGGATCTGTTGTCTGTGAGGAGATGGCTGTTGATTGGGTTCTTCAGTCACTTCCTAACTCATATAGTGAGTTCGTAAGAGAGTACTATATGATGAACCGCGACGTGACCCTTATAGATCTCACCTATATGCTTATTGCTGTTGAATCAGCAATGGTTTGGCGCAATAGAAAAGCAAAGTTGATTGGTGAATCTGCCTTCAAGACCTCTATGGATATAGACAATGGCAACGAAAGACATGCTATGATCGAAAAGTTTGATCATAAGAGAAAGGCAATGTCTGAAGTAGTTCCATGTCATGTTCCAAAAGAGTCAATTTGCTTTTATTGCCAAGAGAAAGGGCATTGGAGACGAAGCTGCCCCATTTACCTAAGAGATCTAAGAGATGGGAGAGTCGAAACGTATGGCTCTAATATAGGTAAAATCCATTAACTAACTCTTTTAAGCTTCTATTCTATATTCTTAATACATAATGTGATAAGATTACAATTGATGTTTTGTAGGATCGAAGAAAAGAAAGGAAGCTTAAGGGAAGAAGTGAGCAGAATCTAACCGTGAAGGAATGGATTTCAATCGCATTTCTCAAAGATTAGATTCTTGAGCTACTACTTAGAGTTAGAATTAGATTGCTAAGAAAGATGTATTAGCATAGTTTTTCAATGAATTGCATTGTAAGGACAAATTTTTTTCCGCAATAAAATAAATTTTGATTTTATATTATTTATTTATCCTTGCAATGGCGTATATGAAAATTTGATGTTTGAATGTTTCTATTATTAGCAATAATGGATTTGGTTCTTATTATGGAAATGTCGAAGAACTTACCGAATAAGGAAAGTTTCTCATCACCCAAGTTTTAATTGGACAGAAACTTGGAATCATGCAACTTGGTTGCACGATGAATGAGAAATTTCATATTTGGAAATTAGACTAATTCATTGACAAAGTGTCAAGTGAAGGACTAGGAGATCGAATATACAAAGTTGCGTGTTGATCAAGTCCACCATAAGAGTAACAAAGATATTCGTCATGTTTTGCTAAAAGTTTAGTAAATATGACTATACTCATAAGATTAGGTGTAATTATGAATTGATTGAAAAAGTTTAAATCAATAGCAGAACGAATAAGAAGAATCAAGTAGGCAGAAAGATAAAAGTGTCTCCATTCTAAGAAGAAAGGAGAGTACCTTTTATGCTTTCTGATAAGTCTTAATGATTAAGAACCATATCTCAATTGATCCTCTAAGTGAATCTTAGTACAATTGTATGTCTAAGAAGAGGAATCAATAATTGCAGAAATGGTTAAATCAAGAAGTCAATCATACTTCATTCCAAAACAAGTCTTAGAGTTAAGATTGTGACATTGAGTGATAAGTATTAAAAGGTTTATAACATTCATCAAATGTGGAAAGTTGTGATGTCTTGGATAAGACAAAGACCAACTCGAACCAATTTATGAAGTGTTTTGATAAAAGCTACACTAACTCTTGAATATTTGGTTGTCAAGAAATGTTTATTGACAAGAGAATCTTATATGTCAAGGAGTTAGTGGGAGTCTTAATGGATTTGAAAGGTTTCAAGAACAAATCAAATAAACCTTAATTGATCATCACCAGCACACGAGTTGAGGTTTACAACCTATCGTGTTGACACTATTTTATTTCTGTGTCATTCCAGTTGAGTTAATTATGCATGTGAGTCCTATGAGTTCTCATTTAAATGCATAAAAGGCAGGTACCTTGATCAATGAAAATTACATTGATAGGAAAAGGTGAGCTGCTTAACTACTTGGAAGACATGGTGGGCAGTTGTGCTACCATAAGGCAAGAAATCAAGATTAAGAAAGTTCGATCCATGTGAGTTTTAATTTGTCGTAAACTTTGGTTTTGACAAATTCACATGGATAGGAACAAATACACCGTTTAAATCTAAGTGTCATAAGATTTCCTCCTTCATGAAAATGATTGTGAGGAAATACTTTCAATAAGAAAGATTTTAAGAAGATAGTGATTGTAAAATTGCATTCTCGAATTCGATTATGGTTACGGTATCCCTTTCCATAATTTGAATTGTGAGGTTTGGTAATTGTTTAGACACACATATGAACTATCTAAGGCAAAGGTGTATAAGTTCAAGAAGCCTTGATAAAAGATTATCAAAGCACTAAGTATTAGAAACAAGGACTTAAGAAATTCAATAGGTATTAATTTTCTGAAAGTTAAGCTGTTTCTGAATACATGTCAAAGCTAGTGGGAGCATAAGTGTTATGTTTATAATAATCATCATGATAGTGGGAGCATAAGTGTTATGATTGTATGATTATTAAGGCATGTATTGCAAGTTGGCAATATTAATTATAGAAAACAAGAGTTATGCCTTGCAAAGTCGTAAGGGTTGTAAAGTTGTTTTGCTATAATTAAGGGAGAGAATATTATGGTTTATTTCAAATCCAAAGGCTTAGGTTATGGAATGTTAATAAATGTAGTCAAAGGTACATAGTGTGTTCTTAAAATTTTGATTATGATTATGACATTCCTCTTCACAATTCGAATTTCGAGAACATAGCAAATAAAATATTATGGCAGAAGATTGATAAAGTATCAAATCTTTATGTAAGACATTATGCATCGTGTCGCATACGCTTCGGGTATAGGATTGATTGCAAATGTTTGGATATTTGACCATTCTAAAATTTTCCAAATGTCTAGCGCATTTAGAGGGAAAAGGGACTAGAATCGGTTTTGACTAAAATAATTAAACAACTATCAAAGGACAATCCAAAGTTCACCGAGGATTGGTCGCTTGTGAGTAGTTGGAAGTATAGTATTGGAAAATATGGAAATGTTTCCATATTGGATGGACCATATCGACATTGTTATGAATAGATAAGATTCTATTAAGAATGAGTTGTCATATGGAAAATATGGAAACGTTTCCATATTTGGAATTGAATATTGAAAACCTATGACTAGATTAGAAACTTTTATGCAAAAGGATGTTCAAAGGAATGTTATTTGAGTGAGAGACATCATATCTTAGGAATTGTATTGTAACAATTTCCGATAGAGGATTTTGTAATATCATTGGCAATAGTCTTTGTGACTTTGGTGCAATGACATTACGAAAGGATCATTGCATAAAATGTTAGAATCTAACATATTCTATAAGTGGAAAGAATTTGATATTCTTTCACTTATGAAAAACTATTTGGAGTTGTGAAATGAGTATGATTGGAAATGTGTTTAATTTGATCTATTTCACAAAGAAAGAACCATAGGTAAACATTGTGTGCATGCTAAGAAGCATAGGACAAGTGTAATAATTCAAGTAAGAAGTTGATTACCCGAAACGACAAATAATGAGTAATCGATATGGTGATAAATAAAAGGAGTTTTATTTATACTCAAAGGTTTGAGGCCATATGGGATTAGTATTATTCTTGTGTTTCACTTTGCATGTTTTGACTTCCTGAATAATTTAATTGGTTAAGAACATTCAAATTATTCGAACAGGCCACAGTCGTTCATATGTTGGAAGTAGGTATGAATAAAGACTATCGTGAATTGGTGTGTGGATTGTCTAAAGAGTATTAGACATAAGCAAATGTTTGCTGCAACGTTCATGAGTGCTTATGAATATGATTTGAGCATTGGATCAAACCCACGCTCACTTGGATCACTCCACGGATTGTATCACGAGTGATTGGTGAGACGATAACATCTTATATTCTTGAAACCGAGATGTGTGAGTTGTATCTTGCGAATTGGTTGCACATTGATAATATGTAAACGCACCAGTAACTTGGTGTCATAAAACATATTGTTGTGCGTGATTCGGTGAGTAAGTGAAAGCGAGCATTGAGTCAAAGTTTATCCGTTCCTTTTATCCAAAGTAGGATAAAAGCGATATCTTTGGGCCCCTCGATGATTTAGCGATGACAAACGTAAATGTTCGGCCGGGCTAGGGCTAATTTAATTTGTTCAGTTAGTCGGTCGTATAAATTGGAATCAAGAAATAGTACAAAGGAGAATGATTAGAAATCATGTCTCATATGATATCTAGAATGGAGGAATATATGATCCCTTATCTAAAGGACACGCGTATCTGATAGGATCAGAGTTGACAGCAGCTTTGGAAAGCTACGATTGCAGATCAGGATCTGAAGTCATACGCATAATAGTTATTAGACTTATCCAAGTGGGAGAATATTGGGTTAGTGTCTAAGTCCATAACTATTTTGGTATGTACTTGACCCGATGGTGCATGGTCCTTTTGGGTTGCCTTCACCAAAGCAACTTGATAGGATGAATTATGGAGAGAAAGGATTAAATATGATTTATTAATATATTATGAGAATAATATATTAAAGGAGAAATCATATTGGTTAATTAATATTAGTCAAGAATTAATTGGTAATTAGTTTTGTGACTAAAAGAGATTAATTAAACTTAAGGGACTGGAATTGTAATTATAAGATAGTTTCAATTGGGCCATGGATTGCCTTGTATTAAGGAGTGGACGAATTTTATGGGGAAACCCATGAGAAAATCGTCCAAGGCCTTACGGAAAGGGATCCATGGGTTGCTTAGGGCTTAAGCATCCAAATTAGGGTTTCCTTGTTAGATAACCCTAATAGCCTCCTATATATATAGATCCCTTATGACCCAAAAACGTGGCTAAGCATCCTTCTAGGGTTTCACACGTTTTAGGGCAGCCTCCATCCTCTCTCCTCTTCATCCTCTTGCTCTTGGTGTTTGTGAACCATTAGAGGAGTGACATTTGTGACTCTAAGCTTTCTAAAGTCAATAGAAGAAGGATTGGGATTGTTATTGCTACATAACAATCAAGGTATGATCTAAACCCTAATTATATGTTATATTGATTGTCATATGCTAGATCTAGGGTTTATAGTCTTGGATAACTTGCATGTACAATAGAGAAACCTAGATCCAAGCATTAGGGTTTGTATGAGCACATAGAATGTTCTTATGACCAAAACCCATCACGTTGAGGATTACAGACGATTGTCAGGGCCACGTAGAGGCGCCTGTAGCGAGAAGTAGGGCCTTTCAGTTGATAGCAGAGGAGGCGCGATCAGCTTCCGTTGTGGTGACGGGTATGTATCTTCTCGTTATCTCTTTATTTATATTGATTAATGCTTATGTTTCTGTGTTTCATTATATGATCGTTCCTTGTGAACGATATATCTGCTCTAGTATTGTTTGATTCGGGGGCTACCCGATCGTTTGTGTCACTCGCACTCAACAAGCGATTCGTAGGGGCTCCGGGGGAGCTGGATTGCCTACTTGACGTGGAGATAGCAGATGATAGGTCCGACAGGGTTGCGTGGTACACCGAGGATGTACACTGCAGTTGTTCGATGAGCGGTTTTCTGCGGATTTGGTCCCTATTCCCTTGCAAGGGAATAAGGTTATAGTTTGTATGGACTGGTTGATCCCCAATGGGGTAATCATCGACTCCAAGCAGCAGCTAGTGAGAGTTCGGACTCCTAGTGGGGGAGGGTTAATGATTCAGGGCGAAAGGTCGCAGGGTAGACCGTGTGACAACCCGATATTTCAACTCTTTGTAACGACCAAAATGGGTCAAGTATTGTAACCACTTCTGAATAATAAAAAGTTACCTTCATAATAACATGTATAAATAAGTTCTACTTAATTTCCTTCTATGATTTAATGTCTTTGAAACATAATCGTACGTGAAAAGAACGCCCAAATCCGACTTCATATAGCGAAGATGTGATTTTTCCAAGTTCGGCTTAGCAACAGACAGCTAAAAACTCGAATCGGAAATCGAGCGACCTTTGGCCGGAATGACCTAAACGAGAATCGAAGGTCTCGTCAATGGTATTCCAGCGGTAAAAAGTCTGGCAAAAACCGACATCAGATAAAGAAGTTATGAATTTTCTAAGAAATTCCTTAAACACGATGAATTTTTAATAAATAATAAAAATATAATTTTGGAATTTGCCGACGGAGTCTAAACGAAAGTTGTAGAGCGTAGTCTCACCTACGCGAGGATATAAAGACCATCGAAAACGGAGTTCGTATGAAGAAGATATGGATTTTTGAAGTTTATTAAATAAATTAATTATTTATTTAATTCAAAATTCGAATATTATCCGAAGGGGAGTCAGCATCCTCCTCCGAAGTACGCGCTGCGTACTCCTGTACGCCCCGCGTAACCGAGAGGATTGGCCTCGGATCGTCCACGTCGCCATATCCGAGGAATCCGATCCATCCGACCCGCCCGACCCGTCCGACCCGACGTCCCATCCGACCCGGCGTCCCATCCGACCCACCTCCCCAGCAACCCGTCCCATCCGACCCGAGAACCCAACAACCCGTCCCATCCGAACCGAGGCAGTCGAGGCTTCGGTCATGCATGACGTACGCGTACGCAGCGCGTACGAGCGTACGCCCCGCGTACCGAGGCAGACCAGCCTTCCTATAAATAGAATGCGAGGCTTTCCGAAAATGTTGCTCATTTCTCTCCTCTCTCTCACAACTTTGTCTCGTTTTCCGTGCCCGTTATAACCCGAAGCTCTGGTCTTTTTGCTCAAGTCCCGAGGGTCGATTTTACTCCCGAGATTCCCGAGAATCCCGAGAAAAATCCGTTTTCTGAGACGAGACTCTGCCCGGTTTTCCATCTCGCTTTCTTCAATCAATCAAGTGAGTTTCATACCCCTTAATCAACCTGTTAAATATTCTAAATGCTTTTATATGCTTTCAAAAGGGGGGGAATGCAAGTTAAATACTTATAGTTATTGTTTCAATCACCTGTGATTGTACTAATCACATGTGATTAATAACTAGGGAAATCAGTGGTTTTATCACTATTCAAACTATCTATTAAACTGTTTTACTTCTAAATGTTTTCCAAACCCATTTACTTTTCGAATTTACACTGCAACTGTGATTTAAGCAAATGTTCCTTATACTTAAACTGTTTTAATCAAATCTACACCTTCAAATGGTTTTATAGATTGACATCAAGTCAATCTTTCTTTAAAAATAATACTTATGTTTCAAATGCCTTATAAATACTTATTTATGCTTTTATATTACAAATTGCATGCCCATATATGTATAGACGTATAAATAATGTTTAAAGGACTTAGGAAGGCTATCCACCTTGTTTCCTTTTCCTCGATTTGGATGTGGTCTGATAGGATTTTGGGTGACCATCCGAAGGTCGTTTCCATATTAATTATATATCAAATATACATATATAGACATAAAAATACTTCCATAATCATATGTACTAAACGCACTGTTATCAAGTTACCATCGGGGTAACACAGAATCAAACTATTACAACTGCTAGATCAATGAGTCAGTTCATTCATGAGTCTATACTAGGAAGAGAATATATACAACTATACTACGAGAACATATACAACTATACTAGAACAAGAAACATTTCATCACACATGCAAGAATACGATAACAAATGTGATCCACTGTATCGGAGCATGTCTTAAATGTCATGGCCCGAGTTGTAGCCAGAATTCTCTTGGAGGGAGAGCGTTGAGTTTGCGTATAGATCTATACTGGATTGACTATCCTACACCTTGCTGCTAGCTACAGCCGGACCTGCAGGTCTGCGGGTGCCAAACGTCATTCCGTTATTACGACCGTTCTTTATGTCGTTGTTATTAGTCGATAGTATGGTGCAATTATCACATTATACCTTAATATAAATCCGGTTTAAGGTAGTAGTAATTAGTACAACAGTAGTTCTTATTATACAAAACTACAGTACTACAATGATTTACCCATTACATATTTTGGTGATAATCTCACTTAAGCATTAATGTACAAACTATATTTTATCAAATGATAGTTATACTTGGGTAATCACACACTTTTACAACAGACGAGTTCACAAAACAGTTAAACCTTGGTAGAAGGTTACTATTATAGAAAATATAGGATTTTCTGAGAGATTCAAACTTTTGCAAATACTTTTAAACATTTATTTACATTTTTACAAACTTATACATTGGGACAAGTTCAAACGTTTTTGACAATGAACATTGACACTAAAATACTTATGAACTCACCAGCTTAATGCTGATAAACTCTTTCAAAATAACTTGTATTCTCAGGTCATCAGTAGACAGGTACCGATGCCAGCTTTTGAGATGATGGAGCGTACTCAAGACTCATCATTTTGTTATTTTGATTTACGTTATATTTTTGGTGTCTAAAATTTTACAGAACACACATGTATTAAATTTATATATTTAATGCAATGGATGATGTTGTTTGCCTATTTACATTTACTGTGTTGTGATTACCTTACATGACGTCCTCCGCCCCAGAACGTTTCCGCCGTTCTTGGTTTTGGGGTGTGACAGATTGGTATCAGAGCATTGTTTATAGTGAATTGAGTATATCAACCCATAAAAGATATACTAAACTATAAACCCATTGGGGATTTAACTCTGACCAAGAGTCTATACTTAAAATAATAAAATATTTAACTAAGTATACTAGTCTGCATTCATACTAAAATAAGTGTCACAATGACAAGAACAAAAGTATTACGATTGTTAAATATCACAAGTGAGCTCGGGGATGTATGGTCAGTCCTGGGAATGGCATAGCCTGATCAACTATGCTGATCTTAGGAGTGATTAGCACATGCCTTAGAATGGTTGTGATAGGTTAGCAAGTCTAAAAACTTACCAACAATACCACCAGAAGATCAATAGAACTTAAACTTAAAATACTATAGGAGTATTTTGCGCTACTAGTTACACGTATACTATATTCTTATACCTCTATTCTCGCATAGATCTTGATGGCTAGATATCCATCATGGCGACCCGTACTTTCCCAATGAAGGCAATGCCGGGTGGATCGATGAAGAGCCCGAAGTTGATCATCCAATCCCTTTGGATGATCACCTTGCAGAAGGCTTTTCAGATGGATCCGACTCCGAGCCTAAAGTCAACAACCTGAACCGCTGGAGTAATGATCAGGGTAAACCCTTACCATACTTTGGGGACCGAACCTTTTACAACGTCAGCGATGGTGGCTCTACTGACCGAGCTCTGCCTGTCATTATCCGCAGAATAGCTCGTATTGTCGAGCAAGGTGGAGCAGCCGTCGACCGAGTCATAGAGATTGATGCCGACTCAGGTGTCAACACAGTCAGCATCCGCCGTCTTGAAGAAGACATGGAACAGACCCGGAGGAAAAATAAAACCCTGAAATAGCAGTTGGCTGCCTCACGAGCTGAAATATTGGAACTTCGAGCTCGTCAGAGGACTCAGGATCGACCCATTCAAGAGGTGTTTCGTCAAGTATCCGACCGCAGTACTCGCCCGGGATTTTCCCATCGCCGTTGGTTGATGTCTAGTACAGCTCCGTCTTTTAATTAAAGTATAGCCTTTAACATCTGTGCTCCAAGTAGCGCTTATGTGTAAAATGTTTCTAACTTCCGTACTCAAATTTGAAATCTAAGGACTGTCAAACTTTTCTTTATGGTATGATGTATGACCTACTGTTAGGTCGATTTTCCCTGAACTTATTACGTCAGTAATACCAGTAAATTTTTGAGAGCTATCTATCTGGGAAAAATCTATACACTTGTGCTTTCCTACTTATAATGCTTGTTGTGGTTTCAAGCACCCTTTCAACTGTTGGACTATGTTTAGTTAGTCCATGGGTCACTCTCGTGTTGCTTACAAATTGATTCTTACCATCTTTCTTATCTTTTTAAACTTTCAGTTGAAGGATGTCTCCTCGCAAGTCTCCCAGGAATAGGAATAATCCTGCACCTCCACCACCTCCTCCGCCTCCGGTCATCGATACTGTAGCCCTGAATGCTGTTGTAGCTGCAGCAGTGGCAACTGCCATGGCTCAGTATCACTCTTCTGATGCCAGCAGAGGTGGAACCCCTGTGGAATCTATTCCGATCGAAATCCCTGTGCGCTCAAGGGAGTGCTCTTACAAGGATTTTACAAACTGCAAGCCGAAGCCTTTCTATGGCACCGGCGGAGTCATTGCTCTCTCGCAGTGGTTCGAGAAGACTGAATCAGTCTTCGAAATCTGTTCATGCCCTGCTGCGTGCAAGGTGAAATATGCCGCCTGCACCTTTGAGGGTAAAGCCCTAACGTGGTGGAACGGCCACGTCAAAGCCCTAACTCTCGTCGTAGCCAACGACATGGGCTGGGAAACAATGAAAGACCTCATGACTGAGGAATACTGCCCGAGGGGCGAGATCCAGAAACTGGAGCAGGAACTCTGGAACCTGTCGATGAAGGGCACCAATGTGGTCGCTTATACTGCCCGATTCAGCGAGCTGGTGGCCCTCTGCCCCAATATGGTTCCCACCGAGGGGAAGAAGATCGAGAGGTACATATGGGGGCTAGTGCCTCCGTATCAGGGGAATGTGCTAGCGTCAAACCCCGCTACCTTCGACAGTGCCAAACGATTGGCACAACGACTCATTGACCATGGAGTCAAAACCCCTGCAACCACAACCACCCTAGCCATCCCGGAACCCTCCAAACCCGCCGATACTAAGCGGAAATTCTGGGATGAAAGGAAGAAGCATCAGGCTGCCAAAAAGCAGCAATTGGTGGCAATTCATGCCGCAGTAACCCCTACTGCTGCTACCACTGCTCCGGTGAGTCGGTATGCTGGAAGTTCGCCCAAGTGCACCAAATGCAGATACCACCACAACGGCCCCTGCCGTGAATTGCAGTGCTCTAACTGCAACAAGAAAGGACACACCGTCCGATTCTGTAAATTCCCGGCACAACCTATCAACCAAGTCCCTAGCTCTGGCGCGAGCCCAACCTGCTATGGATGTGGCGAAGCAGGCCACTTCAAGAGGGACTGCCCCAAAGCGAGGAATGCTGGAGGAGCAGGGAGGGTACTGGCTATAGGCCACGGGGAAGCAGTTGCTGACCCTACAGTAGTAACCGGTACGTTCCTCCTCGATAACTCCTATGCATGCATTCTATTCGATAGTGGAGCGGAGCGAAGCTTCGTAAACCATAAATTTGCTCGCATGCTTAATCAACCACCGCACGCACTCAAAGAACTATTTACAGTAGAAATGGCTAATGGAAAAACTGAAAATACGAGTAGCATATACTTAGGTTGTACCCTAACCCTAGACAACCATTCATTTCCAATCGACCTCATGCCAGTCTCCATAAAAAGTTTCGACGTCATCATTGGCATGGACTGGTTAAGCCTTCATCGTGCCGACATCATGTGCTTCGAGAAAGCAGTCCGTCTAAACCTCCCGTCTAACGAAACTCTTATAGTCTATGGCGACAAACCCGGTGCAAGTCTTCGCATCATATCAAGTAATCAAGCACAGAAATACCTGCGTAAGGAATACCACGCATTCCTTGCTCACGTCGTCGACACGAACCTAGAAACGAAAGAACTAAAGAACCTCCCAGTAGTGAGCGACTTCCCCGACATTTTCCCAGAAGAACTACCCGGATTACCTCCGCAACGACAAGTCGAGTTCAGAATCGACTTAGTCCCAGGAGCTACCCCAGTAGCCAAGTCGCCCTACCGTTTAGCACCAGCCGAGATGCAAGAACTCTCTGGTCAACTTAACGAACTGCTCAGCAAGGGCTTTATAAGGCCAAGCTTCTCACCTTGGGGAGCACCGGTCTTGTTTGTTAAGAAGAAGGACGGATCCTTCCGTATGTGTATTGACTACAGAGAACTCAACAAACTGACGGTCAAGAATCGTTATCCTCTACCACGCATAGATGATCTATTCGACCAACTGCAAGGGGCGAACTATTTTTCTAAGATTGATCTGAGATCCGGATATCAACAGTTACGAGTGCTAGAGGAGGATGTGCCGAAGACCGCCTTCCGAACTCGTTACGGACATTACGAGTTCGTGGTGATGCCATTCGGATTGACCAATGCGCCCGCAGTCTTCATGGATCTGATGAATAGAGTATGCCGACCCTACTTGGATCAGTTCGTCATCGTTTTCATTGACGACATCCTAATCTACTCCCGAAGTAAGAAAGAACATGGCGATCATCTGCGACAAGTTCTAGGGACATTACGAAAAGAGAAACTTTATGCGAAGTTCTCGAAATGTGAATTTTGGATCCGAAGAGTCGAATTCTTAGGACACGTGGTAAGCGAAGAGGGAATCCACGTGGACCCATCCAAAATTAAGGCCATTGAGAACTGGTCAGCACCGAAGACTCCTACAGAAATTCGTCAATTTCTAGGTCTCGCTGGCTACTACCGCAGGTTCATTCAGAACTTCTCACGAATAGCGAAGCCTCTTACAACCCTAACCCAGAAGGGTGTGGCCTTTGACTGGGAAGAGAAACAAGAAAGAGCGTTCCAAACGCTCAAACGAGCCTTGTGCACCGCACCAATACTATCCCTTCCCGAAGGAATAGAAGACTTCGTAGTTTATTGCGATGCATCAAACCAAGGACTCGGATGTGTTCTGATGCAGCGAGGTAAGGTCATCGCCTACGCCTCAAGACAATTGAAGACACACGAGGTTAACTACACGACCCACGATCTTGAGCTAGGAGCAGTAGTGTTTGCTCTGAAGATCTGGAGACATTACTTGTATGGAACGAAGAGCACTATCTTTACCGACCACAAGAGTTTACAACACATTTTCGATCAGAAGGAGCTCAACATGAGACAACGACGATGGGTCGAGCTACTCAGTGATTACGAATGCGATATTCGTTATCATCCGGGTAAAGCCAACGTAGTAGCAGACGCCCTAAGTCGGAAGGAATATTCTGGTCGCAAAGTCAAGTCATTATCGATAACTATCCATTCACACCTGACTAAGCAAATTCAGGCGGCTCAACTTGAGGCCATGAAATCTGAAAATGTGTCAAGTGAATCCCTTAGAGGAATGGACAAGAATTTAGAAGCCAAAGGTGACGGAGCTTTATATTTCATGAACCGGATCTGGACACCGAAACATGGTGGCTTCCGAGACTTGGTCATGACCGAGGCGCACAACACTCGGTATTCCGTCCACCCAGGTTCAGATAAGATGTATCTGGATCTTAAGAAGCTATACTGGTGGCCTAATATGAAAGCAGAGATTGCTACCTTCATAAGTAAATGCCTTACTTGCGCAAAGGTTAAGGTCGAGTACCAGAAGCCCTCTGGTTTATTGCAGCAACCAGAGATCCCGGAATGGAAGTGGGAGCGGATCACTATGGATTTCATAACCAAGTTGCCCAAGACAACGGGTGGACTTGACACCATATGGGTCATTGTTGATAGATTGACCAAGTCTGCACACTTCCTGCCTATCAAAGAAACCGACAAGATGGAGAAGCTTACGAGAACATACATTAGGGAAATCGTACGGCTACATGGTGTACCTATGTCCATTATCTCCGATAGAGATAGTAGGTTCACCTCAAGATTTTGGCAATCACTACAACATTCTCTAGGAACAAGGCTGGACATGAGCACAGCCTACCATCCTCAGACCGACGGACAAAGTGAGAGGACCATCCAAACTCTGGAAGATATGTTGCGAGCCTGCGTGATTGACTTTGGGAAGGCATGGGATACTCATTTACCCCTTGTCGAGTTTTCCTATAATAACAGTTATCACACGAGCATCAAGGCTGCTCCATTTGAAGCTCTCTACGGCCGTAAGTGCAGATCCCCTCTGTGCTGGGCTGAGGTGGGTGATACCCAATTAGCCAGGGGGCAAACTTCCGACAGTACTCTCACCGGTCCGGAGATCATTCGGGAAACAACAGAGAAAATCGTTCAGATCCGTGAACGATTGAAAGCCTCCAGAGACCGACAGAAGAGCTACGCTGATAAACGAAGGAAACCTTTGGAATTTCAGGTGGGAGACCGAGTCCTCCTCAAAGTCTCACCCTGGAAGGGCTTGATACGCTTCGGCAAGCGTGGAAAGCTTAATCCGAGGTACATAGGGCCTTTCGAGATTCTTGCAAGAGTCGGCCCCGTAGCTTACAAACTCGAACTACCAGACGCACTTCGTAACGTACATTCTACATTCCACGTATCTAACTTGAAAAAGTGTCTATCCGACGAGACTCTTCTAATCCCACTCGACGAGATCGAAATCAACGAGAGCCTCAACTTCGTGGAAGAACCTATAGAGATCATGGACCGAGAGGTCAAACAAACAAAACAAAGTCGCATACCCATCGTGAAGGTTCGCTGGAACGCCAAGCGGGGACCTGAATTCACATGGGAACGCGAAGATCAGATGAAACAAAAGTACCCTCATCTCTTTCATGTTCACTAGCATCTTTGCTACTTTAAATTTCGGAACGAAATTCTCTCTAACGGGGGGATGATGTGACAACCCGATATTTCAACTCTTTGTAACGACCAAAATGGGTCAAGTATTGTAACCACTTCTGAATAATAAAAAGTTACCTTCATAATAACATGTATAAATAAGTTCTACTTAATTTCCTTCTATGATTTAATGTCTTTGAAACATAATCGTACGTGAAAAGAACGCCCAAATCCGACTTCATATAGCGAAGATGTGATTTTTCCAAGTTCGGCTTAGCAACAGACAGCTAAAAACTCGAATCGGAAATCGAGCGACCTTTGGCCGGAATGACCTAAACGAGAATCGAAGGTCTCGTCAATGGTATTCCAGCGGTAAAAAGTCTGGCAAAAACCGACATCAGATAAAGAAGTTATGAATTTTCTAAGAAATTCCTTAAACACGATGAATTTTTAATAAATAATAAAAATATAATTTTGGAATTTGCCGACGGAGTCTAAACGAAAGTTGTAGAGCGTAGTCTCACCTACGCGAGGATATAAAGACCATCGAAAACGGAGTTCGTATGAAGAAGATATGGATTTTTGAAGTTTATTAAATAAATTAATTATTTATTTAATTCAAAATTCGAATATTATCCGAAGGGGAGTCAGCATCCTCCTCCGAAGTACGCGCTGCGTACTCCTGTACGCCCCGCGTAACCGAGAGGATTGGCCTCGGATCGTCCACGTCGCCATATCCGAGGAATCCGATCCATCCGACCCGCCCGACCCGTCCGACCCGACGTCCCATCCGACCCGGCGTCCCATCCGACCCACCTCCCCAGCAACCCGTCCCATCCGACCCGAGAACCCAACAACCCGTCCCATCCGAACCGAGGCAGTCGAGGCTTCGGTCATGCATGACGTACGCGTACGCAGCGCGTACGAGCGTACGCCCCGCGTACCGAGGCAGACCAGCCTTCCTATAAATAGAATGCGAGGCTTTCCGAAAATGTTGCTCATTTCTCTCCTCTCTCTCACAACTTTGTCTCGTTTTCCGTGCCCGTTATAACCCGAAGCTCTGGTCTTTTTGCTCAAGTCCCGAGGGTCGATTTTACTCCCGAGATTCCCGAGAATCCCGAGAAAAATCCGTTTTCTGAGACGAGACTCTGCCCGGTTTTCCATCTCGCTTTCTTCAATCAATCAAGTGAGTTTCATACCCCTTAATCAACCTGTTAAATATTCTAAATGCTTTTATATGCTTTCAAAAGGGGGGGAATGCAAGTTAAATACTTATAGTTATTGTTTCAATCACCTGTGATTGTACTAATCACATGTGATTAATAACTAGGGAAATCAGTGGTTTTATCACTATTCAAACTATCTATTAAACTGTTTTACTTCTAAATGTTTTCCAAACCCATTTACTTTTCGAATTTACACTGCAACTGTGATTTAAGCAAATGTTCCTTATACTTAAACTGTTTTAATCAAATCTACACCTTCAAATGGTTTTATAGATTGACATCAAGTCAATCTTTCTTTAAAAATAATACTTATGTTTCAAATGCCTTATAAATACTTATTTATGCTTTTATATTACAAATTGCATGCCCATATATGTATAGACGTATAAATAATGTTTAAAGGACTTAGGAAGGCTATCCACCTTGTTTCCTTTTCCTCGATTTGGATGTGGTCTGATAGGATTTTGGGTGACCATCCGAAGGTCGTTTCCATATTAATTATATATCAAATATACATATATAGACATAAAAATACTTCCATAATCATATGTACTAAACGCACTGTTATCAAGTTACCATCGGGGTAACACAGAATCAAACTATTACAACTGCTAGATCAATGAGTCAGTTCATTCATGAGTCTATACTAGGAAGAGAATATATACAACTATACTACGAGAACATATACAACTATACTAGAACAAGAAACATTTCATCACACATGCAAGAATACGATAACAAATGTGATCCACTGTATCGGAGCATGCCTTAAATGTCATGGCCCGAGTTGTAGCCAGAATTCTCTTGGAGGGAGAGCGTTGAGTTTGCGTATAGATCTATACTGGATTGACTATCCTACACCTTGCTGCTAGCTACAGCCGGACCTGCAGGTCTGCGGGTGCCAAACGTCATTCCGTTATTACGACCGTTCTTTATGTCGTTGTTATTAGTCGATAGTATGGTGCAATTATCACATTATACCTTAATATAAATCCGGTTTAAGGTAGTAGTAATTAGTACAACAGTAGTTCTTATTATACAAAACTACAGTACTACAATGATTTACCCATTACATATTTTGGTGATAATCTCACTTAAGCATTAATGTACAAACTATATTTTATCAAATGATAGTTATACTTGGGTAATCACACACTTTTACAACAGACGAGTTCACAAAACAGTTAAGCCTTGGTAGAAGGTTACTATTATAGAAAATATAGGATTTTCTGAGAGATTCAAACTTTTGCAAATACTTTTAAACATTTATTTACATTTTTACAAACTTATACATTGGGACAAGTTCAAACGTTTTTGACAATGAACATTGACACTAAAATACTTATGAACTCACCAGCTTAATGCTGATAAACTCTTTCAAAATAACTTGTATTCTCAGGTCATCAGTAGACAGGTACCGATGCCAGCTTTTGAGATGATGGAGCGTACTCAAGACTCATCATTTTGTTATTTTGATTTATGTTATATTTTTGGTGTCTAAAATTTTACAGAACACACATGTATTAAATTTATATATTTAATGCAATGGATGATGTTGTTTGCCTATTTACATTTACTGTGTTGTGATTACCTTACATGACGTCCTCCGCCCCAGAACGTTTCCGCCGTTCTTGGTTTTGGGGTGTGACAGACCGACTCTATGTTTGGTAGCGAGAGCGAGGCACTTCCTTCAGTAGGGTTTCATAGTTTATGTCGCCTATGTTATGGATACCCGAGATAAGGGTAAGGCGATGGTGGATGATGTACCAATCATGCGAGAGCACGCAGTTGTATTCCCCGAAGGATTTGCCTAGGATACCACCGAAGAGACAGATTGAGTTCAGGATTGACCTAGTCCTTGGTGCGGCTTTGATAGTGTTACGCCTGTGTTTCTAGGCCTATCATTAATGTTGATATAATAGTCTAGGTTAACCTTTGTAACCCGTTTTGAAATAATAGAAGTATATTATTTGAGTATTATGTGTTTTGTGTTTAATTGCTTAATTATGTGGTTCGATTAATTAAGAATAAAAATAAGCGTCAAAATTAAAGTGAAAAATAAACTCGTTATCTTTGGATAATGTTGTAGTAGTTGAAACGAGGTTTCCGAATATATATAGAACGCCCAAATCTGACTTCATATGAGGAAGTTATGATTTATTGAAGTGTCGACTTAGCGGTATGCAGCCCGAAATACTCGATTTGAGATCGAGCGGTTTTTAGTCAAATCAATCTAAACGAGAATCGAAGATCTTATTGTTGGTATCGAAGCGACGAAAAGTTATGCGAGAACAAATGTCAAACGAAGAAGTTATGAATTTATAACGAAGTTTTCTGTCCCGGCCTACTAAAAATAATTAATAAAAATAAAGTCAAAATTAGCCGACGGAGTCTTAACGAAAGTTGTAGAGCGTAGTCTCACCTACGTGTGGATATAAAGAACGTTGAAAATGGAGTTCGTATGAAGAATATATGAATTTCCGAAGTTTATTAAATATTTAATATTTAAATTTAATTCCAAATTTTGGTATTATCCGAAGAGGAGTCATCGGACTCATCCGAAGTACGCCCAGCGTACTGCTGTACGCCCAACGTATAGCGAAGCATGACGTCCCTCGCACTCGAGTTCTTTGGTTACGTAAGCAATGACGAATTCGGACGTGTACGCCCCGTGTACTGCTGTACGCCCAGCGTACTCCGTGGCTCCAGCCTCCTATAAATAGGATGCGAGGGCAGCCGGCTCATTTGCTCTTTTTCTCTCTTCTCTCTCCCGTTTTGCATCGTTTTGCATGCCAGAAGTAACGCGAAGCCCCGGTATTATTCCCGAGCCCCGAAGCAAGTTTCGAAGTCCCGAAGATCCCGAGAAGTAAGATTCCCGAGCCGAAGCTCTGCCCACGAGAAGTTCGATTTTTCTGGAGATCTTCCAGATCTACGGAGAAACACTACTTCTACAAGCTGTAGTGCTGTCCGATCATCTTCTGATCAAGTGAGTGTGTAGTTACTTTCTTCTAACGCATAATTATGAAGTATTTTATACGAAATACGTGTTATGTGTATAATTTTTTTGATATATGTGTGAATGTATATTCATTCTCTTCTATCTCATAGATCTGATTTACTTTCTATGAAATACGTGTTATGTGGGTGTGCCTCATCTGTTATGTGGAATATGTATTGAATGAAAATGATATACAGGTTTTAAACTATGTATGAAAATATATATTTTTATCTACTAATATGTTGGGTAGAACATGGGTGGATAGTTGGTGTGTAATAAACAGATGAGAGGCCTCGATGTTGTTGTTGTTGTTGATCTAGTTATTCAGCGGAGTATGGATAACGACCACAGACTCTTTCTAGACAGTCCTGTGGAACGCTAGCAGGTTCATAACCTGTAGGTGTTGTGAACGATGTGTTCACCGGTGTACTCTATCCCCCTCATGGTTGCCTTTAAGATATCTATTATTGAGGAAACCCCTTAGCAGTAATGTCCGTCCCGATGAAAATCCTAGATTAGGTCCCTTGAGATAGATGTTGTTTTAGGGACGTAAAGTGAGGATAACGGGAATGGGTAATCGGGATAGTGATTGGTTGGTGAAATTAAATATAATTTATTTATTGTGGGTTGAAAACCCTATATGCTCACCCGGCTCCCAAGCCTGACCCACTTAGTTTTATTTGTGTTACAGGAAGTGGCGCAAGGGCGTAAGATGGATGAATCATCAAGTTGTTTTGTTTACAAGTCTGTATATGTACATATTTTTTGAATGACTTGTAATGTTATCGTTTATGCTTTATGGTCTGTATCGGAACATGACATCCCTAGTTTTGATTATATAAATGAAAATGCATCTCTTGATGAAATGCTTTGATAAATATTATTTTATCATGTTTTGTTTTGGGAACAAATTCCGCAACTCTTTCAAATCAAAAGGATTTACTCTGAAATTATTTTAAAAGCATAAATGAAAATCGGTCTTTTCTGGCCGTGATTTTGGGGATGTCACAGTTGGTATCAGAGCATTAGTTTAAGCGAACTAGGAATTTGTAGGATTTCTAGACTTAAACTTAGAATGCTAAGTGGAATTTTGAGATGTGTGTCTGTTGGATTTTAGGCACGTGCACTAGTTTATTTTAGGAAAGTTTCCTAAAATGCTTTTATGTGCTAAATGTTATATGTTGCCATATATGATATTAATTGTTCGGATCTACGGTCTGTTGCCGACCGGATCTAGAAACCTTATGTGTGTAGGATTCTAAGCGTATGCCTACGTTATTAGAACTAGCATGTAAATGTTTCGGAGTAATAAGGATGATTTGAATATCTATCATGAATTAGGATCTAATTTCACCTTATTCGGTGTGTAGATAAAAAATGGTGAGAACAAGGAGTGGCATTGGAAACGCGGATGAAAACAGGAATCAACCGCCAGTGATTGAGCAAATACATGTTGTAGCAGCAGCACCATAACCAATAACAATGGCTGGTGTGTAAGCCATGATTCGGGCTATGTTAGCCGAACAAAGGGATGAGATGCGACAGATGTTGCATGATAATAGGGACGAACCTATCATACCTATTGAGGAACCCGAATTGATTCCCGAGCAATCGGAGGAAGGGAACAATAGTCGCATTATGAGTCAAGTTGGGACTCAAGGAGAACGAAGGAACGATCCGGAAAGGAGAAACAACAAGGATGGGCGAATGTACAAGAACTTCTTGGGCACCAAGCCGCCAAGTCTTTCTGGGAGCCCAAAGCCTGTTGAGATAATGGATTGGATCTCCGAAATGGAGATGGTATTTGAAATTTGCGACTGTAGCAACAAACAGAAGACTGTCTTTGCAGTCAGACAACTGAAGACTGGAGTCTTGAGTTGGTGGAAGTTGTTGGCAGATACTATGCCACAAGGAGAAGTTCTGAAAATGTCACGGGAGGAATTCTTGGAACAACTAAGGGTGCAGTATTGTTCAGAGATAGATCTGATTGATCTGAACAATAAGTTCCAAAACTTGAAGAAGGGGAGGATGAGCATAGATGACTATGCTACTGCAATCATTAAGAAAATGAATTTATTTCCGTACCTAGTGCCAACGGAACTCTCTAAGATTGAGAGGTTTGCTAATGGACTGCCTGCCGACTTTGGTCCGACAGTCAAAATGGCAACTACTCTGAAAACGGCTGTTCGTGCAGCTAAGAATGTTGAGGCCCAGCAGAAGGAAAAGGGTCTGGAAAGGATAGAAGTTGGTGAAAAGAGGAAGTTCGATGGAACTTCAGGGTCCAATAAGAAAAACAAGTTCTCGAAGTCTGGTTCGAGGGGAAGTGGAGGCGAAGTGAAATGGTGCGACAAATGTAAGAAGAATCATCATGGAAAATGTGAGGTAGCGGCCACATGCTACAAATGTGGAAAGCCAGGGCACTATGCAAATGAATGCACCCTCTCTAAGAAGGTTTGCTATGGTTGTGGTGAGGAGGGACACATGTCAAGGGACTGCCCGAAGAAGAAGGAGGCAGCTAGACCCAACATTCCGCCAAAGCCAAAGGCGAGAGCATTCCAGATGACACTGGAAGCTGCTAAAGATGAAGCTGATGTCGCTTCAGGTACCTTTCTCGTAAACAAATTTCCTGCCTAAATTTTATTTGATTATGGAGCCAACTACTCCTTTATATCGCATGAATTTGGTAGAAAGCTATCTTTGCCTGTTGATAGACTAGATAATGCTTTGTTAGTCGAAGTTGCTAGTGGAAAGTTTGTATCTGTTAGTCATCGTATGAAAAACATCTTAATTGACTTGAATGGGAATAAGTTCCACGAGGAATTATTGCCTATAGAACTTAATGGTTTCGACATCGTGCATGGAATGGATTGGCTTAGCGCCAATGGTGTCGAAATTTTATGCAAGAAGAAAATAGTGAAAGTGAAACCGCCTAGGAAGGAATCGTTTATGGTGTATGGAGATAAACGCAGAGTAAATTCTGGAATCATTTCTCTAATGAAAGCCAGAAAATGTTTGACCAAGGGGTGTACATCATACTTAGCATTCGTGATCGATGCTAAGAAGGAAAAGAAGCTGATGCAGAATATTCCCGTTGTGTGTGATTATCCAGAAGTATTTCCCGAAGATCTTCCTGGATTACCGCCTGATCGACAAGTGGAATTCCGTATTGACTTGTTGCCCGGAACAACGCCAATTTCAAAAGCACCTTATTGATTAGCACCGACGGAGATGAAGGAGTTGATGATGCAACTTTAGAAGTTATTGGACAAAGGTTTCATTAGACCTAGTTCATCACCCTGGGGAGCTCCGGTGTTATTTGTGAAGAAGAAAGATGGAAGTATGAGAATGTGCATTGATTACAGAGAGCTGAACAAGGCAAAAATAAAGAATAGATACCCGTTGCCAAGGATTGATGACCTGTTTGATCAATTGCAAGGTTCGAGCTATTTCTTGAAGATCGATCTAAGGTCAGGATATCATCAGCTAAAAGTAAGAGAGCAAGATATCGAGAAGACTGCATTCAGAACTAGATATGGACACTACGAGTTCTTGGTTATGTTGTTTGGACTAACCAATGCTCCAGCAGCATTCATGGATTTAATGAATAGGGTTTGTAATCCGTTCCTTGATAAATCCGTGATAGTATTCATAGACGACATTCTGATTTACTCAAAAAGCCAAGAGGAGCATGGCAGTCACTTGAGAGAAGTGTTAGAAGTCTTGAAGAAGGAGAAAATGTATGCTACGTTCTCCAAATGTGATTTTTGGATTCGTGAAGTCCAATTCTTGGGTCACGTGGTCAACCAAGAAGGGATAATGGTTGATCCAGCGGTGATCGAAGCTGTGATGAAATGGGAACAACCAAAAAGTCCCACGGAGATTTGAAGCTTTTTAGGATTAGTCGGATATTATCGAAGGTTTATCCAAGGCTTTTCTTCAATTGCTACTCCATTAACAGCTTTGACCCACAGAGGAGCTAGTTATGCTTGGAATGATAAGCATAAAGAAGCTTTCGAGAAGCTAAAGAAGAAACTATGCGAGGCACCGATACTTTCTCTACTCGATGGAGTTGAAGACTTCGCTGTTTATAGCGATGCGTCTGGGGTTGCATTGGGTTGTGTTTTGACCCAAAGAGAAAAGGGGATAGCATATGCATCTCGACAGCTGAAAGATCATGAAAAGAACTACCCGACTCATGATTTGGAGTTGGCAGCGGTAGTTTTCGCTCTGAAGATATGGAGGCATTACCTCTATGGCACAAAGTTCAAACTTTTCACTTATCATAAGAGTCTCCAATATCTCTTGGGTTAGAAGGAATTGAATATGAGGCAACGACGCTGTAACAGCCCGGATTCCCAGATATTAGTTATTCTTATAATTTTTGGTGAATTGTGAGGAGACTTGGCGAGTTGGAGCTCAGACTCGCCAAGTATGATCGCGATTTGGGTGCGGGTTCGCGTCCGGAATCGGCGAGTCCAAGAGTGGACTCGGCGAGTCCATGTTGTTTAATGAAACCCTATTTTCCCGGCTCTGAGCCCTATTTAAAGGACCTTGTAGCCCTTCATTGCGGCTACCTTCGACCTTGAGAGCACCAAAGCATCTGAGAGTCCTTGTGAGTGAGAAAAGAGGCCATTGTCCACCATCCTTGTGTGTGTTAGCAAGAAGGGAATAGGAAGGCCAAGCTAGGAGAGTTAGGGAGCCTGGATCTACTTTCATTTCGGCAGAGGAAGCTATTTGAGGTATTATTCAGAGCTTATTCTCGTGTTTTTATTAATATAGTCAAATCTAGGGTTTCTTCATGCCTTGTTTACCTTGTAATTGGAGTGTGAGAGGTCCCATGGGGAATTGGTACCTAGATCTGGACCTTAGTAGGTCCAGAGAGTCCCAAATGCTTTGCTTTATGCCATTCCTTTTGAGTTGTGGACTTAGGTTATCATTTTAGATGTCATTTCACCAAAAGAAGCCTTGTAGGCGTCCCATGGTAGCCAAGATTGTAACTTTACGTGATAAATGTGCTTGGAAGGACTGGATCTATGAGTTACTGGAACGGATCTGACCTCAGGAGTGAGTTTGAGTTCATGCATGGCTTAGACTCGCCGAGTCCGAAGAACAGACTCGGCGAGTAGCATGAAGATTGTCCATAACCACTCAGCGAGTGGTCTTACCGAGTTAAGGGTTGACTCAGTGAGTCAGGGAGAGTCAGAGAGGGTTGACAGGTGGACTGAGTCAAGCTGGAACTCGCCGAGTTGTTCTTGAGACTCGGCGAGTTGAGTCGTGGTGGCCCCGCGATTCATGCCAGGTGGAACTCGTCGAGTCAGGGAAGTACTCGACGTGTCAAGAGAGGATCCTAGGGAGTCAGTGAACATGTATAGACTCGCTGAGTCGCTCTAGTGCACTTGCCGAGTCCGGTCAAAGTTGACCGTTGACCGTTGACCACAGTTGACCAGTGTTGACTTGATAGGGGTAGTCAACCTTAGTTGTGAAAGTGTTAATTAGAGATATATTGTGTTATAGGAGGATTATAGCTCGGAGGATCGAGCGCGAGTGATTTCCGGGATTTGCGAGTTATCGAGATACGCGAGGTGAGTCTTCTCACTATACGTTACCTTGAGTGGTAGTTATGTGTGACCGGAAGGTCGTATGTGCTTACATTGAGTATTATGTTATCCTATTGTATGTGACATGATATGCATTATGTCTTTGTGATTTATGCTATGCGGAGTTTACAGACCGGACCGGAGGGTCCAATGATTCATGAGCCGGAAGGCTCAAGCAGACCGGACCAGAGGGTCCAACGAGCTTAGGACCAGAGGGTCCACAGAGTTGTGGGACTAGAGAGTCCCACTGAGACACATTGACCAGAGGGTCAAACAGAGTTATAGCCTCGAGTGGCTAATGTGTGTTGTATGTGGTATTTTGGGGAACTCACTAAGCTTCGTGCTTACAGTGTTTTGTGTTATGTGTTTCAGGTTTCTCTCAGGATCACGGGACGACACCGGCTTGATTATACACACCAGAGAAAGAGTCATGTTTTGAGGATTATGGTTTATTATGCAAGTGAAAATGGAGTTATGTTTTGTAATTCGATTATGAATGAGATTTTAAGCAAAGTGTTTTTAAGAATTAAAAGATTATTTTTAAATGAAAAATTGTTTTGAAATTTTCGGTGTTACAAGTTGGTATCAGAGCCTTGGTTTGAGGGATTCGGATGCGCCTTCGGGTAAATCTGGACTCAAACTGAGGAAGTAAGAAAAGTTTTCAAGGAAATAATTTTCTAAAGAGAATAAGAGTTCAAAGAGAAAGCAAGAAAGAGCAGTGTGTACAATCAGCCAGAGCCCGAACGGTGATTTCCCAAAATACCCTTACTTTTGTGTTATGAGATATTTATGATGCACTTTATGAGATATTATTTCATGCTAGAGACAGGCTAGGTATTCCATATCTTAGGACTAGAGTGGCCTGATTTGTGATGCCTTAGCCTAGGAATTGCTGTTATATGCGATGTGCTTTTGAGTATGTGATGAGTGAGAATATTTAGTTGGAATTCTTTACGGGATTTGAGTAGAAATCTAGGGGAGATGCCTAGATAAGTACCGTGGTACTTAGAGAAAGAATAGTTAGAACCCGCGAGGGGAAGAGTTGCAGAGTTCGGTGGTAGTTTCGAGGATGAGCAGAGCAAGCGGAATTATCAACCAGAGTGAGTCATATATATTCTTCGATGCTCGAATGTTGCTTGCTTCGTGCTTTGTGGAACTCTCGATGATAGGAGTCAGCTACCAAGCAAATATGACGATATTCAGGAGGTAGATGGCTGGCATCATTAGGAGCTCTTCAGCAGCTGATGGCAGAGAAGTGTGGGAATCTAGGAAGAGCCTAGGGAGTAACCTTAGTCAGATGAGTGCGCTGGTAGAGTAGAGAGTTTCGCTGGAGAGCGAGCGCGCGACGGAATTGGTGAACGGGAAGGTCGAGCAGCTACTTAGGAGCTCCGGGATAGTCCGTGTGGAAAGTATGGGTAGATGTGGCAGGTAGTATGGGCTCGTACTACTGAAAGCAGAGGACCCATACTTGATACAGGGAGTATTCTGAAGGTTCTAATGAGCGGATGGAGGAGTGATGTTATGGATCGAGTACCATACATCGAAGCGTATTGAGGAGTGATGTTATGGTTCGAGTACCATACATTGAAGCGTATTGAGGAGTGATGTTATGGTTCGAGTACCATACATCGAAGCGTATTGAGGAGTGATGTTATGGTTCGAGTACCATACATCGAAGCGTATTGAGGAGTGATGTTATGGTTCGAGTACCATACATCGAAGCGTGTTGAGGAGTGATGTTATGGTTCGAGTACCATACATCGAGGAGTATTGAGGAGTGATGTTATGGTTCGAGTACCATACATCGGAGCAGATTGAGGAGTGATGTTATGGTTCGAGTACCATACATCAGAGCAGATTGGGGAGTGATGTTATGGTTCGAGTACCATACATCGGAGCGGATTGAGGAGTGATGTTATGGTTCGAGTACCATACATCGGAGTGGATTGAGAAGTGATGTTATGGTTTGAGTACCATACATCGAAGCGGATTGAGAAGTGATGTTATGGTTCGAGTACCATACATCGGAGCGGATTGAGAAGTGATGTTATGGTTCGAGTACCATACATCGGAGCGGATCGCGGAGTGAAGTTATGGTTCGAGTACCATAAATCAGAGCGGATGAAGGAATGATGTTATGGTTCGAGTACCATACATAGGAGCAGATGGAGGAGTGATGCTATGGTTTGGGTACCATACACCGGAGCATATTGAGAAGATATGTCATGGGATGAGTACCATGGTTCGTAGTGAATGATGCTTGTGGTTCTCCGAGTATCCGGTCACGATTGATGAGGTAGAGATTGGACGCTATGGGTTTTAGGCCTGTGGGCCATGATTGAGTTCGAAGAGGCATCCCTTGAGAGGGAGGGGAGGATTTCGGTCTGAGTTGAGCAATCCGTCGATAGAGGAGATGTCACCTTCTATGACCTGGGTGGTGCTATTTATGTTCGTGTGCGGAACATGAGAGGCATGATGTTTAAGTTTTGGGTTTGGGAGTAAACCCTACAGGTTGTTATTGATGATGATTTTCCATCAGAGTATCAGGTAACATGTGTGCCGTGAGGCAGTGACTTACCATGAGCAGGTAGTTAGTTGGGACTGAGATAGTCGAGGACCACGTTACACCAATTTGAGTATGGTAGGGCGTATTGTAGAGGTATTAGTGGGAAGCCCAGTCGATTTAATCAGTGCAGTGGTTTTTCTATCTATGTTGGGTATTGAATATGGGAGTGGGTCCCTGTTCTTGGGATGATCCATGTGTTGGAACATCGGTTGATGAGTCGAGGTGGGGAAGTATGATGATTTCGTGGTCCAGTCTATGAGTCAGTGATGTTATTGGACAATTGAGTTGTTTGGTATTGGATTGGTACAAGACTTGGAACGACTAGAGGCAGTCGTAACGAGAAGGTCTTGAGGATTTCATCAGAGGTTCAGAGTTATGAGATCGATTGATTTCCTTAAAAGGGGATTATCGGGCATTGCGTAGCACTTTCCAGGGGCAGGTGCGTTATTGCTGGTGAAAATAGTTCGTGAGGTTGTTGATGTGTCAGATAGTGATGGTTCGAACCCTAAGTAGGGGAGAACTGGGTGGTTTATTGAGAGAACCAGAGATTTGTGCAAGAGCGGTTGTGGGACTGGAGGGTCCCACTGAGACACATTGACCAGATGGTCAAACAGAGTTATAGCCTCGAGTGGCTAATATGTGTTGTATGTGGTATTTTGCGGAACTCACTAATCTTTGTGCTTATAGTGTTTTGTGTTATGTGTTTCAGGTTTCTCTCAGGATCACGGGACGGCACCGGCTTGATTGTACACACCAGAGAAAGAGTCATGTTTTGAGGATTATGGTTTATTATGCAAGTGAAAATGGAGTTATGTTTTGTAATTAGATTATGAATGAGATTTTAAGCGAAGTGTTTTTAAGAATTAAACGATTATTTTTAAATGAAAATTTGTTTTGAAATTTTCGGTGTTACAGACGCTGGCTAGAATTACTTAAAGACTACGACTGCGAGATACTTTACCACCCCGGTAAGGCTAATGTTGTTGCTGATGCTCTCAGTCGGAAAGTCAATCTTGAAAGGAAAAGGCCAAGAGCGTTCAGAATTGAAGTTGTCTCGACCATTGTGGAAAGTATAAAGAAAGCTCAAGAGGATGCTTTTGAAAAGAATGACCGAAAGGAGGAACGTTTGGGCAAAACGTTGGTGATCGGTGTAAACAGTCATGGACTGAAGGTGTTCCAAGATCGGATTTGGATACCTAAGACAGGAGGATTCAGAGATCTTCTGATGGAAGAGGCTCACAAAACCATGTACTCAATTCATCCCGGTAGCACTAAAATGTATAGGGACCTAAAACCCTACTACTGGTGGCCGACGGTGAAGCTTGATGTTGCAAAGTATGTGGTTGAGTGTCTGACTTGTGCGAGAGTAAAGACACAACATCAGAAACTGTACGGGAGTTTAGAACCATTGCCTGTGCCTATGGGTAAGTGGGAAGACATTGCTATGGATTTTGTCACTAAATTGCCCAGAACAAAGAATGGTCACGACATGATTTGGGTGGTCGTTGATCGATTCACTAAGAGTGCGCATTTCATAGCAGCCAAGGAGAAATGGTCTATGGAGAAGCTTGCAAATTCTTACGTGAAGGAAATGGTGAGGCTTCACGGTGTTCCGTTAACGATTGTGTCAGATCGTGATAGCCGTTTCACCTCGAGGTTTTGCAAAAGTCTACAAGAGGAATTGGGTACCAAGTTGTGTTAAAGTACAGCTTACCATCCGCAGACTGATGGTTAGAGCGAATGAACGATACAAACGCTTGAAGATATGCTGAGAGCATGTACTCTGGAATTCCTAGGTAACTGGGATGAACATTTACCTTTGGTAGAATTTTCCTACAATAATAGTTTCCACTCGAGCATTAAGATGGCACCTTACCAAGCTTTGTCTGGACCGAAGTGTCGTACGACGTCTTGTTGGCTTGAGGCTGGGGAAAAGCAGTTTATGGGACCGGAGATGGTTCATCAAAATGCTGAAAAGTTGAAAATAATTAGGGAAAGAATGTTAGCAGCTCAGGATCGTCAAAAGAGCTATGCTGACAAAAAGCGAAGACCGATGACTTTTGAAGTTGGGGATTCGGTTTTGCTTAAAGTCTCGCCGTAGAAGGGACTTATAATATTTGGTAAAAGGGGAAAATTAAGTCCAAGGTTTATTGGACCGTTTAAAGTTCTTCAGAGGATTGGGAACCAAGCTTACAAGCTCGAACTACCAGAAGAATTGAATGGAATTCATAACACTTTTCATGTGTGTTATTTGAGGAAGTTCACGGGGGAAGTTCCTGACATGATTCCACTTTTGGAGTTGAGAATCGATGAGAACAAAAGGTTGATTGAAGAACCAGAGGCAATCGTTGACCGAAAGACTAAGAAGTTGCGACGCAAGATGGTCGAGTTAGTGCTTGTCCGATGGAAACACCCGAATGGGCCGAATCTCACCTGGGAGACGGAGAGTGACATGATGGGTCGCTATCCGCATTTGTTTGTTGATGTGTGATTCCGGGGAAGGAATCATTCTAAGGTGGAGAGAATTGTAACGCCTGTGTTTCTGGGCCTATCATTAATGTTGATATAATAGTCTAGGTTAACCTTTGTAACCCGTTTTGAAATAATAGAAGTATATTATTTGAGTATTATGTGTTTTGTGTTTAATTGCTTAATTATGTGGTTCGATTAATTAAGAATAAAAATAAGCGTCAAAATTTAAGTGAAAAATAAACTCGTTATCTTTGGATAATGTTGTAGTAGTTGAAACGAGGTTTCCGAATATATATAGAACGCCCAAATCTGACTTCGTATGAGGAACTTATGATTTATTGAAGTGTCGACTTAGCGGTATGCAGCCCGAAATACTCGATTTGAGATCGAGCGGTTTTTAGTCAAATCAATCTAAACGAGAATCGAAGATCTTATTGTTGGTATCGAAGCGATGAAAAGTTAGGCGAGAACAGATGTCAAACGAAGAAGTTATGAATTTATAACGAAGTTTTCTGTCCCGGCCTACTAAAAATAATTAATAAAAATAAAGTCAAAATTAGCCGACGGAGACTTAACAAAAGTTGTAGAGCGTAGTCTCACCTACGCGTGGATATAAAGAACGTCGAAAACGGAGTTCGTATGAATAAGATATGAATTTCTGAATTTTATTAAATATTTAATATTTAAATTTAATTCCAAATTTTGGTATTATCCAAAGAGGAGTCATCGGACTCATCCGAAGTACGCCTAGCGTACAGCGAAGCGTGTCGTTCCTCGCACTCGAGTTCTTCGGATACGTAAGCAATGACGAATTCGGACGCGTACGCCCCACGTACTGTTGTACGCCCAACGTACTCCGAGGCTCCAGCCTCCTATAAATAGGATGCGAGGGCAGCCGGCTCAATTGCTCTTTTATTCTCTTCTCTCTCCCGTTTTGCATCGTTTTGCATGCCAAAAGTACCCCGAAGCCCCGGTATTATTCCCGAGCCCCGAAGCAAGTTTCGAAGTCCCGAAGATCCCGAGAAGTAAGATTCCCGAGCCGAAGCTCTGCCCACGAGAAGTTCGATTTTTGTGGAGATCTTCCAGATCTACGGAGAAACACCACTTTTACAAGCTGTAGTGCTGTCCGATCATCTTCTGATCAAGTGAGTGTGTAGTTACTTTCTTCTAACGCATAATTATGAAGTATTTTATACGAAATATGTGTTATGTGTATAATTTTGTTGTTATATGTGTGAATGTATATTCATTCTCTTCTATCTCATAGATCTGATTTACTTTCTATGAAATACGTGTTATGTGGGTGTGCCTCATCTGTTATGTGGAATATGTATTGAATGAAAATGATATACAGGTTTTAAACTATTTATGAAAATATATATTTTTATCTACTAATATGTTGGGTAGAACATGGGTGGATAGTTGGTGTGTAATAAACAGATGAGAGGCCTCGATGTTGTTGTTGTTGTTGATCTAATTATTCAGCGGAGTATGGATAACGACCACAGACTCTTTCTAGACAGTCCTGTGGAACGCTAGCAGGTTCGTAACATATAAGTGTTGTGAACGATGTGTTCACCGGTGTACTCTATCCCCCTCATGGTTGCTTTTAGGATATCTATTATTGAGGAAACCCCTTAGCAGTAATATCCGTCCCGATGAAAATCCTAAATTAGGTCCCTTGAGATAGATGTTGTTTTAGGGACGTAAAGTGAGGATAACGGGAATGGGTAATCAGGATAGTGATTGGTTGGTGAAATTAAATATAATTTATTTATTACGGGTTGAAAACCCTATATGCTCACCAGGCTCCCAAGCCTGACCCACTTAGTTTTATTTGTATTACAAGAAGTGGGGCAAGGGCATAAGATGGATGAATCATCAACTTCTTTTGTTTACAAGTCTAGATATGTATATATTTGTTGAATGACTTGTAATGTTATCGTTTATGCTCTATGGTCTGTATCGTAACATGACATCCCGAGTTTTGATTATATAAATGAAAATGCATCTCTTGATGAAATGCTTTGATAAATATTATTTTATCATGTTTTGTTTTGGGAACAAATTCCGCAACTCTTTCAAATCAAAAGGATTTACTCTGAAATTATTTTAAAAGCATAAATGAAAATCGGTCTTTTCTGGCCGTGATTTTGGGGATGTCACAGTTAGCCAAGGCACCATATTGGTTGGCTCCTCCCGAGATGCAAGAGTTATCTACACAGTTGCAAGAGTTGCTAGACAAGGGATTTATCAGGCTGAGTAGTTCTCCATGGGGAGCCCCGATCATGTTTGTGAAGAAGAAGGACGGGTCACATCCGATGTGCATAGACTACCGGGAGTAGAATAAGGTAACGGTGAAGAACCGTTATCCCCTCCCGAGGGTTGATAATTTGTTTGACTAGCTACAGTGTGCATCTTGGTTTTCCAAGATTGATCTGCGATCAGGTTATTGCCAAATGCGAGTCAAAGACGAGGATGCACAAAAGACAACTTTCAGGACTCGCTATGGTCATTATGAGTTTGTGGCGATGCCGTTTGGGCTCACCAATGCTCCAGCTATGTTCATGGACCTCGTGAACCGCATGTGCAGACCGATGATGGACCGGTCTGTGATAGTCTTCATTGATGACATCTTGGTTTATTCCAAGACTCAGGAGTAGCATGAGGAGCACCTGAGGGAGGTGTTGGAGACACTAAGAAGGGAGAGACTTTTGGCAAAATTCTCCAAGTCTAAGTTCTGGTTGCGTGAGGTGCAGTTTCTGGGGCACCTTGTCAACCATAAGGTTATTCTGGTGATCCGGCCAATATAGAGGTTATGATGCAGTGGGAGGTTCCGAGGTCTCCAACTAAGATTCAAAGTTTTCTTGATCTAATGGGTTACTACCAGATATTCATCTAGGATTTCTCTAAGATTGTTGTTCCTTTAACCAGAATGACCAACAAGTTGGTGACATTCCGTTGGGGGCCTGAGCAGCAGGCAACCTTCGAGACACTCGGTCAGTGTTATGTGGGGCACCGATTTTGACTTTGTAGGAAGGAGTAGATGACTTCGTGGTTTACTATGACACTTCGATCACAGGCATGGGTGCAGTATTGATGCAGAGGGGTCACGTGATTGCTTACGCTTCGAGGCAGTTCAAGCCTCACTAGGCGAACTATCCGACACATGATTTAGAGCTGGGGGTTGTGGTTTTCGCCCTCAATATTTGGAGACATTGCCTCTGTGGTGTCCGTTGTACCATTTACACAGAACACAAGAGTTTGAGGTACCTCATGGATCAACCGAATCTGAATATGAGGCAGCTTCAGTGGTTAGATGTAGTGAAGGATTACGACGGTGAGATCCTTTACCACTCGGGCAAGGTCAATGTGGTGGCCAATGCTCTTAGCCACAAGGCGGTGGTGGCACCAATTCGAGACATAAGTCTGAGGATGACAATGATTACTCTGCTATTGGAGCAGATCCGAGAGGCACAGGGTGAGGGTATGAAGGAGGAGCGCTGGAAGTGTGAGCGGATCATAGGCCAGGTGGCCTCATTTTACTATGACAGTCGGAGGTTATTGGCCTTGCATGGGAGGGTTTGGGTTCTGTACTGGGGCGGAGTACGACATATTCTGATGGATGAGGCCCACAACTCGAGGTTCTTTATCCATTCCAGGGGTGACGAAGATGTATCGAGATCTTCGCCCTGATTACTGGTGGCCCTGCATGAATTGGGACGTTTCTTGGTACGTAGAGCGGTGCTTGGCTTGCTGGATAGTAGAGGCCGAACACCAGTGACCACACAACAAGATGCAGCCGTTAGACATTCTCATGTGGAAATTGGAGGATATCACTATGGATTTCGTCACCAAGCTTCCTAGGACCACACGTGGAGTAGATTCGATATAGGTCATCGTGGATCAGTTGACCAAGAGTGCTCATTTTATCCCAATCCAGGAGAGTATATCGGTTGAGAAGCTAACCGAGATCTACGTTCACGAGGTGGTGGTACGTCATGGGGTTCCCATTTCGATGGTGTCAGACCGAGATGTTCGTTTCACTTCCAGATTTTGGAAGCGGTTTCACGACGAGATGAGTACTCCGTCTCCACTTCAGTACCGCTTTCCACCCTCAGATGGATGGTCAAAGCGAGATGACGATTAAGACTCTCGAGGACATGCAGCGCATATGTGTTTTGGATTTCGGTGGTAGTTGGAATACATACCTTCCATTAGCAGAATTTTCGTATGACAACAGTTACCACGTCAGCATAGACCGACCTCCCTTTGAGATTCTCTACGGGAGGAAGTGTAGGACCCCAATCTGTTGGGGCAAGGTCAGATAGAGGGTCATGGGGAGTATTGAGGTAGTACTTAAGACCATGAAGAGGATCCAGCAGGTCCGGAGCAGGCTCCAGATTGCTTAGAGTTGGCCAAAAAGCTATGATGACAGGCTTCGTTCAGACTTGGAGTTTCAGGCGGGCGACATGGTCCTCCTGAAGGGGTCACCTTGGAAAGGTGTCATCCGGTTCAGGAAGTGGGGCAACCTAGGCCCCATATACATTGGTCAATTCATGGTTTTGGCTTAGATGGGCCAGGTTGCTTACTGTTTGGATATTCCACCAGAGCTAAGCCAGATCCACAGTACTTTCCATGTTTCCTAGCTACAGAAGTGCTTAGTGGATGAATCCATCATTGTGCCCTTAAAGGATATACAGGTGGATGACAGCCTAAACTACATCGAGAAACCAATAGCCATTCTCGACAAGAAGACGAAGGAGACGAGGAAGAAGAGAGTAAAGTTGGTGAAGGTACAGTGGCAGCACCGCAAGGGATCATAATGGACTTGGGAGCCCAAGGAGGAGATGAGGGAGCATTACCTAGAGTTATTTCCAGACACATCAGACTTCGAGGATGAAGTCCGATTCAAGTGGGGGAGAAATGTAACACCCAATCAAGGTACTATTTACATTTTGTTCCCTTATAAAGTGAATTACTGCTTTTGGACCTTGTTACTATGGAATTTGGAGGAAGGAAGGACCATTTCTGCCAACCTTGGATTTTGGAGGTGGAGCCCGAACGCAGGACATTCCCCCAAGGAACGCACTAAATGCAAACCTAAACTTTTAGCATTTGGGACCTATATAAACAACATTATGACTCAAGCCCTGGCCTCCTTATTAGCCTCTCAACCTCAGAAATCCTAGATAGCTTCCTTTTCTCATTCTTGTGTGTGTTTGGCCTTGTGAAGCTTGTTTTGGAGCTTAGAAGCTTGAAAGAAGGAAGGAGAAGCTAGTGAAGAGGAACTTGAGTATCTTGAGCTCATAGATCTGAGATCGCATCATCATTTGGGACTCTTTGAAGGTATAAAGTTCACAACTTTCCTCAAGTATGCTTAGATCTAGCGTAATGATGTTTCAGGACCTTTTTAGTCCCCAGAATGGATCTTTATGACTCAAATTCGTTTATAGGCCTAGGGTTGCTACCCTTCATGCTAATGGAGTCCATACATCAATAAAGTTTCGATCTTTGAGGTCTTAATGGGTTCATGCAAGAGTTAGGACTACATTTATGGTAGTTGATTGCTATTTCTTGAGATTTGTAATTATGGGGACATGTAAAGTTACCAAGTCTGTGACTTTATGATTCTAGAGGTCCTAGATACCTTTGATCTGTGATTGGATAGCATGGATTAAGCATTAAGTGCTTAATGGCCCGTTTTTGACAACTGGATGTGAACGCCCTGTGTAGGTCTTGTGTCCGCACTACGTTCCTACTGGGGCTCGCAATCTGAACCAAGGAGGAACGCCCAACGTTCCACAAGGGAACACCTTGCGTTCGTTCCGTTAGTGGGCCTTTTGGGCCATTTCCTTGGACTAGATGATAATGTGCCTCAGTGGATTATTCTTTTGGGTTGATAATGGATTTTATTGCGAATTCGTTTTGAGGGAAGGCCCATTTGACAAGTTGGGCCTAATTTAGAAAATTAGGCTATTAGTGGGCTTAATGAGGATATATGGATTTGGGCCTTCATGTTATGCATTTGGGCCTAGGTCATGGGTCCATTTAGATCAAGGGTAAAATGGTCATTTAACCCTAAGAAGGATTGTTTGGATTTTGACTAAGTGTTATTTAGTAATGATAGCTCAAAGAGTCGTGGGAGCAGCCGATATAGATTCCTTACCGAGAGATTCAGCAGCTAACTTTGTGAGGTGAGCTTTTGACCAGTAGGAAAGGGTTGAAGGCACCAATGCCGACCCATTTATGTATGTTAGCATATGCCGGACTTAGGTCCGATGCTGGGGTTTGCCCGATGTAAGTTATATGTTTCTCTACTTCAGTCTGATGTCGGGGAAAGCCCGAGGAATGTTTGTATGCTTTATGTCTTCGTGATTCTTGCATGTGTTTGTTTATATGTTCCGGGTTTCAGTTCGATGTCGGGGCAATCCCGAGGAATGTTTAGCTTATATATTGTGTTATATGTTATGGGCTTCGGTCCGATGTTGGGGCAAGCTCGAGGAATGTTTATATGTTTATGTTATGTGTTTATGATATATGCGTGTTGATATGTTATATGTATACCGGACTTCGGTCCACTACGGTCGGGGCCCGATGCCGGACTTCGGTCCGATGCCGGGCGGGGACCAATGTCGGATTCGTCCGATGTCGGTCGGGGCCTGATGTAGCGGGCAAGGCCCAATGTATGTTATTATTTGATTAAGTGTATGGTATGTGGTAGTTTGGGGAGACTCACTAAGTTTCGTGCTTACAGTTTTCAGTTTTGGTTTCAGGTACCTCCGCTAGTAAGGGGAAGACCTCGGGATGACTGCATGGCACACACCACAGCTTTCACCCTGGGAGGATTCACTCTGATGTTTTGACGTATGATTGTCATATATTGACAGATGTTATGATATTTTTGAGATACACGATTTATGACTTTTATATGATGAATGATACTTATGGTTTTTATCAATGAGTTAAAGTAAAAATTTTGGACCGTATTTTTGGGATGTTTCACATCTATATTTTATCCATCTACAGGTTTGTCATCCCATGTTTACAAGTTTGAGTGTCCAAAATTAGCGTAGATGTATATATAGTATGCGAAGCAGTTGTTCAATAAAATATATGCAGATCTTTGGTTAAAAGTTCACGTTTACGATTTCTTGGTGTTTTGGGGTTTAACTTTCTTTTTTAAATGATTTTTTTTGGTCTTTTGCTTTCATATTTAGAAACTCACATGCAATACAATTTTTCCTGTGTCATTAACTAATAAAAACTCTAAGGTTAGCACTATAAAATAGGGATGAGCATTTAGACCTGGAAATCGGCCGGAACCGGTATCGGAACTGGAACCGCATAAAATTGATCGGGTCAGGACTGTGATGATATTCTTATGGATTTTTGGAACCCGGAATCGGTAGGAAACGAAACCGGTAGAACAAGAAAAAATCGAAATCTTAACCGAAATATTTCTCAAAATATGTTGTTATTTCTCGAGGATCGGTTCCAACATTGAGTACCCGACAAGAACCGGTAGGAACCGGAATTGGTAGAATGGGCGGTCCGATTCGGTTCCTATTTTCCACCAAGTTCGGTTTTCGTGCCAGTTTCGGTTCCGATTCTCATCCCTACTATAAAACACATCATTTTTATGTAAAAATCTCGCAAAAATCATTTTCAACAACCACACACTAAACATTAACACTAAAAAAATATTTTAATAATATAATTATAAATGTAATGCTTTCTTATTATTTAAAAAAGGGTATTTAGTGGTGATGAACACAAATTTGTAGGTCCGTTGGAGTTTCTCTAAGGATGTGTTCATTTTAATGACCTGTGTGAGGTGGAGCTCAAATGGAACGATTGCAGGTAGGTTAGTTTATATTTTCTTGAAATTACAAGTATTGAGTTAATGAAGAACCAACAAACAAACCCATTTTTAGATCTAAAGCTTTAAGTTATAATCTTTAATTTTAGGGTAAATAGTAGCTATTATTTGCTAGATTCAGGCACCTTTCGGTGGTCAAAGAGGTAAAAGAAGCATGCTCTCACATTACCATGTCTATTTTGGTCCAAGGGAGACAAATCAAATGTTAGAGTAATTTGTCATTAATATCATACATTTGTTATTAATTCTAATATTTTTGATTGTTTGGAAAAATTTGATTTGATTTTTTTGTGGTTTGATGTGAACATTACGCGTTAGGTACCCGAAAGTTTGATTACATAAAAAAACTAATTGTAAGCTTTGTATACTTTTGTTGATATAGTCCTTAAAAGAGTCTCAATTTCGTAATTATTACATCATTTCAAGGGTATTGTGACATTATTTTATCTTATAGCTAAATTCGTAAAAGCGATGGTTAGATTGTGATTTTGGTTTTTTACTTTTTCCTTTTTGCTGCATTTTTCTCCTCACGTGACATTAGATTTTCTGTTGTTCTGATATGTGAAAATCAATTTTATGATTCTACATATTGATGTATATGTGTTTAGTGTGGGGTTGATGTGCTCCTTATATATAATTAGAAGCATACATTTACGGAAACATGTCTAGTAGTAGGTTCATCAAGATGTTCTTTATGCATTTATTGTACACTGCGTTGTACTTTCTTTTAAAACTAAATATAACATTGTAAATTTTTTACTTTCATGATTTACCATTGTATTTCTTATTTTGGGCATTATTGTATGCTAAGAAGGTTGATGGTGGTATTGAACTATTGATATTGTTTTGTAGGGCACTAACGACGGGTTTGTTTGATCCGATTCATGGCAAATTACACAGAATAGCAACGTAATTTACTGTGGATACCATTCAGGCAATGTACTTCAGATAATAGTAATGTATGAAACACATGAACATACAAAAAAAACTAACACTTTCCGCCCAGCGCAACATGCGGGAAACCTTTTTAGTTTATAGAATATTTTAGATAAATGAGGATAATTTAGTTAAAAAGCTATTGAAAGATTTAACAATTGAGAGATCATTTTATTAGAGCTTAATTATTATAGAATGCTGAGTTGTCAAATATTTTCAGTCATGATATAGGTTACTCTTTGAAGATGCTCTTTGTTAGAGCAAATGTCACCATTGAAAAACCAAAATGTATCTCGACTAACTTTACTTTTATTTATTGTCATTGTAATTACAATTTTAGTTTTTTTTATTAAATTTATATCGTTTATGTATTGCTTTTGATTCGGTTCGTATTATTTTTATTAAAATAATTAGTTATTTTTCAAAATTATTTATTAACTCTAATTTATTTATTTTCGGCTCCTAATTCTATGGTTCTATGTACTAGTCTTCCGTGTCTGTTCAGAGTAGAGATGGAAGTGGATCCAAACCCCAACCGGATGGGCTTGGATCCGAAAAATCCGGAACTGGTTAACGAGATTTTGTTGGACCAAAAAATGGATCGGTATATAGGAACCGGTTGTTGTTCAATTCCGTGTACGATACCGGGTAAAGTGGGTCTAGAATCGTAAAACTCGAGAACATCAAAGTGGGTAGGGTGGAACCGGATAAAGTGAGTTTAGAACCGAAAAACCCAAAAAAAATGAGATTTTTTGGTAATTATTTAGTACTTAGTGGGTTGAACTTTGAAAATTTTCTTATTGATATCCCGACTTCGGGGAATGTAAGTCATTGAATATGAACCCAAAATTGACAAAATAATAGTCTAAAATCATGTATAAACTCTAAACTACAATTTGGAAAAAACTACATGTCAATCCAACTTTGAACGAATGAGATGTGCATGTTTTAACATTTTCACAGAATACAAATTATAGCCAAAATGTTAAAAATTTCAGATTTTGTATCTCGACTTCAGGGGACTGTAATTTATTGAATATTAAACCAAAAATGTCAAAATTATAGTCTGAACTCATGTACAAACTCTAAACTACAAGTTGAGAAAAAATCATATGTCAATCCGACTTCAAACGAATTAGATATGAATTTTTTAAGATATGAATGTTTTAAAATTTTCACATAATACAAAAAAGTTGAAAAACTAAAAACTTCCAGCTTTGATATTACTTTGCAAGACTTTAAATCTATGAATATAAAACTAAAAATGACAAATTTATATTCTAAAGTCATGTACAAACTCTAAACTACACGTTGGAAAAACTCGCATGTCAATCCGACATGAAAAGAATGAGATATGTATATTTTAAACTTTTCATAAAAACTGATTTCGGCCCCTAAACGTGGGTCCGGTTCTTAACACCGGTTTCAGTTCATAAGCTCGGTTTACCCGAACCCAATGGACCCAAATCCGGATTACCCGAAAGTCGGATAAAACCATTATTTCAACATAGAACCAGAACCGGTTCTATAGATTCCGGTTTTAACGATTCCGGATCCAGTCTGATTCTGGTTTCTGTCCGGTTTTAAATCACATCCATACGGTTAACACAATCTGTAAAATGTTTGAACTCGATTGCTTTGTACATGATACCTAATTCTTCCAAAAGATTTGTTGTATTTGTTTGTTATATCTAATTTGTTTTCGCGGTGAACTTTTTCCTTTCTAAATAAGGAATTGTTTTTTATTGAATTTTCATAAAGTGAAAAGTAAACACATATGTTATTCCCCTTTATATTGCTATTCAATTATAGTGCTCGAGCATTACGTTGATCTAGGATTTGTAATTGATTCCCATTACATAGAAAACTATTATTTATCTTTTTATTTTTTTATATATTTTATTCTATGTCATATACGGGTACATTATATTTTTATCGTTATTCTGTGGCTATTTCTAATTAAGTTTTTGCACATGTTATTTTATAGCTTTTTTTTTTGTTAAATTCTATATGACATTTATATGTAATAAATGTTATAATATATATTCTATATAACAATTTTTCTATATGCACAATAACTTATGTTTTGTGGAGTTGTAAAATACAACATTCTAAAACACATATTATAGTACATGGAGAAAATTATTGTGTACGAATCAGATATATATATATATATATATATATATATATATATATATATATATATATATATATATATATATATATATATATACACACACACACACACACATAAACATTATTGGGTGAAGACTCATTTTAAAGTAAGAAGTCGTGCGGTCATCTTAAAAAAAATGAAATTAAAAAAAAATATAAATCATAAAATCGAGCATAGATCTATATCCGGGAGAAAAAAAAATTGGGTCATTAAAATTGAATCATTGATTATAATGATGCAAAATAAAAAAATAAAATTGAATAATTGATCAATTTTAATGATGCAAAAAAAAATTCCCTATTTTTTTCTTCCGGACATACATCTATACTCGATTTTATGATTTGTATTTCTTTTAGAATTTTTTTCACGAGTCCTCCACACTTTAAAATAAGTTCTAACAGGAAACAGACCCTATATATATATATATATATATATATATATATATATATATATATATATATATATATATATATATATATATATATATACACACACACATACACACACTAAACGACAGATGTGAATAGTGTGTTACAACAATTATTTCCATTTGGAAACATGCTATATTTTTTAGAAAGTACATTACTTTTTGGCAAATCTTTTTCTTTAGGTGTTTATTTGTCATTCATAAATATTCCTTTGTTGCTATTTTAGATTAAATATTGAAGTATGTTGATGGATTTAAAAAAAAAACAAATAATATTTTGTAATGAATGTTCTATTTGGAGAGTCTCATAAAGTTTGCTTTTATGAATTATTACCCTTTCGGCTAACGGGAAATATTTCATGGACGACGGACGGCTCGCAGGGGTTGTTTCATATCAATGAAAAGGGTTGATAAATTGTTAATTTGTTTTTGTTGATTAGTCTCCTCGCGTAATGAGGGCTTTGAACATTAGCGTCTTGTATAATTTGTTTAGTTTTTTTATTAGTTTTAAGATCAAAATCTTAATGTTAAATGTTATATCTAAATAAGTAGCGTGTACTTTAAAACCGATGTAAAATACAAAACGAAATTAGATGTTGTAATGTTTACACTAGACCACATACTTAAGCATCCTCAAAAAATAATTGATAAAGTACATCCAATTGAATTGTAATATTCTTTCGTAATCATATAGTGGACAAATAACTTCCATAGATTATTTTGAATGAAAAGCTTAATCATAAATCAAGAAAATAACACCTAATTTGTTAAATACAGAAAAAAGCAGCCCATTTTTGGTTCTTCATGAAAAATATTCAAAGTGTGTTGCTATTATGAGTAAATATTAAAGTACATTGTTTTAATTGGGTTTTTTTTTTCAAAATATGTTTCTATTTCTTATATTATATAGAGCACATATACACAGGGGGAAAAACCAACACATGTGAAATTTGGCAAAGGGCAATATTGTCCAATAGAGGGAAAGCAAACACACGTGTGTAGAGTACTGCAAAACCAACCAGAACATCATATATTGAACTTTAGCATATTTTTTTAACATTCAAAACATGTAGTAAGCAATAAAACAACATTGTAGATAACTCTCTCCCATTCGAGGGTAAAATGGTGTAGATTTCCCTTTAACGACCAAACTATGAAGCCAAATGCCAGATTGTCAATCATCGCACCTTTTAAGCCACTATACTTATTCCAAACTACAATTGAGCTCTACAAATTCTTAGGCAAATAATGATGAGAGTTTAATATCTTCAGACACAAACATGAATTGCCTAGATTATCTCTAGCTTGATCTCGATACAAAAACTTTAATCATATGTGTTGAGCTTTTGCAAACCATAATAATACCTACATACATGTAGATGAAATAAACCCAAAATAGAATCAAGAACCAAAAAAAAAAAAACTAAGTGGTTATAAAAACACTTGTACAAAGAATCCTTACAACTAAATGCAGATAATATGCTTATGTTCTTTAGCAGGTCGTTTGAAAGCCCTATCAATAACGAATTTTTAATGTGAATACACAATTTATAAAAGGGAATTATAAATAAACAATTAGCTATTAAATGTTTAAAACATAAGCATTTACCTTAGACTAAGATACAAGAAGATAAGAGATACTTGAGAGTTAAGTGTTGATACACTTGCCTATATTATATTGAAAAAGCAAGAAAGTCAATATTAATGCACCGGGTTCATTAGCAGAACGTTGGGGTTGAAGTTAGGCTATTCCATGGTCAGATTTCGCATTATTTGTCCCATTTTTCTGGTCTTTAGCATCAACATACCTTGTCAAAGTATATATATCTGCATAAATTTTTAAAAATTTATTAAAACATGACATATCCAGTAATAATCTATTATGTGATAGAAAATTCCTACATGAAGCTACAGATTTCAAACGAGAATCAAGGGTGGATGGATATTTCAAATTTATCGAATAATAGAGTCTAAGATTGATAAAACTGAAAGTTTGCATATTAACTCAAAATAAATGTGAGTATGAGATGAAATCATGTAACTGGTAAGCAAATAGAAATAATTCATAACAAATGTAAAAACTTGAATGCATCACAAACCTCATATAACTCCAAGAAAGTAAACATCTTAAGGCATTACTTATTGAAGTGCATAATGAGTCAACCATGCGATTTTTCACTTCATCATGAGCAATCAACATCTTGAGGCATTACTTACCTGAAAGGCCAAATCTAGAGCAAATAAATATGTATGTGTATGTGAACACATATCTGATGAAATTAACAACCTCTTCAACTTTTTCTTCAACCACTTTTAGTCTATGACTCCATAAACACATATGATACACACAAAGTCATTGAGAGAGATAGAGATAAAGACCTTTTGTGGTGATGTTGATAGACTTATAGAAATACCTTTGTGTTCATGAAGTGAGAGAGACATTAAATATTTGGTAAAATGGAAAGGAGAGTTAGATGATTACCTGCAATGCATGCACATGAGATGATATTCCGATAGAGGGCGACCACATGTGAAGGTGAGGGTATGAACAATAAGCATCAATTTGAAGCATGATTACTGATTAATTGCACTTACGAAGAAGCGAAACAAATATAAGCAATTACAAAGAATCCTAAACATTAATTAATAGATAGAAAACTAAAAATCGTGAATATGTATGAATCATTGGAACTAAAACACAAAAGAACTAATAAAAACATAGATAAGTTAGAATAAGACCTTGAAAGAGATTCAGAGAAGAAAAACATAAAAATCAAAGTTAGAATATGATGTATAGATAATGAAGGTAGATGATGGTGGTTGATGTAAAATTCAAACCTAAGAGACTAAGAATGCATTTCTTCAAAAGACCTAGAACAAAAACATAAATATAGATGAAAACTAACTATCAGAAGGATTTTTTGGATTTAGGATTCAATCGGAGGAACCATTGGCTTTTCAAAGTGTAGACATTCAAAGCCTCATAGAGCAACATCATTGATTCTTCCAGATCCAATTTGTAAACCTACATCTCATAAATAGAAGGAATTAAAAAGAAAATGAAATAAAAAAAATACCAAATGCATGCTACTTGACCTCATAAATTAAATAAAAGCATGAAAATAAGAACATTGACCAACAACTCAAACCTAGGAAATAGAAATCTGTGAAACCTTGGAGGCATTGATGTGTAGGTGAAGTATACTCGATTCGTACAACAATTTAACATTGGGTTTCATAACAGACACATTTGTGAGACATTGAGACTAAGTAAAAAACACAATTTTTTGATTTGGAAGAAAGAGTGTATGCAAGGAAGTGAGAAGCATCAAGTATCAATAAATTTCCTTGAATTAAATAAAAGCAAATTGGATCTTACAGAGGTCTTCAACAATTACATGCTCCAATATCAAATAATTGGATTCAATGACAAATTGCAGAAAGGTGGATTGCAAAATTAGGGCGGGTGTGAGATGAGCAAGGGAATTTGTCAAAGTAAATACCAATACAAAGGAGACAAATGCATCTCCCTTATCTGGAACGACCAATACAGAGCAAGATAGTGGTTTAGGGATTTTTTTAGTGAGAGACAGAGAGGGAGAAAAATACAGGATAAATATATTTCCAGTTTCAGATACAAAGAGATGGAATAACTAAGGATTTTGAGAGACAAAATACAAAACTGGTGGGGATTGCTACTCTTCCTTGTTGCCAGACAGTAGCCATCAATGGTTGTGAGGGTTGCTGATAACGACAATCAACAGTGGAGGCGGAGGTAGACGATTAATCCACTATCACCTCAATTGAAACCCAAAACCATAGTCAAAGATAGACAAGTATAGTTGTAGGCATGCCTTTCAAAGTTATACCCATTAGTTTGATATCCAATCAAGTATATTACACACAAATTGAAACCTGAAAATGGAGAAGAAAACATAAATAAGAAAGCATAAGTAAAAGATCACAACTAATGCAATGACCGATTTGTAGGTGATGAAAGTGGTGGTAGAAAGATCGTTCGATCTAGGTTTTATAGATATATAAAGAAAAGGTACCAAATGTGTGACCTGATCGATTTTCTGATTTGTTGAGTTCAGAAGGAGAAGTGGACGGTCAAACATCTACAATAGCAATGATGAAGGTGACATTCGATGCAGGTAAGCAATGTTGTGATGATGGTGACTGGTGAATGGGGTGTGAGTTGCAAATAGGTTTTTGGTTGGGGCTTCTACTTTTTGCAGAGAGAAAGACGATGGAAGAGAGTGAATGATCCAGTTCTTATCGGTTTCTGGTGTACGCTTGTGAGTTGTGACCTAACAGTGATAGAGGAAGCAAAATAGGAGATGTTATATAAAGGTTAGTTGGTGTTGACCGATTCATTATGTTGATAGCGTGGAACACCGATTCAAAGGCCAGTATGAGTTTTTCTTTTATTTTACTAGATAAGATTTTGATGCATTAATTCATTGTACAAATCACATTATGCCTTGTACCTCTTAAAATTCGGCATTTGAGGCTAAATGCTTATTAAGGTATATATATATATATATATATATATATATATATATATATATATATATATATATATATATATATATATATATATATATATATATATATATATACTGAACCGACAAATATATCATATTCCTAACCTACCACCTGAATACAACTATGTCCACGACGAAACATATATTCTATTTTAACCTTTTCCATCGTGGACATAGTTGTATTTCGGTGGTGAGTTAGGACTCTACAAGACAATATAATAATAGATGATCCCTTGTCTCAGTGTATCAAAAATAGGATATAAAGAAGAGTACATCGATCTCCTTTTTATCCAAATTAACTGTAGTTTGTTTAAGAATTTTTTTTACATAATATGAACAAAATTTGGCTCTATGATCTGAGTTAACATCGTTTAGTAACATCTTGATTTTCAAATATTTTTCATTTTTACCCCCTTAGTATGAGAATTGACTGTATTTTGGCATGTAGTGGCATTTTCGTAATTTTTGGAAGTGGGGTGTGTAAGTTGGGCGTACAAGAATGTGCATTGGGTGTACATTTGGTATGATAGGCGTACGTAATCAGGGTGAAAACCCTAAGTTTTAGGGTTTGGACCATATTTAAGCATCCTTAAGTCCCAAGTCATCCTTTGTTCATTAGCCTCTAGCCCAAACTTCGACCTTCAGCAATTTATGGGTGGTTTGGTGTTCATAGAGGAAGAGGAAGGAAGAGAGAACACCTTAAAAGCTTGGAACAACCTTGGATGTGGAAGCTTTGCACCCTTCTACATCTGTGGATGGTATAAAGTTCATACCTTGATGCTTATTTGGTTAAATCTAACTTATGTTGTTTTATTATGTAATTTTGTCCCCAATCAATGTTGTCCTTGAGTATGACATGCTCTAGATCCAGTCAAGTTGTCCTTTCAGATGTTTTGGAGCACTTAGAAGCATAAAATTGTAATCTTGATTGTTAGTTTCCTTCCAATCATGAGTTTCAAGTTCTTAATTGGTTAAGTAGTTAGGGTTTTCGCTGTTGGGAACTTATAAATCATGCAAGATCATAAAGTTGGAAACTTTATGGTTAAGGACATTAGTTTAGGGTTGGATCTAGAATTTGAGCAAAAGAGCTCAAGTAATAAGATCTTAATGGAAGGATTGAGTGTACGTAGGGTACGTTCGGAATTAACCAGGTACGCCGGGCGTAAACCAGGTATGCCAGGCGTACCAAGTCAACCAACCCAAAATTATGTCAACACTCGTGTACGTTGGGCATACAAGTTGTGTACGTTGGGCGTACTTAGCTATGTTGACCAAGTTTGACTTTTGACCTTAGGGTATTTTGGATAATTTGAGTTGTGTTGAGATTGGTCACAATTTAATGTATATGCGATGGGTAAAGCTGATATTCGGAGGAGGGACTTGTTCAGCTATTTGTTCTGACTGAGATGTAAGTTTTCCTCAATGTACTTATGGGTCGAAGGTAGCAAGGCTGGCCCATTTGATTGATATCCTGGTTTAACATATGTTGTTATGCTGTAGTGACATGTTAGATATGTGTCATGGTATATAGGATATGGCTATGCAATATTGATCTGTTAGATCTTTATCCTAGTATATAGGATGTTTCTATGTTGTAGTGATCTGTATGATTTGTATCCTGATATATACGATGTTGTTATGTTTAATTATATGTTAGATCTATATGACTGTTATGGTGTATGTTAATATGTTATGGTTTATTGGGTTAAAACAGGCCAACTGATACTGAAGGCCAAGACACCCAAGGCGGTCTGGATAGAATGAAGGCTCACGAGGCGGTATAGTCAGGCCGAAGGCCCAGAGAGAGGTCCAGATAAGTTATAGGCCCGATGCGGTGTTCCATCCATGCTGAAGACTCTGAGAGCGGTGCAGAGAGTCTGTAGGCCCACAAGACACTCTACTCATGCTGAAGGCTCGTGCATGCATGATATTGTTGTTATGTCGTGTGGTGGTACTTTGGGGGAAACTCACTAGGCTTCATGCATATAGTTTCAGTTTATTGTTTCAAATACTTTAGAGGACCGTGAGAAAGTGAAGGCATGATCGTGCACATCTTCCTATTTTTATGTCATTGGATCTTGGGATACGCTGATTTTGAGTAATACTTTTGTATATTGGTTTTGTAAACACTTTATGGAAGAAATGGGTTGTTTTGAAAAGTTCAAATTTATTGTGATTTTTGGATGTTACAAGTTGGTATCAAAGCCCTGGTTTTAGGGAATTGGATGAACATTCTTGTGAGTCCAGGCTCAAAATAAGGATGCGTGAAAGTTTTCAAATTATTTTCAAACCTAATTAAAATTATTTTCAAAATTAACCAAGGAAAGATGAGATGTGTACGATCAGCCGGAGCAACAAAGGTTACCCCAAGATATTACACTATGACTTGTTTATGATGAATATGATAGAACTGCAAGCTAGTGATAGGCTAGGGATCTTCAGGAATTGCAAGATAGAATTTCCTGATGTATGATGCCTAATAGCTTGGGAGGACTTCTTATGCTAGACGAAATTGACATCATTACTGTTGGGTATTAAATGTTGCGTCATGATGGGCTTATAGCTTAGTCTATTTTGTATCCGGGTTGGGCTTGAAGACCCATTATTTATTATTAGGGTTTAGCTATTTAAGGTGCATGCATGCACTGTATCTTGTAATCTTGGTTTTTTCAATCTTGTAAGCCCTACATGCTTTTTACAATATCGGTTCTTGATCGAGCTCTTCTAAGGCTGTGATATTTAATCGGCATATTTGACATTCATTGTGTGTTCATCATTCTTTTACCTGTTTTAATCTTTCGATCAATCTAGATTTAATCTCAACAATTGCTATCAGTGCAGGAGGTTATGTAATCTATACGTATCTCTTCTGTTAAAGAGCTATTACGGTTTTCGCTATAATAGGATCTGAGTTTGCCGCCTTCTTCAAGTTCATCGATTACAGACGCTGAATATTTATATTTATTTTACCCTAAACTCGATTTAGGTTTACACATCTGGTTCATACATGTTTCAATCAAATCAACATCATGTGATGACAAAAGGATCTGATAGCATAGGGACAAGGTTCGAAAACCCATACCTTGAATTAATGCAAGATCAATGTCTACTACTAAATGAACGTTCCAGTGAAGTCTAATAAACCATTCAAGTCTGAAGTAAGAGAATCAACAAAGTGTTTAAGTGATAAATGAAGAATGAAGATAATGATCAGACTAAGGACAATACATGAACAAGAAGAATGTTTTAAGAATTGATTTGGAAGAGAGGTGTAAGAGAAATAACTTCAAAATATACTATCTTTGGAGTAACAATCTGTCTTTAATTATTGTCATTAAACATACCTTAAATAGGTGAAAAGCTTACATCGTACAAACTCCTAAACATGCATAGGACCGAATAAAAGAGTTATTTCTGACACTCTGATTATCCAAGTTGACAAAATGACAAGATAAATTACTACGGACGGTTACATCATTTCTGAACATCTTCTTCATTTCGAACTTCCTTCACTTTGCACCATAAGCTTTTACTTGTGACGCCAATTTAACTTCTAATCACAAACTGACTCCGGAACATTTTCTACTTCGGAACTAAGACTGATCTCAGAACTTTATTGTGTGATTGCTAGAGTTTCACTTTCAGAACAATCTCCCCCTAAGTGAACTTAGCAATCAGATTAGCTCAGTTTGCTTATTCCTTGATAAAAATGTATGCTTGGCACAACCATTCTCTAACTTAAATGTACCATTGAAGCTGACTCACAAACTTTGCCTTGACATGTTCAAGTGCTTCGGACTTGAATGCACGACTGATGAATTTTTGAAGGGCTTTAGTTGGAACTAGGTGTTTGTCAAGGAATCAGAAGAAGTCCTTTTTATTTGTCTTCCGTTGCTTGTAGAAAAACCCCAACATAGGTTCACCGATGGGCCCTTCAGTTAGTAACTCAACTTCTGGCAGAACGAAGTCAATTTTGGCTAAGTAGTTTTCAGTTCCAAACAAATGTGCCAATTCATAGTCGCATCGGCAGAACTCAGCTACCTAATCCTTGAGGAAACTTAAGGCAGCGTGATAGGCTCCCATGCTGATATCATTACTTTGATGGCTTCGTAAATGAGAAGCAATGGTTAGGATGACGTTTGTATTAACTGCAGGGAAATGAACGTCAGAGATGGTGTATTGGATTGGTTTATTCCGGAGGATGTAGAAGCGAAACAACACACGGTTGAGGTCGAACATGGTTATGACCTTCCTTGCAAACCCAAAGATTTTGGTGATCCTTTTTCTAGACCACACTTCCTTTTGGGGAAGAGAATTCTTAGTATAGAAGGTCTTCAATCGTTCATGCTCAGTTTGGATGATCAATTAAGGATCATCATTCGGATGCAAAGGCACAAACTTTGTGTAGTACAGTCTATACGGAGATAGCGGTAGATCAAGTTGTTTCGAATCATAATTAGGAATATCATAGTACATGAACGGTACTATGTACAAATCATGAATAATTCCTTCGTGGAAGAGAGATGAGAGCCCAAGCATCAAATTGGCGTTATCTTTAAGAGCTTGAATCTGAATGCTTTCCTTAAGTGATCGATCGATTTCTTCTTGGGACCAGCCTGATTTTTGCTTTGGTAGGAATCCGGAGTGGTGAACTTGATGATCTTCAAATATGGGTTGCTTACCCTTATCTTGCTTTTTGTTAAGTACGAAGAGGATGAATTGCATGTTTTCATCAACAACAAATTTAGGAGGAGAGGATGGGAGAGGCTCTTCTGGAGGTGAACCTTCATCAATAGGAGTAATCCGAGGTCTAGGAATTGGAGACAACATGGATGGGGTGGCTCAGAAGGCAGCAACCGTTAATTTGGTTTTAACCTTAGCCATTTCAATACTTGTATGAAGGACATCAGCTAGGGTAGATGGCCAAGAAATTATAGACCAAAGTCTTTGTTCTTCCTCTGTCATTACTTTAGTAGGGAACTTTCTTGAAGCTTGAAGTCCTAGCACTCTGTTCTTCACATATACATCATCATCATTGTCATCATCATCATCAGCTGCATGGGGATAATCGGTGACAACCTACACAACATCATCTGAGCTTTCATCTCGAAGTAAGAATTCTGAGGCAGCTTTCCATGGTTGAGTTCCTGAGCTTGGACCTTCTCCCCCTCTTGCAATGGAGGCCCTTGCAGCCAGTGCAAGCAAAGACATTTTTTTCAATTCAGAGAATTTATCAAACACCTTCTCAAAGCTGGTGTTGAGTTGAAGAGTGAGGGTGTCATAAGCATTAGTTGTGAGAGCCTGTGCTTTAAGATGATCAAACAATTTTGAGAGAATGGAGAGCATCTCATCAAACTTGTGATTTAGAACATCCACAATGTTCAATGATGCTCTGATCAACTTTATGAGGATCTGCTACATGATTAGATTACGCTCATCTTTCTTTTGAATCTCCTTCTCGATCCTTTGAATATGTTTCTCATGACGAACATGAGTTTTTTAATAAGCACATTAGTAGCACTAACTTGGTTGTCATGAAACTTTAACATTTGGGTGATTGTGTGGAGGTAATGATCGATAGATGCATCATACTTCTGTTCAAATTCTTTTGTGGTGTGTTTGAGGTGTAAAGAAATTAGCTGATCAGGCTGAGCTTCTCTTTCATCAGTAGAGGGAACTGATTTTTTTGCTTCAGACAGGGAGGAGAGAATAGCATCCAACTTTGAATTCAATCTGGAAACTTTTTCATCAATCTTTGAATTGAGTCCAGCCACTGAGGTTTCAAGAGCATCAACCTTTTTCATGGTGTCCAAGACATTTTCTTGAATATCCAAGAGGGCAAACAGATCAATGTAGTTCCCTACAGAAGATCCGGTGTCTGAAGTGGAATCCTAAGACTTTGTTTTGATTGGTTCTGGATTCACTGGTTGTTCGGAGGGGCCAGGCTTTGTTGTAGCAGCATCGTCTTAGGGTTTTAGAGTTGAATAAGTTTCAACATTAGTATTAACCTAAACATGATCATTTATTTGAATTTCTTCATCTATGGGTTTAGAGGAGGATGATGAGAGTCCAAAATCGAAAAGTGATTTTGATGGAGATGGTTTAGATTGAAAGCGAAATGAGAGTAGCACATGAGCATCGACAATGGAGGTACCGTCATCATCAAAAATCATTTCTTCTGAAATTTATTCGTTGGGATCAGAATGCATCGAATCATGATGTTGAATCTTTGGAGTTTCTCTTGAAGTGAACTCTAAGTTTGTGATATCTTCAGTAGGAGCAACAAATGATAAGTTGCTTTGAATAGCCCTGTTTTTCATTGAGATGAGAGTTGCTTCAACTTGGGACCAGTTATGTTTCAGATGCCTTGAATGCGCCCTGTCAACATAATCTTCCCAAAGTGGATCGTTAGCACCTGGTCGTCCTGTAGCCTTACCGGGTATCAGATTAGTTGAGGCACTTGAGGTTGGAGGGACTACTCCAGCCATGGAATGCTTGGGGTCCAGAACAATGGTTTTTGACCGTACATGTGTAAAAGAAGGTGGGATATCAAATGTGACACGTGGGTTTGTTCCATGGGGTAAGGAACTTTGTTCAACACCTACATCACCTTCTTGGGAAGGTGAAGGTGGATTATGTGAAGACTCCCTATGGGTGTGTGCTTGTGTTTTTGAAACTCCGAGGAGTACCTCAGAAGAGTGGGTTGGTGGGGTATTCGGATGGCCAGAGTCAGCCAAAATTTCTTTGGCTCCTACCTATTGAGAGGAGGAACCTGTTGGATTAGGTGTCATAGCCCATAACTATAATTCGTATGTATTTGACCTGATAGTAGCATGGTCCTTTTAGGGTTTCCTTCACATGAGAAATTTGATAGGATGGATATTTGAAAAAGAGGTTATTTGTGATTTATTAATATATTACAAGAATAATATATTAATTGAGAAATTTACAGGGAATGATTAGGTAAATCAGTGCTACATATAGTTTGGGCTAATGATCCATGTTGATTAAGGATGGGTGAAATCTATGTGAGAGTCCATGAAGAGTTAGTCCAAAGGGCCTATCATATGGATCATTGGAATACTTAAAGGTTTAAGTATATTACGATTTTATGTAAGAAACCCTAAGGATTCCACACTATAAACTGAACCCCTAGCCTTCCTAAAATCGGCCAATCATTCCAAGATGAAACCCTAGCCAATTTTCGGTGCCTCTTACCTCTCTCTCATAATCCTGCATTTTTCATGGTGTTTGTAACTCATTTGAGGTACTTAGCTCTTGAAAGGCCAAGTTCTACAAGCTACAATCAAGAGGTATTCATCTAACTTGTTTTATGTTGTAAACCTCAGAATTGTATGCTAGTTAGGGTTCATGCTTTGGATAATATGAAAATTGCACGTATAACTTGACAAAACTTAGATCCAAAGAATTAGGGTTGTATGTGCACCATAGGGTCGTTATAGTGCTCAAAACCCATCAGTGGTATCAGAGCCTAAAGTGTTTTCTGTTATATAGATGTATTGGTTAATTGTTCAGAGTTGATGCAAAACAAAATCTGCTCTCTGCATGATGAACTCGACGAGTCCATAATGGGACTCCACGAGTAGGACCAACTTGACGAGTTGGATCATCTGTTCGCAGATTTTTCAGGTTTTTTTTTTTGGCCAGAATTGGATTATAATCATTACCACAAACTGTTTTGACTGATAAAATTCATTTTTGATGATAAGGTAATGATTATCCTCATCCAATTGAAGGATGATTGTCAGATTTTAAGATAATTACTTGTTTATGTGATAAATTAATTATTTGTAGAATTTGATTTGAATTATCTTTCTATATGAAATTAGATTAGGTCAAATTTTGTGATAGAGATAAATTATATGATTAATTTAATTGTTTTCAAATTTTATCGAAGAACTTTTGAATAGTTTCAAAACTTTCCCTCAAGTTTTGGAATTTAAAATTTCATTAAAAGTTTTAATTGGGACATATTAACTTCTAAAACTCTAGCATTTTAAATGTTTAAAATACATCCTTTTGGTTTCATAATTTATATTTAGAATTAAAGGTTTTAATTTTAGAAATTTAAATGGACACAACTAGAAGGAATAACTATGGCCTTATTAACAATTAATTAAAAGATTAATTAAGAGAATATTAATAAATCCATAATAACATGGTTTAAAATTTTAATTGAATTAAAAGTCTAATTTATTTAAAAGATTAAACCACCCAGAGTTTTAGGAGTTTAAAATTCAACCCTTATACTATTATAATATTAATAACTTAATACTTGTATATATGTATAAGATAGTCAGTCTTACTATTGGTAGGCATCATTCACGAAGCTGGTCTATAAGGGGGGTATAAGGAAATTGCCAATAAAAAAGGCGATTGAATGGGTGTCCACTCTCACCCACCGCTTCCTTGAGTAGTGAAGGGTCGTTAGCCAAACAGGTAGGATAGGACATTAATTCTCATTAAAAAGTATAATGATAATTATAAAAGTAACTAAATGTTTTTCTAAATTCCCAATCTTAGTTACTTTAGGAAAAATGTGAATTTGATGCTAACCCATGAAATTGCACATTGCACTTTATTGGTCGTTAGTGGAGCGTGTGTTGTTAACCGACACACTAATATGGGACTAATTAAGGATGATAATGGGTAGCTCGTAGGTTATCATAGATCAACGGAGTGTGTGTGGTTAACCGACACATTAATTCGGTTATAAATGACTTCGAGAGTACCAAGCTAATTTGCATGGTTATTCACACATTGTTTGTGATCCTCGGCATCCCATTCACAAACTTGAAAGGCACAATCGAGATTAAAAATGCCATGGAAAAGTTCAATGAGTCTCAAAAGGTCTAGGAATTTCGTCTAAGACTTAATTCGTTTAAATTTCGTTTTCATGGTGGAATTGGTAAATCGTCATTTACCTACCGACAAATAATTTACAATTGGATTACGACATCCCTCTTTCGAATTGTAAATTATTGTGTTGGGTCCTAGCCTTAATATTTCATTTGGGTGTTATATCAAGGACAAAATCAACTAACTTGAATTTCTCCCTTTTAGAGATGTCTACTTTTGACAACTATGGTCTTCTCGAATCTTTTGGAAAAAGCATTCCCCATGAAGATGATGTTCCACATTTTGAACAAGGAACTAGAAATCATACTTCACTACCTCCACCTCCTCTATTTATTCTCCCTGACCCACTTGGTTGTCGACTTGAAAAGTTCAAGGTCACTCAACCCCTATTGGCAAGAAAACACAAAGATGGAAAGTTTGTATGTGCTTACGTCTTGGAGATGAAGTTGCATATTGACAGGATGGGAATGTTGGGTGTCGTTTTCCCATGAAAGTTGGCTATTGACTTGGTTCTTCAATCACTTCTCGAGTCGTATGGTTAGTTTGTTAAAGACTACTATATGACAGATCACGACGTGGCCCTTATCGATCTTACATATTTGCTAATTGTTGCTGAATCAGCAATGAATTGGCACACTGTTCAAGCAAATTTGAAAGGAAGATATGCATCCTAAATTTCCATGGACCCTAACAATGGCAAAGGTGATAGTCCAAAAATGGTTTCTTCTCCTAAGGGAGAGAAAATGGCCATGGTCGAAATGTTTCATCATAAGAGAAAGGCCGAGTATGAGATAATACCATGCACCATTCCAAAAGAATCTGTTTGTTTCTATTTCCAATGCATTGGATGCGAAGCTGTCGTATCTACCTGAAGGATTGGAAGGAATGTAAAGTCCAAATGTATGACTCTACATTAGGTAAGTATACTATCTAACTCTAAGAAGTTCCTAGTTATAGATTCTTAATACATGATGTGATAATATTGCATTTTGATGTTTTTTGTAGGATCGAAGAAAAGAAAGGAAGCTTAAAGGAAGAGTGAGCTGAGTCTGCTTGCGAAGAGATAGATTTTGATTGCATGTTCGATGATCAGATTTTTGAGCCGCTGTTTAGGAGTTATGATAGATTACTTAGGGATATTTAGTAATATAGTTTTAATTTGTAATTGCGTTGTAAGGACAAGTTTTTCGGCAATTCTATAAGTAAAGAAAACTTTTGACTTTGTCTTATTTTATGATATCCTTGCAATGCCATTTGTGAAGAATTGGTGTTTATATTTCTATTAATAGCAATATTGAATATGGATTTGATTCATAGATATATCATTTGTGGTAAAGTGTCACAGTTTACCAAAAAAGAAAGGATTCTCATCACCCAAGTTTCAATTGGATAGAAACTTGGAATCATGCGACTTGTATTGTGTAATAAATCTTCTTCTTTGGTAAATTAAGACTAATTCCTTTTTCACATATGTATGTGAGTCGAGTGAAAGACTCGAAGATCTAGTGCACATTAATGTGTACAAGTCAGATCCATCGCAAAGAATGATAAAGGCTATTCGTCATGATTTACTAATGGTTCAGTAAATATGGTTATGCTTACAAGTTTAAGTATAATTCAAATACTGTAACACCGTTAATTTTCAAACAAATTTTTCATTTTAAAAATCACTTATTCTCCTAAAGTAGTTCCCAAAACTCCAAATGACAATGTTTTCAAAAGCTTATATACATAAAATGTTTTAAACACAATCCAGGATCCACAAAATGTAACTCCGCCTCGTGTGTACAATCAAGTCGGCGCCTTCCAGTGATGTTGAGAAGTAGTTGAAACACATAACACATAACACGGTAAGCACGAAGCTTATTGAGTTCCCCAAAATACTACACATATCACATTAGCCTCTTATAGCCATACTCAAATAAGACCCTCCGGTCAATGTGTCTCAGTGGGACCCTCCGGTCCCACAACTCGGGTGGACCTCTGGTCCTAACTCAGTAAGCTTAGGATAATACACAACATAAATCAAAAAGACATAATGTAGGAAATCACAATACTCAATATAAGCACATAAGACCCTTCGGTCACACACAAAGTTACCACTCTTGGTAAGTATAGTGAGAAGACTCGCCTCGTAAGCAAGCATGGAACTGAATACCCCTCGAACAATCTAAACCTTGCCTACATGTAATAAGCCTATCTAATTAACAATTAAAGATCACAACTCTAAATAAACTCATGTTAGTCCCTCTTTCACTCTTGGGATGGGTAAAATACCATTTTACCCCTCCATGACCTCCATCCCTCAAGTTTGACCAAACCCTAAAGTTAAAAGAAGTCAACACTCGAGTCAACAATCCATGTTGACCAAACTCGTCGAGTGCATCTATGCGACTCGTCGATTCCCTTCGGTTCCTCAAAACCCTCATGAAGGCTTAAGGCCCTTTAAATAGGACACAAACCCGAGGATTTAGGGTTTCCTCACACAGCGCCAACTCGACGAGTTGGCTCTTTGACTCATCGAGTTGGTCATTAAACCCACATGACCAATCTGACTCTACTCGATGATTCGGGCATAAAACTCGTCGAGTCACTCATTCAGTCCCAAATAAATAAATATATAAATATAAATATCATAAGAAAAACCTTTTCTTATGATTATGGTTATGACAAATTCACATGGATAGGAGCACATACACCATAAAATCTAAGTGGCAATGGTTTCTCTCCGCCTCATAAAGGGAATATGTGGAAACACTTTCATAAGTAGATTTAAAGAGATAGCAGTTGTGTTAATTGCGTTCTCAAATTCGATTATGATTACGACATCCCTCTTCATAGTTAGAACTGTGAGAAATGACAGATAGTCTAAACATTCGGGCTTACTGCTGTAAGTTATGAGATAGTTTAGACACACATATGAACTATCTAAGGAAAGGTGTATGAGTTTGAGAAGCCTAGATAAAGTATTATCGAAGCATCTTTTATCAGAAATCCGAACATTGGTAAGAAAGTCAATAAGTATTGAACTCTAGAAGTCTAACTGATTTTTGGATACATGTCAAAGCTAGTGGGAGCATAACTGTTATGCTAGTAAGGACATAATTATTGTACTAGTAGGAGCATAATCATTATGATAGGTGCTGCGAGTTAGCAATGTTATTTATAGGAAACAAAGTTTGATTTCCAAAGTTGTAGTGTTTGAAAAGTTGTTTTGCTATAGTAAGGGAGAGGATACTTATACTTGATTTTGAATCTAAAAGTTTATATTGAAGTGTTAATCAAACTTAGTCTTGAGCATATATGAATAAAAGGTTGAAATGTTTCAACATTGGAACTTCTAAATATGGCAATATTATAGCAAAGGATTGGTCAAGTATCATGTCTTTATGTAAGACATTATGAATCGTATCCTATATGGTACATGTATACAATCAATTGCATATGTTATAATATTTGACCGTTCTGTCTATTCCAAATGCCTAGGGCATTAAGAAGGAAAAGGACCAGAAACAGATATGACTAAAGTCGTTAAACAACTGTCAAGGACAATCTAAGGTTTGCTAAGGATTCGTCACTTGTGGGCAGTTGGAAGTATAGTAATGAATGGATCATATTGACATTATTATGAATACATAGGACTCTATTAAGAATGAGTTGTCATATAGTAAATATGGAAATGTTTCCATAATAGGAGTTCGATGTTAAGAATCTATGTGTAGGTTAGAAACTATTATGCAAGAAGGATGTTCAAAGGATTGTCCTTTGATTGTGAGACTTCATATCTATGGTGTTTTCTTTTAGCAATCTACAAATGGAACTCTTTGTAATATCATTGGCAAAGTCTTAGTGACTTTGGTGCCTCAACAATACAAAATATCAGTGCATGATAGTTTAGAATCTAACACGTTCTAATAGTGGCGAGAATTTGGTATTCTTACACTTATAATAAGGGTTTGGAATTGTGAAATGAGGATCATTGGAAATGTGCTCGATTGATCTATTTCACAAAGAAATGACCATAGATAAACATAGTGTTCATGCTTGGAGCATGGGATAACGGTTGTTTTAATTCAAGTATTAAGTTGGTCAGTCAAAACATTATACAATGAATAATGTGTAATAAATATGGTAATTAAATAATAAGCGTTTTATTTATATTCAAAAGTTTTAAGAGCATATTGAAATGGATTATTCTTGTGTTTCACTCCGCATGTTTTACTTCCCGAATAACTTGTTTATTCAAACATCCACAGTCAATCATACTTTGGAAGTAAGTAATGAGGTAAGAATATCATGAATCTGACTGTAGATTGTCTAAAGTGTTTAGACATAGCAAAAGTTTGTTGCAGTGTTCATGAGTACTCCTGTAATAAGATTTGAATATTGGATTAAACCCATGCTAACTTGAATCACTTCATGGATTTTATCACGAGTGATTGTGAGATGATAATATTTTATATTCTTAAAATAGAGGCATATAAGTTGTATTTTACAAGTTGGTTGCACATTGATGATACGTAAACGCACTAGTAACTTGGTGTTATATAACGTATTGTTGTGTGTGATTTGATGACTAAATTAAGCAAGCATATGACTTGACATTTATCCGTTTCTTTTACCCAATGTGGGATAAAAGCGATATATGTGGGCCCCTCGATGATTTAGTGATGACACCCTAAGAGCTTGGCCAAGCCTGGACTAAGTTGATGTGTTCAATTGTTGTCTGATTGTCAGTCGACATAAGTTGGAAAGCGGGATATAACACATGGACACAGAGCATGATTATAATCCATGTCTCAGTCCATACGATATCTTGTAGAATGGAGGAATATTTGATCCCTTATCTAAAGGACGCGTTATTGATTAGGTCAGAGTTCGACAACGGCTTTTGAGAGCTATAACTGCCAATCAGATTTTGAAGTTATATTGGTAGTTATTTTTATTAAACTTATCCAAGTGGGAAACTGTTGGATTAGGTGTCTAAGTCCATAACTATAATTGGTATGTACTTGACCCGATAGTAGCATGGTCCTTTTGGGTTGCCTTCACCGATGCAATTTGATAGGATGTATATTTGATAAAGAGGTTATTTATGATTTATTAATATATTACAAGTATAATATATTAATTAAGAAATCACATTATTTAATTGGTATTGATTAAGAATTAATTTGGAATTAATTTAGTGATCAAAAGAGACTGATTAAATTTACCGGGACTGATTAGGTAAATCAGTAATACTTATAGTTTTGGATAATGATCCATGTTGTTATGGATGGGCTAAATCTATCTGAGAGTCCATGAAGAGCTAGTCCAAAGGGCCTATTGTATGGATCATTGGAATATTTAAAGGTTTAAGTAAATTAGGGTTTTATGTAAGAAACCCTAAGGATTCCACACTATAAATTGAACCCCTAGCCTTCCTAAAATCGGCCAATCATTCAAAGATGAAACCCAAGCCCATTTTTGGCGCCTCGTAACCTCTCTCTCATCATCCTCCATTTTTCCTGGAGTCTATAACGCATTTGAAGTATCACATTTGAGGTACTAAGCTCTTGAAAGGCCTAGTTTTACAAGCTACAATCAAGAGGTATTTATCTAACTAGTTTTATGTTGTAAATCTCATAATTGTATGCGAGTTAGGATTGATGCTTTGGATAATATTAAAATTTCATTTATAACTTGAGAAAACTTAGATCCAAAGCATTAGGTTTGTATGTGCATCATAGGGTTCTTATTGTGCTCAAAACGCATCAGAGCCGACTTCGATTCTCTTTTTGGCTTTGGGTTTGGAAGGAGAGGATTTCCTCTTGGCTGATTTCTTCTTTTTTCCTATTGAGGGAACTATCTGGGCCACTTTCAGAGTGGGTTCAACGGGGACCTGGGCAGATTGTGTTGGGTCATACACAATCGAGGTCTTGATGTGATATTTCAAATGAATAGATCTGGAAGGTAGGATGGCCAACATTTGTTTCAGAAGACGTCTAGTTTGTCCGAAAGAAGTCTGGTTTGGAATACGATAATGTCTAATAGTTTAAAAAGTAACAAATACCTCTCTCGGAATCATATCCACCGGAATTGGTTCAGAACTTTCACGGTAGAGCTGTTCGAGTGTTAGGGCCCAAAATCTAGGGCTCGAAATTGAAGGGTTTTGAGAAAAAGAACATTCTATGTGCCCATGCAAAAACCCTAAAGCTTTGGATCTAGGTTTCTCTATTATACATGCAAATTTATCCAAAACTTGTAAACCCTAATCTAGCATACAACAAAACTAATTCAATACCAAATAAACACGTTAGATGAATACCTTGATTGTTGATTGTAGATCATGAAGATTTGAGAACCTTAGCACCCCAGATGTTGTGCCTCTAATGAATCACAAACACCACAAGCAATTGGATGAAGAAAGAGAGAGAGGAGAGAGGGAAAATCGGCACCAAGACTTCTAGGGTTTCAGTGTAGCTGAAATCTCATGCCCAAGGGGTCCTTTATATAGGTGTAGGAATTAGGGTTTTAGTGATTATCCTTATCTGGTTACCTAGACACCAAGCAGCCCAAGGATAATTCTAGAAGCCCCTTGGACGAATTCCTAAGGCCTTATCCTTAGAATTCGTCTAGCCTATACTCTAGGGTTTCGTTACCGAACTTTGCAACTATCACATAATTACAAGTTCAGTCCCCTTTATTCAATTAACCTCTTTTGACCACAAAATTAATTCTTAATTAATTCTTGACCAATTTTAATTAAATAAATATGATTTCTCCTTTAATATATTATTCTTATAATACATTAATAAACCATAATAACCTCTTTCTCTATTATTCATCCAGTCAAGTTGCTTTGGTGAAGGAAACCCAAAAGGACCATGCTACAACCGGGTCATGTACATACCAAATATAGTTATGGACTTAGACACTAATCCAACAGTCTCACACTTGGATAAGTCTAATAACTATAAATGCAAGTATGACTTCAGGATCCGATTAGTAATCACAGTTCTCAAAACTCTTGATCTTATCAATAACATGTCCTTTAGATAAGGGATCGTACAGTCCTCCGTTCTAGATATCGTGTAGACAATTACATGGAACATAGTCATACTTACTGTCCAGCAGTTCGTTTCTCAATCTCTGATTTGTGTGACATAGAACATCATTGAACACATCAATTCAGTCCTGGCCGGGCCCGATACATAAGTCAAACCAAATCATCGAGGGGCCCAGATATCACTTTCACCCTCTTAGGAAGAAAGGAACAGATAAACTTCGACTTATATGCATTTACCATTCACTCATCAAATCATGCACAACAATGCGTTTTATAACATCAAGTTACTAATGCATTTAGGCATTATCAATGAGCAACCAACTTGCAAACAATAAACCATATATCTAGGTTTAAAGATTGTATGATATTATCGTCTTGCAATGACTTGTGATAAATTCCATGAAGTGATACAAGCAAGCGTGGGTTTAACCCAATGCTCAAATCTTATTCATAAGCACTCATGAACGTTGTAGCAAACCTTTGCTATGTCTAATACACTTTAGACAGTGTACAAACCAATTCATGACAGTCTTCTTTCATACCTACTTCCAAAGTACGAGCGACTGTGGATTGTTTGAATAATCTTATTATTTAGGAAGTCAAAACATGCAAAGTGAAACAATAGGTAAATAATTAACACAAGATAGTAACTTTACTTATAAGTAATACTCCTTTATTTATTCATCAAATGTTAATTTCAATTTATCTATTACACGTTTCAAAGCTATCTAATCTAAACTAATATCATCCTTCATGCCAATGCTCCTAGCGTGCTGCAAGTGCTTAACCCTAATCAGTCCCTTCGTAAGGGGATCTATTGGGTTTTCCTCTGACGATACCCTCTTCACTATGCAGAGTCCCTCTTCCACCTAATGTTTAATAAATTAATCTTTCCTGTCGATATGCCGGGATCTGCCATGACCCCTTGGTTTCTTGGTCAAGGCAACTGCACCTTCGTTATCATAGAAAATTTCCATAGGCTCCTTTACAACTGGAACAACTCCAAGGTCTCTGATGAAGTTCTTCAACCATATCACCTCCTTTGATGCTTCCCTCGCTGCTATGTACCCTGATTCGCACATTAAATCAACTAAGGTTCCTACTTGGAACTTTTCCAAGTCACTGCTCCTCCATTTAAGGTAAAGAACCATATTGACTGATATCGGTAGTTGTCTCTGTCGGTCTGAAAATTGGTGTCGCTATACCCTCGCACCCTTAATTCATCACTCCCACCGAGGAGTAGAAACCATTCCTTGGTCCTCCGAAGGTACTTAAGAATGTTATTGACTTTGGTCCAATGCGCTCTACCAGTGTTCCCTTGATATCTACTGACCATGCTCAAAGCAAAGGCCACATCAGGGCGAATACAAGTCATAACATACATCATCGATCCAACTGTGGAAGCATAAGGTACTCGACTCATTTCTGCTATCTCAGCTTCGGTACTCGAACTTTGAGTCTTACTCAACTTGGTATTGCTTTGGATTGGTAACTCCCCTTTCTTGGAATTCTCCATACTAAAACGCTTTAGTACCTTGTCCTAGTAAGTTTTATGACTATGTCCTATAGGTCTTTTACTCCTATTTCTCACTATCCTTATTCCCAGAATATAGGCAGCCTCTCTAAGGTCTTTCATAGCGAAACATTTCCGAGGCCAGGACTTCACCTCCTATAGTGGGTCGGGTTGTCATTTCCTATGAGTAGTATGTTATCGACATATAATACAAGGAAGCTAAGTATACTCCCACTGGCTTTGACATATACACATGACTCATCCTCGCTTCGCATGAAGCCAAACTCTATGACTTTCTCGTCAAAACAAAGATTCCATCTGTGAGATGCTAGTTTCAAACCATAAATGGACTTCTCAAGCTTACACACTCTATTAGGATGCTTTTCATCGACAAAAACCCTCTAGTTGACTCATGTAAACATCCTCAGCTAACTTTCCATTAAGGAAAGAGGTTTTGACATCCATCTGCCATATCTCATCGTTATGAAATGCAGCAATGGCAAGCATCACCCTAATAGACTTTATCTTCGCAACCGGTGAGAAGGTGTCATCATATTCAACTCCAAGAGTTTGAGTAAAGCCCTACACAACCAATCGTGCCTTATAAGTGTGTACTTTCCCATCCATGTTAGTCTTCTTCTTGAAGATCCACTTGCAGCCGACCGTCTTACGACCTGGCACATTGTCTACCAAATTCCAAACTTGGTTGTCATACATGGACTGAATCTCGTTGTCCATAGCCCTTTTCAACTTCGCAGACTCCGGGCTTGTCATGGATTCCCTATAGCTGTTAGGTTCGTCCAAATTTACTAGTGTACTATCACTAATAAACGCATCCCTTTTAGTAGTAATATGGAAACCATAAAAGTAAGGTGGAACGCTAACCCTTTCGGAACGTCTAAGAGGTAATGACTCGTCAATCGTTTCAATAGGATTTTCCTCCTCAAGTTGAGCGCCAGTGTCATAGGTTCCTTCATCGTTCGATTCTTGAAGCTCTTCAAGATCGATTTGCCTCCCATTGTCTCCTTGGATTCTGAGTTCTCGTTCTCGGAAAACCCCTCTCCTCACAACGAAGACGACATTGTCATTCGGTCTATAGAAGAGATAACCAAAGGAATTTTGCGGGTAGCCGATGAAAATACACCGCTCACTATGAGGTTCGAGCTTGTCATGAGTCTCTCATGTTACGAAAGCTTCGCAACCCCAAACCATAATATGTGCCAACTAGGGAGCTTTCCCCGTCCACATCTCGTGAGGTGTTTTGGCAACCTTCTTTGTAGGGACTAAGTTAAGGATATGGGCGGCAGTCTGTAAGGCATACCCCCAGAATGAGATAGGTAGCAAATCACAAATCATCATGGAATGAACCATGTCGAGCAAGGTTCGATTGCACCTATGAGCTAAACCATTGCGGTGTCCTAGGTGGTGTCAATTGCGAGGCTATTATGCATTCCTTGAGGTAGTAGTGGAATTCAAGACTAAGGTACTCTCCACCTCGATCGGATCGAAGCATCTTGATTTTCCTGCCCAACTGATTCTCCACTTCTTGCTTAAACTCTTTGAACATTTTCAAAGGTTTCTGACTTGTGCTTGATTAAGTAGACATACCCATATCTGCTATAATCATCGGTGAAAGTCATATAGAAGCGGCTCGCATCCCTTGAGGTGGATCTAAAGGGCCCACATACATCGGTGTGTATGAGATCCAATAAACCCTCACCCCTTTTACAAGTTCCAGTGAAGGGTGACTTGGTTTTCTTTGCAAGTAAACAAGACTCACACACGTCATCGTCCCTAAGGTCGAATGACTCCAACACTCCATCCTTTTGGAGTTGGGCTATGCGTTTGACATGTCCAAGACGACAATGCCACAAGCATGCTTTATCTAAACTATTGGAAGAATCAATACACAACACATCATTTCCTAAATTGTCTACAGTCATCACATTTTCATATATTCCATTACAAGGCAATGCTTCAAAATTGACAAAACCATTAAGAAAAGCATTAATAGAACCCTTTTCATTATCAAACGAAAATCTAAATCCTTTTTTATATAAACCATGAGAAGAATTAATATTTTTTGCCATATCTGGCGAATAGCAACAATTATTCAACTCTAGTCCTAACCAACTACTAATCACTAAAGAGTAAACTCCAATCTTGGTGACAGGCGATGATCTTTTGTTCCGCATGATAAAGATTATCTTCCCATGCTCCACATCCCTATTTCTTCTTAGGCCCTACAAATTAGAACACATGTGAAAACCACATCCTGTATCAAGTACCCAAGAAATAGCATGCGATGAGTTATTAGATTGAATAGTGTAAATAATTGCGAAGGATGGCTTGATCTTTCCATCCTTGATATCTTGTTGATACTTCGGGCAGCTTCATTTCCAATGCCTCTTCACATGGTAGTAGTAGCACTATGCATGCTTCGAGTTGGAGGTGGGTGCAGCAGGACCAGCCTTGGTTCCACTAGAAGAGGTGCCATCATGGCACTTTCCCTTATGGTGGCTCTTGAAAGGAGCCTTCCTCTCCTTACCCTTCCTCTACCCAATAGCCAAAACGGGGGCAAGAGTAGGATTTGATGCAACATATTTATCGTTGAGGCTGCCCTCAGCAGTCCTCAACAAACCTTGAAGCTTGCTTAACGTGACCTCCTCTTTGTTCATGTGGTAGGTCATGCGGAACTGGTTGTAGCAAGGTGGTAAGGAGTGAATAATTATGTCGATTTCCAACTCCTCATTGAAGTCCACATTTAACTTCTGCAGGCGGTCAACATATCTTTGCATCTTCTGGAGATGAGCAGTGACAGACTCTCCGTCTCTCATCTTGGTCGTGATCATCAAAGTGATGATCTCGTACCTCTTCTGCCTCATGATTTGATGGTACATATCCATCAAATCTTGATGCATCTCGTAGGGGTAGAAGTCATCGTAGGACTTTTGGAGTTATGCAGTCATGGTGGTGAGAATGATGCAATGGACTTTCGTAGCATCTCGCTCATGAGCCTCAAAAGGAGCAATCTCCTCGGGAGTAGCAGTGTTGATGTTCACCTCTTTCAGCTCCTTGTCGAGGACATACTCCTTGTCCTTGTAGTGGGTAACCATTCAGATGTTGCGGATTCAATCATTAAAATTGGACCCATCAAAGATCACCCTCCCACACAAATTCATGAGTGAGAATGAGTCGGAAGAGTTTAAGCCTGAAGCGTTGCTTGAGTTTGACATCTGAAAAGGAAAAGAGACAAAGTTTGATTAGATAAAAAAATCCCCAGCTAAACATGCAAATGAGAAATTAGGGCTAGGATCCAACAACATTATTTACAACTTTAAAGAGGGATGTCGTAATTTAAATTGCAAATAATTTGAAGGTAAGTGAATGACGATTCACTAATTTTCACCATGAAAAACAAAAGTGGGTAAGTTTTAAATGTATTGAAACTCCTAGATCTTTTGAGACTCATTGAACTTTTCAATGTCATGTTTAAATCTCGATATGCCCTTCAAGTTTGTGACTAGGATACCGAGGATCACAAACAAGGTGTGAATAACCATGCAAAAATACATGGTTCCCCCAATGTTACAGTCACCTAATCAATGTGACGGTTAGCCACACACACTCCATTGATCTATGACAAACATTAAGTCACCGTTTTCCACCTTTGCTTAGAGCCAAGTTAATGTGTCGGTTAACCACACACACTCCACTAACATCTTAGCAAGCGTACAAAGTGTAATTTCATGGAATAACATCAAATTCACATTTTTCCTAAAGTAACTAATATTGGGAATTTTATAAAAACATTTAGTTACTTCATTAATCATTATACTTTTAATGAGGAATTGTTGTCCAATCCTACCCATTCGGCTAACGTCCCTCCACCAATCAAGGAAGCAATGGGTAAGAGTGGACACCCATTAAACGACTATTTTATAGGCCATAACCTTATACCCGTTATAGATCGGCTTCATGAATGAGGCATACTAACAGTAAGACTAGCATTTATCTTATACATATATAATAGTTATTCTTATAATATTATAATATTATAGGGATGAATTTTAAACTTGTAAAATTCTAGGGTTTGGAATTTAATTATTTCAAAATTAAACTTTTTAATCAAAATGTAAATTCCAAAACTTAAGGGCATGTTTTGAAACATTTCAAAACTATCTAGATCAGAATTCAAATAAACAATTAAAAAATAAATTTTAGTGATCATCTAATTTTGACCTAATCCAATTTCATGCAAGATAATTGATCAAATAATTCAAATAATTAACATTTATCAAATAAGGTAATAATTATCTAATTAAATGACAAATATCTTTTATTTTGACAACGATAATTATTAGGAATCAATAAAATTTGGATTTTATCAATTAAAAACAATTATGGTAATTATCTCACGTCAAAATAAGCAAAATCCTGAATATCCCTCTGTCTGACAGCCCGACTCGCCGAGTCCCCTTTTGGACTCATCGAGTTCATCTGACTCGTCGAGTTCACTTTGGGACTCGACGAGTCTGTCAGGCAGATGTCATGAAAATTCATTTTTAGCAATGAACAAACATACAATGCATCAAATACAATAGAAGCCAAGCATGGCTCTAATACCACTGATGGGTTTTGAGCAAAAGAACATCCTATGTGCACATGCAAAACCCTAAAGCTTTGGATCTAGGTTCCTCTATTATATTTACAAATTTATCCAAAGCTTGTAAACCCTAATCTAGCATACAAAAAAATAATTGAATACCTAATAAACAAGTTAGATGAATACCTTGATTGTTGATTGTAGATCTTGAAGCTTTAAGAACCTTAGCACCCCAAATATTGTGCCTCTAATGAATCACAAACACCACAAGCAATTGGATGAATCAAGAGAGAGAGAGAGAGAGAGAGAGAGAGGAGAGGGAAAAATCGACTCCAAAACTTCTAGGGTTTCAGTGTAGCCAAAATCTCATTCCCAAGGGGTCCTTTATATAGGTGTGAGAATTATGGTTTCAGCGAATATCCTTATCTAGTTACATAGCCACCACGCCCAAGGATAATTCTAGAAGCCACTTGGATGAATTCCTAAGGCCTTATCCTTAGAATTCATCCACCCTATACTCTAGGGTTTTGTGACAACCCAAAATTTTATTGCCTTCTAGCCTTGTTAATGGTCATTCTATTGGGTTTTAAACATAGTACACTTAAGGAATGAGTGATAGAATGTACGTGCTAGAGACACTGTGCAACATTCAAGCCTCCACACCACCAAAAAGGAGTTCATGGCCACAACACGTGAGTTTACTGTTGTAAACTCAAGGTGGGTCGTAAACTCCCTCCTTAAGACTAACTTCCTTCACTTTTCATTCATTATTACACTTTCACCTCAAGAACATTTCCATTCTCTCTCAAGTATCATCGAGACTTTCATTCCTGATCTTCCAAAAGTAAGTGATTCTTCCCTCTAGTTGTTGATTATTCTTCTTACTCTTGAATCACCCTTTGATTCCATCCATGAAAACATCTTTTGGCTAGATCTTCAACTTTCACCAAGAACACACACTTGTTCTTGGTGGCTGAAAACTCCTCAAAGGCCCTCAAAAAGTGAGTATTCCTTCCATGCACTTGCTATCTAGTAGAAGTCCATGATTTAAATCCTTGAAATCAACCAATCTCCAAGATCAATGAGAGTTTATGGCCACACCATAAAGAGTATCGACGTAAACCCTTGCAATTGTCATATTTTAAGCCTTAAACACTTCTAGACCCTTGCTAACCCTTGGAACACTTGAACCTTTGAAGCCCATTGCCATTATGACCCAAATTGAGACCATTTGGAGATTTTACGGCCCAACACTTTAAGGTGTGGCCGTAAACACCTCAACACATTCCATTAAGTTGGTTTTTCTCATCCTTGTGTAGAGCAATGGTCCCTCAAGTTTCCCTAGCATTCAAACACCCTCTTATGCACATTTTACCATGAGCATACACCATGGCTGTAAACTCATGGTCGTAAACACCTAATAGTGGCCTTAATCACCCCTTAGATGAATCACATGTGATTCTAACACTTGGTCCAAGTGTTTCCTAGTCCCAAAGGGTGTTTCCTTGCATGTTAGTTGCTTATAAACACTATATTCATGCAGATACTTGCCAAATATATCATTTAGGACTCGTTGTGTCTTGCGAATTCATTTGTGGAACTTCTCATCCTTACACGCATATTCGTTTGAATCACCCACATAAGGTGAATTCATACCCCTATAATGAATCTTTTAACTATTTAAATGTTTTAAAGGGGGGGGGATGGGGGAATACAAGTTGAACACAATGATAATTGTGTAAATTTTTGTTATAAACATCTTTTAAAAGATTGCTTATGTCTTTATAAGATATCAAAACATTTCAAAAACTATTTTAAAGTTATGTTACTTTATAGTTTAACAAAACTCCATTTTTAAAGTAGGAGCATAACTTAGTAGTAAAATGAGTCTTTTCGATAACAGTTCAAGTAAAACACTAGTAAACTATAAGGGGTATAGTTTAGAGGTTCAAATCATACTAGATACTAGAACATTACTATAAAGAGAAACAGGGAGGAAGATACAATACACGATAACAGAAGGAACATACTAAGATACTATAAATGTTATAGCAGGAGAACACTACAGGATCTAACTATAACAAGAATCACTAACTCGTTGTTCTAAACAAAAGGTGATAGTAAATTGGGTATACATGATCATATAACTTTAATTTGAATTTACACGGACTAGCAATTTGTTTGCAGAAGTCGTGTTTGGTCCCCAAAATCTCTTGCAAGGAGAGCGTATAGTATGGGTACTATCCATCACATTATGACCTTAATAAAACATTCATGTTTTAAGGTAATCAGTACGTTAGGATGTCAATTCAAAAGACAGATGGGTACTTACATTTTCCCATTACTTTCATATTGTGACAGTTCCACTTGAAAGTTAATGCAAACTATTTTCGAGTTAAGATAGTTATAAACTAGGGAAAAACTAACATTATAAAATGACAAACAGAACAGTCGAGTCTAGTATTTTCAGTAGAAAAGGGGGCCTATCATTCTAACTTTATGATTCCTTAGTGTATACATTAGATATATATATATATATATATATATATATATATATATATATATATATATATATATATATATTAGTTGGATCCAACAGGTAGTAGGATGTGTGCTTTCCGCTTCATTTCCTGTTCCTTGTTTGGTTGTGGGCTTAGAGCAGATTCACCAACCTACTATCTATCCGATCTTAGCTACATATATGTTCCGTATACAACAAGTAATCATAAGGTGTACCAGGTATGGGCCAGTTCATAGTATACAAATTCAATACACCGTTTTCTAGTACAAAACTTACTTTTGAAATAGAACATTTGGTAGACAAAACTAGAAACTTACCAGTAAAGGGTTTAGTCCATTTTATTAAACAAGTATAAAATTAAAGGACCTTAGGTGGTTAACTCTATAATACCTTAGTTTATACATCAAGTTTATATAAAATTAATACTCGATAGGTAGTTGGATGTGTGCTTTCCGCCTCATTTCCTGTTCCTTGTTTGGTTGTGGGCATAGGGCATATTCAGACAACTAACTATCTATTCGATATTAGATTATATATAGATAGTATAAACTAAGTAAATATAGAAGGAACCACCATGGTTACCGTTTTTACTAAAGGAAATAAGGGTTTTTGTGACATCCCCAAAATCTCGGCCAGAAAAGACCGGTTTCATTTATGCTTTTTAAACATTTTCAGAGTAAATCGATTTGATTTTTAAAAGAGATGCGGAATTTGTTCCCAAAAAAAACATGATAGAATAGATTTTTATCAAAACATTTCATAAAGAAATATGATTTCATTTCATAATAAAAAATTGGGATGTCATGTTCCGATACAGATCATAAAGCATAAACGATAACATTACAAGTCATTCAACAAATATATACATATACAGACTTGTAAACAAAACAACTTGATGATTCATCCATCTTATGCCCTTGCGCCACTTCCTGTAATACAAACAAACTAAGTGGGTCAGGCTTGGGAGGCTGGTGAGCATATAGAGTTTTCAACCTACAATAAATAATCATATTAATTTCAACAATCAACAATAACCTGATTACCCATTCCCGTTATCCTCACTTTACGTCCCTAACACAACATCTATTATAAGGAACTTAATTTAGGATTTTTATCGGGACGGACATTACTGCAAAGGGGCTTCCTTAGCAATAAATATCCTAAAGGCAACCATGTGGGGGATAGAGTACACCGGTGAACACATCGTTCACAACACCTACAGGTTATGAGTCTGCTAGTGTTCCACAGGACTGTCTAGAATAGTCTGTGGTCCTCATCCATACTCTGCTGAATGACTAGAATAACACCAACAACGTCGAGGCCTCTCATCTGTTTATGACAAACCAACTATCTACCCATGTTCTACCCAACATATTAGTAGATAAAAATATACATTTTTATACAAAGTTTAAAACCTGTATAGCATGCTCGATCAGTACATTTTTCCACATAACAGATGAGGCACACACACATAACACGTATTTCATAGAGAATCAATCAGATCTATGAGATAGAAGAAAGTGAATATACATTCACACATATAATCAACAAAGAATACATGTAACACGTATTTTGTATAAAATACTTCATAATAATGTGTTAGAAGAAAATGACTACACACTCACTTGATCAGAAGATGATCGGGCAGCACTACGCCTTGCAGAAGCAGTGTTTCTCCGTAGATCTGGAAGATCTTCACAAGAATCGGGCTCCTCGCGGGCAGGGCTTCGGCTCGGAAATCTCACTTCTCGGGATCCTTGGGGCTTCGGATCTTGCTTTGTGGCTCGGTAATGATACCGGGGCTTCGGGGTATAAATGGCACGCAAATCGAGGCAAAGCTTAGAGAGAAAGGAAGAAGTTTGTAAAGGAAAGAAGTTGCACTCGTATGCCGCTTTTATACGGCTGAACGCTCGCATTACGTTGGGCGTACTGCTTCGGTACGTTGGGCGTAATGCCAAAAGCGTCACTGCATGCGTCATCGGAGTACTCGAGTGCGAGGCTGCGTCACGCTTCGCTCTACGCTGGGCGTACAACATTACGTTAGGCGTAACCCGTATAAGTCTGGTGACTCCCCTTCGGATAATATCGGAAGTTTAAATTTAAATTTAAATTTTAATTATTTAATAAACTTCAAAAATTCATATCTCCCTCATACGATCTCCGTTTTCGACGTTCTTTATATCCACGCGTAGGTCAGACCATACTCTACAACTTTCATTTAGACTCCGTCGGCTAATTTTGACTTTTATTTTTATTATTTATTTTTAGAAGGCCAGGACAGAAAAACTTCGTTATAAATTCATAACTTCTTCGTCCGACGTCTGTTCTCGCCTAACTTTTCATCGTTTCGCTACTAACAACGAGATCTTCGATTCTCATTTAGATTGTTTCGGCTAAAAACTACTCGATCTCAAATCGAGTATTCGGGCTGCGTACTGCCAAGTCGAAACTTCAGAAAATCATAACTTCCTCATATGAAGTCAGATTTGGGCGTTCTATATATATTCAGAAACCTCATTTCGGCCACTACAACTTTATACAAAGATATCGAGTTTATTTTACACTTAAATTTTGACGCTCATTTTATTCTCAATTCATTAAATTAGAATAATTAAGAAAAAACACACATAATTCACAAATAATACATTTTTATTATTTCAAATTGGGTTACAAAGGTTAACCTAGACTATTACATTGCTAAAGATGGCAAGCCCAGAAACACGGGCGTTACAATTCTCTCCACCTTAGAATGATTCCGTCCCCGGAATCATACATCAACAAACAAATGCAGGTAGCGACTCATCATGTCACTCTCCGTCTCCCAGGTGAGATTTGGCCCATTCGTATGTTTCCATCGGACAAGCACTAACTCGACCATCTTACGTCGCAACTTTTTAGTCTTTCGGTCAACGATTGCCTCTGGTTCTTCAATCAACCTTTTTTTCTCATCGATTCTCAACTCCGAAAGTGGAATTATGTCGGGAACTTCTCCCGTGAACTTCCTCAAGTAACACACATGAAAAGTGTTATGAATTCCATTCTGTTCTTCGGGTAGTTCGAGCTTGTAAGCTTGGTTCCCAATCCCTTGAAGAACTTTAAACGGTCCAATAAACCTTGGACTTAACTTTCCCCTTTTACCAAATCTTATAAGTCCCTTCCACGGCGATACTTTAAGTAAAACCAAATCTCCAAATTCAAAAGTCATCGGTCTTTGCTTTTTGTCAGCATAGCTCTTTTGACGATCCTGAGCTGCTAACATTCTCTCCCTAATTATTTTCAACTTTTCAGCAGTTTGATGGACTATCTCTGGTCCCATAAACTGCTTTTCCCCAGCCTCAAGCCAACAAGACGGCGTACGACACTTCTGTCCGTACAAAGCTTGATAAGGTGCCATCTTAATGCTCGAGTGGAAACTATTATTATAGGAAATTTCTACCAATGGTAAATGTCCATCCCAGTTACCTTGGAATTCTAAGGTACATGCTCTCAGCATATCTTCAAGTGTTTGTATCGTCCGTTCGCTCTGACCATCAGTCTGCGGATGGTAAGCTGTACTTAAACACAACTTGGTACCCAATTCCTCTTGTAGACTTTTCCAAAATCGCGAGGTGAAACGGCTATCACGATCCGACACAATCGTTAACAGAACACCGTGAAGCCTCACAATTTCTTTCACGTAATAATTTGCAAGCTTTTCCATAGACCATTTCTCATTGGCTGCTATGAAATGTGCACTCTTAGTGAATCGATCAACGACCACCCAAATCATGTCGTGACCACTTTTTGTTCTGGGCAGTTTAGTGAAAAAATCCATAGCAATGTCTTCCCACTTACCCATAGGTACAGGTAAAGGTTCTAAACTCCCATACGGTTTCTGATGCTGTTCCTTGACTCTTGCATAGGTCACACACTCCGCCACATACTTCGCAACATCAAGCTTCATCTTCGGCCACCAGTAATAAGGTTTCAGGTCCCTATACATCTTTGTGCTACCGAGATGAATGGAGTACATGGTTTTGTGAGCTTCTTCCATTAGAAGATCTCTTATTCCTCCTGACTTAGGTACCCAAATCCGATCTTGGAATACCTTCAGTCCATGACTGTTTATACCGAACACCAACGTTTTGCCCAAACGTTCCTCCTTTCGGTCATTCTTCTTAGAAGCTTCCTCTTGAGCTTTCTTTATACTTTCCACAATCGTCGAGACAACTTCTATTCTCAACGCTCTTGGCCTTTTCCTTTCAAGATTAACTTTCCGACTGAGAGCATCAGCAACAACATTTGCTTTACCGGGGTGGTAAAGTATCTCACAGTCGTAGTCTTTAAGTAACTCTAGCCAGCGTCGTTGTCTCTTATTCAATTCCTTCTGACTAAAGAGATATTGGAGACTCTTATGATCAGTGAACAATTTGCACTTTGTTCCATAGAGGTAATGCCTCCATATCTTCAGAGCGAATACTACCGCTGCTAACTCCAAATCATGAGTCGGTTAGTTCTTTTCATGCTCTTTCAGCTATCGGGACGCATATGCGATCACCTTTTCTCTTTGGGTCAAAACACAACCCAATCCAACCCCAGACGCATCGCTATAAACAGCGAAGTCTTAAACTCCATCGGGTAGAGATAGAATTGGTGCATCACATAGCCTCTTCTTTAGCGACTCGAAAGCTCCTCTGTGCTTATCATTCCAAGCATAAACAACTCCTTTGTGGGTCAAAGCTGTTAATGGACTAGTGATTGAAGAAAATCCTTGGATAAAACTTCGGTAATATCCGGCTAATCCTAAAAAGCTTCGGATCTCCGCGCGACTTTTTGGTTGTTCCCACTTCATTACAGCTTCAATCTTTGCTAGATCAACCATTATACCTTCTTGGTTGACCACGTGACCCAAGAATTAGACTTCTCGAATCCAAAAATCACATTTGGAGAACTTAGCATACAACTTCTCCTTCTTCAAGACTTCTAACACTTCTCGCAAGTGTCTGCCATGCTCCTCTTGGCTTTTTGAGTAAATCAGAATGTCATCTATGAACACTATCACAGATTTATCAAGGAACGGATTACAAACCCTGTTCATTAAATCCATGAATGCTGCTGGAGCATTGGTTAGTCCAAACGACATAACCAAAAACTCATAGTGTCCATATCGTGTTCTGAATGCAGTCTTCTCTATATCCTGCTCTCTTACTTTTAGCTGATGATATCCTGACCTCAGGTCGATCTTTGAAAAATAACTTGAACCTTGTAGTTGATCGAACATGTCATCAATCCTCAGCAATGGATATATATTCTTTATCGTTGCCTTGTTCAGCTCCATGTAATCGATGCACATCCTCATACTTCCATTTTTCTTCTTCACGAATAAAACCGGAGCTCCTCAGGGCGATGAACTAGGTCTTATGAAACCTTTGTCCAATAACTCCTGAAGTTGCATCACCAGTTCCTTCATCTCCGTCGGTGCTAGTCGGTAAGGTGCCTTTGCAATCGGTGTTGTTCCGGGCAGCAAGTCAATACGGAATTCCACTTGTCGATCAGGAGGTAATCCAAGAAGATCTTCGGGAAATAATTCCGGATAATCACACACAACGGGAATATTTTGTATCACCTTCTTTTCCTTCTTAGCATCGATCACGAATGCTAGGTATGATGTACACCCCTTGGTCAAACATTTTCTGGCTTTCATTAGAGAAATGATTCCAAAATTTACTCTGCATTTGTCTCCATACACCATAAATGATTCCTTCCCAGGCGGGTTCACTTTCACTATTTTCCTCTTGCATAAAATTTCGACATCATTGGCGCTAAGCCAATCCATTCCCAAAATTATGTCGAAACCTTTAAGTTCTATAGGCAATAATTCCTCGTGGAACTTATTCCCATTCAAGTCAATTAAGATGTTTTTCATACGATGGCTAACAGGTACAAACTTGCCACTAGCAACTTCAACTAATAAAGCATCATCTAGTCTAACAACAGGCAAAGCTAGTTTTCTACCAAATTCATGCGATATAAAGGAGTAGTTGGCTCCAGAATCAAATAAAATTTGGGCAGGCAATTCATTTACGAGAAAGGTACCTGAAGCGACATCAGCTTCGTCTTTGGCAGCTTCCAGTATCATTTGGAATGCTCTCGCCTTCGGCTTTGGCGGAATGTTGGGTTCTGATGCCTCCTTCTTCTTCGGACAATCTCTCGAGATGTGCCCTTCCTCACCACAAGCATAACAAACATTCTTGGTGAGGGTGTAGTCGTTGGCATAATGCCCTGGCTTTCCACATTTGAAGCATGTGGCTTCCCCGCCGAACTTCCCATGATGCTTCTTCTTACACTTGTCGCACCATTTCGCCTCTACCTTTCCTCCACTTCCTCTCGAGCTGGATTTTGAGAATATACTTTTCTTGCTGGACCCTGAAGATCCCTCGAACTTCCTCTTTTCACCAACCTCTGACCTTTCCAGACCTTTTTCCCTGATCTGGGTCTCAACATTTCTAGCAGCCCAGATGGCGACTTTCAATGTGGTTGCTTGCTTAACCATTGACCTTAGAGAGTTCTGTTGGTACCAAATATGGGATAAACTTCATCTTTTCTATGAAACTAGCAGCGTATTCAGTAAAGCTCAATTTCCCTTTCTTCAAATTCTGAAACTCATTACTGATTTCGAGAAGGTCTAGCTTGGAGCAGTATTGCAGTTTTAGTTGTTCCACAAAGTCTTCCCAAGACATTTTGCTTGCTTCTCCCTTGGGCATAGAGTCAGCTAACAACTTCCACCAACTCAACACGCCAGATTTTAGCAGAGGGATCGCAAGAGCGGTCTTCTGCATGTTGCTGCACTCGCAACTTTCAAACATAGTCTCCATTTCGGAGATCCAGTCCATAACTTGTACCAGCGTCGGGCTTCCGGATAGACATGGGGGTTTGGATGCCATGAAATCCTTATACTTGCACCTACGACCATCATTTCCTCTATCCTGGTTTTTGTGTCTAACCACCGGTTGGTCGTCTTGACCAACGATTCCACTGTAGTTTCCTCCTTTAGACTGCCCTCCATTCTCCTCGGGCTCTTCCACTTGAATTGACGGTTCTTCACGATTCTACCTAAGCAGACGTCTTGTTTCTTCCATCTGACGATCCAACATCGTTTGAATCATCATTTGTACACCAGCCATTGTTATTGGCTCAGGTGTTGCTACTACGACAGGTATTTGCTCAATCACTGGTGGTTGATTCCTGTTTTCATCCGCGTTTCCAACTCCGCTTCTTGTTCTCACCAATTTTGATCTATACACCGAATAAGGTGAAATTAGATCATCTTTCACAATAAAATTTCAATGCATCATTATTACTCTAAACGATTACATGCTAGTTCTAATAATGTAGACATACGCTTAGAAACCTACACACATAAGGTTTCCAGATCCGGTCAGCAACAGACCATAGATCCGAACAAATAATATCATATATGGCAACATATAACATTTAGCACATAAAAGCATTTTAGGCAACTTCCTAAAATAAACTGGTGCTCGTTTCTAAAATATAACAGACACACATCTAACAACCTTCACTTAGCATTCTAAGTTTAAGTCTAGAAATCCTACAAATTCCTAGTTCGCTTAAACTAATGCTCTAATACCAACTGTGACATCCCCAAAATCTCGGCTAGGAAAGACCGGTTTCATTTATGCTTTTTAAACATTTTCAGACTAAATCCTTTTTATTTTTAAAAGAGATGCGGAATTTGTTCCCAAAAACAAAACATGATAGAATAGATTTTTATCAAAATATTTCATAAAGAAATATGATTTCATTTCATAATCAAAAATTGGGATGTCATGTTCCGATACAGATCATAAAGCATAAACGATAACATTACAAGTCATTCAACAAATATATACATATACAGACTTGTAAACAAAACAACTTGATGATTCATCCATCTTATGCCCTTGCACCACTTCCTGTAATACAAACAAACTAAGTGGGTCAGGCTTGGGAGGCTGGTGAGCATATAGAGTTTTCAACCTACAATAAATAATCATATTAATTTCAACAATCAACAATAACCTGATTACCCATTCCCGTTATCCTCACTTTACGTCCCTAACACAACATCTATTATAAGGAACTTAATTTAGGATTTTCATCGGGACGGACATTACTGCAAAGGGGCTTCCTTAGCAATAAATATCCTAAAGGCAACCATGTGGGGGATAGAGTACACCGGTGAACACATCATTCACAACACCTACAGGTTATGAGTCTGCTAATGTTCCACAGGACTGTCTAGAATAGTCTGTGGTCCTCATCCATACTCTGCTGAATGACTAGAATAACACCAACAACGTCGAGGCCTCTCATCTGTTTATGACAAACCAACTATCTACCCATGTTCTACCCAACATATTAGTAGATAAAAATATACATTTTTATACAAAGTTTAAAACCTGTATAGCATGCTCGATCAGTACATTTTTCCACATAACAGATGAGGCACACACACATAACACGTATTTCATAGAGAATAAATCAGATCTATGAGATAGAAGAAAGTGAATATACATTCACACATATAATCAACAAAGAATACATGTAACACGTATTTTGTATAAAATACTTCATAATAATGTGTTAGAAGAAAATGACTACACACTCACTTGATCAGAAGATGATCGGGCAGCACTACGGCTTGCAGAAGTAGTGTTTCTCCGTAGATCTGGAAGATCTTCACAAAAATCGGGCTCCTCGCAGGCAGGGCTTTGGCTCGGAAATCTCACTTCTCGGGATCCTCGGGGCTTCGTATCTTGCTTCGGGGCTCAGGAATGATATCGGGGCCTCAAGGTATAGATGGCATGCAAATAGAGGCAAAGCTTAGAGAGAAAGGAAAGAGTTTGTAAAGGAAAGAAGCTGCCCTCGTATGCCCCTTCTATAGGGCTGAACCCTCGTATTACGCTGGGTGTACTACTTCGGTACGCTGGGCGTAATGCCAAAAGCGTCACTGCATGCGTCATCGGAGTACACGAGTGCGAGGCTATGTCATGCTTCGCTGTACGCTGGGCGTATCCCGGATAAATCCGGTGACTCCCCTTCGGATAATATCGGAAGTTTAAATTTAAATTTATATTTTAATTATTTAATAAATTTCAAAAATTCATATCTCCCTCATACAAACTCCATTTTCGACGTTCTTTATATCCACGCGTAGGCCAGACCATACTCTACAACTTTCATTTAGACTCTGTCGGCTAATTTTGAATTTTATTTTTATTATTTATTTTTAGAAGGCCGGGACAGAAAAACTTCATTATAAATTCATAACTTCTTCGTCCGACGTCCGTTATCGCCTAACTTTTCATCGTTTAGCTACTAACAACGAGATCTTCGATTCTCGTTTAGATTGTTTCGGCTAAAAACGGCTCGATCTCAAATCGAGTATTCGGGCTGCATATTGCCAAGTCGAAACTTCAGAAAATCATAACTTCCTCATACGAAGTCAGATTTGAGCGTTCTATATATATTCGGAAACCTCGTTTCGGCCACTACAACTTTATGCAAAGATATCGAGTTTATTTTGCACTTAAATTTTGACGGTCATTTTATTCTTAATTCATTAAATTAGAATAATTAAGAAAATACACACATAATTCACATCATTCACAAATAATACATTTTTATTATTTCAAATTTGGTTACAAAGGTTAACCTAGACTATTACATTGCTAAAGATGGCAAGCCTAGAAACACGGGCGTTACAGTTTTCTTTAAGAATCTTTTCATCAAATATAAATGAACTATTACAGTTAACTCCGTGAGTACTAAGTGAATACGCCAGGGTTATCTACAACGATGATCTAACAAACAATGGGATGTGTGCTTTTCGTCTTACTTCATGTTCCTTGTTTGGTTGTGGGCTTAGGGTAGACAATCGATTGTTTGTTTACCCTGGGTTTTTTATAACTTGTATCCATTTAATACTCATAGAAAGGATTGTGGAGTCATTTTTACTTATCTTTCATCAAAGCAAGAAATATAGGATTTTCTGGAGCAACACGCGAACTTTTCTAAACAGAACTTACAACTTACTACAACTTTCTTAGAACTTCTTACATCACTAAAATCTTATGAACTCACCAGCTTAAATACTGATCTACGCTTTCAAAATAACTGGTATTCTCAGGAGACCCATAGACAGGTATGCGTTCTGGGAATTCCAAAGATGGAGCAGTATAGCTTCATGTCTTATCTTGTTATTTACTTTATAGTCTATGTTATGTGACCACATACTTTGTAAACACTTTCTTTCTAATGAAATGGTTGTTCATTACTTTGATTAGTATGATACATGTCTTGTGATATTAAACATGACGTCCTCCACCCCTGAACGTTTCCGCCGGTTCGGTTTTAGGGTGTGACAGGTTTCCTTAACCAACTTTGCAACTATCACATAATTACAAGTTCACTCCCCTTTATTCAGTTAACCTCTTTTGACCACAAAATTAATTCTTAATTAATTCTTGACCAATGTTAATTAAATAAATATGCTTTCTCCTTTAATATATTATTCTTATAATATATTAATAAACCATAATAACCTCTTTCTCTATTATTCATCCAGTCAAGTTGCTTGGGTGAAGGCAACCCCAAAGGACCATGCTACAATCGCGTCAAGTACATACCAAATATAGTTATGGACTTAGACACTAATCCAACAGAAATTTCATTGGGCTACCTCTTGATGGCGAATTTGCGAAAGTCCTGCCATAGGACTTTAGGAAGATCGACGGCTTTGATCTTTCCGGAGAATATGTTATAAACCACATACAACCAGTCCTTGCTGAGGGTGTCTGTACCCCCGTGTTTTCCCGGTAAGCCTCGAATGATAAAATGCATCAAAATCATCCAGAGACCTAATATGACTGACTTTTTGAACTTCTTGGCCTTGTATTCCTGACCATATCCAATGTGATTGAGAAATTGTTGGAATTCTTCAGCAATAGGTTTTTGCACCTTGAAGTTGGAAGGGTTTTCCTTGACTCCAATCGCCTTGAGAAATGTAGACTTGTGGATGGGAACAATTCGATCACATGTAATCTTTGTTTCCATAACGTCATTCTCTATCTTGAGATGTTCAAAAGTTGTGTGAAGAAAACGAAGAGGAATCGGTGGTTCTGGGATCTTGGTAAGCGGCAGTGCGATTGGATGATGAGCAGTGAAATCAATCATAACACGAATAGGCTAATCAAAATCCATTGGGTCGATAGAAAACAACTGCGTTGTGTCTCTAAGGAAGTGTTAAGTGGACTGTGAGGAAGATGATCCTTTGGAGGATTTCTTTTTGGCAACGATTTTGGGGATTTTGGAAGTAGTATGAGCAATTTAAGGGGCGGTTTGAGTGATTTTGGAGGGAGATAAGGATGCCATTGTTGTAGGAGGTTGAAAGCTTCAAGAACACTGATGAGAGAAAGAAGAATACTTTTTGCTCTTTTGTGCGCGTAAAGAGTAAAATGATGTATGAGGGGGGGGGGGGTTATGTAGGTTACGAAAACGAGTCGGGTTGAAAGGTAATGATGACATCCAAATAAGGGAGCGGATGACATTAATTATGTTTCCATTTTCGGAGTGAGTTGACCTGTTGTGGCGAAAGTTTTCAATGGATTGGAGTGAAAATAGAAACCGTCACATGGTGATGGGATGTTTACTTTGTGGAGGCGTGCAAATGTGGGGCGAATTTCGAGGGTAAAAGCTAAGCATCTTCGCAAAGTAAATGTTTTATAGAAAAGCGATTCATCAGAAAACCTATTGTATTTCAAGATATCATTTGATTTTGAAACCATAGGATTCCGGAAGGTTTTGAACAACTTCATATCATGAAGAATTTCAGGATGAAATTAGAAAAGATAATAGACAGGTTCCGAAATGAACCAACCGATTCTAAGATCCGGATGAAGAATTTAAGGATTCCAGAGCCAAAATTTGAAAAATTCAAGAGTGAATTTTGAAATGTTCCGGGATCGAATTTGAAAAACTTCTAGAGTGAAAATTTCAAGAAGCGTCTAGAGTGAGTTTTTAAAAAAAAATACCTTACAGGACTTGAGTTCTAGGATGATCTTATGAAGTAAGTTCTAAGACAAGATTGATACCAGTGTGATTATATTGGTTTTGGAATCCATGTGATGAGATGAGCTATACAACTTAAAACTACACAGGATGATTAGACAAAAAGACACGTAAAAGGATCCTATTTATTCCGAGAGGTGACAGTTCTGAGATCAAATGAAATTTGACTTTGGAACCTTTTACTATCTGATGTTTCCATCGGAGAGTGCATACCTCTTGAAAGAACTGAGGACCAGGCATCATCATACCCATTTTGTTCAACAAACCATTAAATTTGGTCTCGTCTAATGCCTTAGTAAAGACATCAACAATTTTATCGTCAGATGGAACAGAAATAAGTTCAATGTCACCATTTAAAACATGATCTTTAATAAAATGGTACCGTATATCGATGTGCTTCGTCATAGAGTGTTGAATTGGATTGTGCGAGATTGCAATAGCACTTGGATAATCACAATAGATTGGAATTTGTTGAAACCGGTAACCATAATCCAAAAGCTAAGATTTCATCCAAAGAACTTGAGATGCACAGCTAGCAGCAGCAATGTATTCCGCTTCGGCTGTTGAAAGTGCAATGTAGTTTTGTTTCTTGGATGACCAACTGACCAATCAACCACCTAAAAATTGACAGCCACCAGATGTGCTTTTCTGTCCAATTGAACACTGCCATAGTTCGAATCAGAATATGTTTGAAGGAGGAAACTCTCATTTGTTGGGTACCAGATCCGGATATTCTTTGTACCTTTGAGGTATCAGAATATTTGCTTAACGGCCGATAGATGAGACATCTTTTGATTGACTTGAAATTTGGCACACAAACATGTTGAAAACATGATGTCCATACGACTTGTTGTGAGATACAGTAGGGATCCAATCATTCCTTTGTACTTCAATTCATCAACTGTTGTTGGATTAGGTGTCTAACCCTATAACTATAATTGGTATGTACTTGACCCGAGAGTAGCATGGTCCATTTTGGGATACATTCACCAGAACAATCTGATAGGATGGATATTTGAGAAAGAGCAATTATATTATTTAATTAGTATTGATCAAGAATTAATTTAGTGATCAAAAGCGACTAATTAAATATATAGAGGCTTATTGTGTAAATCAAAGATACATCTTGGTTGGGATAGTAATCCATGATTGATTAGTGATGGCCAAGCTTATGTAACTATCCATATAGTGTTAGTCCATTACAAGCCCAGGTGTAAGAATTAGGGTTTACACATGACCCTATGACCCTTGGAATTCTACACTTTATATATGTAACCCCTTGGCTAGAATAAACACACCATTGATCTTAGAGATACTATAGTCGAATTCTTGACTGCCTCTAACCTTTCTCCCAAGTTCTCTAATTGTTGGTGGTGTTTTGTGAACCATTTGAGGCATCACACTTGAGGTGCTAAGTTCTTAAAGGCCAAGTAATTCAAGCTACTACAAGAGGTAGCCTTCTAACTGTTTATTATGATTCATATGTCAAATTCCATGATAGATAGGATTTATGCTTTGGAAAATTGTTTATTGCATGTATAACTAGAGAAAACTTAGATCTAAAGCAGTAGGATTGTATGTGCACCATAGAATGGTGTTTTAATGGGTGTCCACTCTTACCCATCGTTTCCTTGACTGGTGGAGGGTTGTTAGCCGAATGGGTAGGATAGAATATTAATTCTCATTAAAAGTATAATGATAATTATAAAGTAACTAAATGTTTTATAAAATTCCCAATCTTAGTTACTTTAGGAAAAATGTGAAAATGATGCTATTCCATGAAATTGCACTTTGCACCTTGCCAAGTCATTAATGGAGCATGTGAAAGGGGTGAGGGTTTGTTGGATCTCATACACACCGATGTGTGTGGACCCTTCAGAACCACCACAAGGGATGCTAACTGCTTTTATGTGACTTTTACTGATGATTATAGCAGATATGGCTATATATACTTAATTAAGCATAAGTCATAAGCCTTTGAAAAGTTCAAAGAGTGTAAAGAAGAAATGGAGAATCAACTGTGCAGGAAGATAAAGATGCTCTGATCTGATCGAGGTGGTGAGTATTTTAGTATCGAGTTCCTAGACTATCTTAAGGAATGTGTAATTATCTCGCAATTGATACCACCTAGGACACCATAGCTTAATGATGTGGCTGAGAGGTGCAATCGAACCTTGTTGGACATGGTTCATTCCATGATGAGTCGAGCTTTGTTACCAATCTCATTCTGGTGGTATACCTTAGAGACTGTCGCCCATATCCTTAATCTAGTCCCTACTAAGAAGGTTACCAAAACACCTCTCAAGATGTGGACATGGAAGGTTCCCTCATTAGCACACATCAAGGTTTGGCGTTGCGAGGCTTTCGTCAGGCTTGAGACTCACAACAAGATCGAACCTCGTAGTGAGCATTGTATTTTCATCGGCTACCCATAGTAGTCTTTTAAATATCTATTCTACAGACCGAGTGACAATTTTGTCATCGTTACGAGGAGAGGGGTTTTCCAAGAGAGAGAACTAATATGCCAATAGGACAGTGGATGGCAAACTGACCTTAAAGATCTTCTAGAGTTAAGTAATGAAGAAACCTTAAACACTAGCACTCAACCTGAGGAGGAAAATCCTATCGAACCAGCTGACGAGTCCTTACCTCTGAGGCATTCCAATAGACTTAGTGTTCCACCTGTATTATATGGTTTCCATATAACTATAGATTGTGATACATTTATCAGTTATAGCACACAGGTAAATGGATGAACTTAACAACTACAAGGAAGCCATGGCAGACCCCGAGTCTGCTAAATGGAAAGAGGCGATGGACAGCGAGATTCACTCCCTATATGACCATCAAGTTTGGAACTTGGTTGACAATATACCATGTTGTAAGACAATTAGGTGCAAATGGATCTTCAAGAAGAAGACCGACATGGATGGGAAAGTACACACATATAAGGCGCGATTGGTTGCGAAAGGCTTTACTCAAACTCATGGAGTTGACTATGAAGAGACCTTCTCACCAGTAGCAAAGATCAAATCTATTAGGGTTGGGCTAGCCATAGCTGCATTTAATGATTATGAAATATGGCAAATGGATGTCAAAACCGCTTTCCTTAATCGGAAGTTGGCTGAAGATGTTTACATAAGTCAGCCAGAGGGCTTTGTCAGTGCAGAGTACCCTAATAAAGTGTGTAAGCTTGAGAAATCTATTTATGGATTGAAACAAGCATATCTAGATGGAATCTTTGTTTCGATGAGAAAGTCAAAGAGTTTGGATTTTCGAGAAGCTAGGTTGAGTCTTGTGTATATGTCAAAGCTTGTGGGAGTACAGTTAGCTTTCTGGTTTTGTATGTGAATGACATACTTCTAACATGAAACGACATCCCAACCTTGTGGAAGGAGGTTAAGTCTTGGCTTGGAAATTGTTTCGCTATGAAGGACCTTGTGGAAGTTGCCTATATTCTAGGGATAAGGATATTGAGAAACATGAGTAAAAGACAAATTGGACTTATTCAAAGTAACTACTTGGATAAGCTGTTGAAGCATTTCAGCATGGAGAATTCCAAAAAAGGTAACTTACCTATCGAAAGCAATGCCAAGCTGAGTAAGGCTCAGAGTCTGAGTACAGAGGCCGAGATAGCAAAGATGAGTCGAGTACCATATGCTTCCGCAGTTGGCTCGATCATGTATGCTATGACTTGTACTCGCCCTGATGTGGCCTTTGCCTTGAGCATGGTTAGCAGATATCAAGGGAATCCTGGTAAAGCTCACTGGACTGCGGTAAAGAACATTCTTAATTACCTGCAGAGGACTAAGTACCGGGTCCATACCCTCGGTGGGTGTGATGACTTAAGAGTGACAAGGTATAGTGACACCAGCTTTCAGACCGGCAGTGATAATTTCTGCTCTCAGTCGGGTTGCATATTTACCCTGAATGGAGGAGCAATAACTTGGAAAAGTTCCAAACATGATATTGTAGCTGATTCAACGTGCGAATAAAAGTTCATAGCAACAAGCAAAGCGTCGAAGGAGGCGATATGGCTGAAGAACTTCATCGGAGACCATGGAATTGTACCAACTATAAAGGAGCCTATAGAGATTTTCTGTGACAGAGAAAGTACAGTCGCCTTAGCTAAGGAACTGTGGGATCATGGCAGATCTAGACACATCGACAGAAAATACCACTTTATAAGACATCGGATAGAAGAAGGACTCCTCGTAGTAAAGAGGGTATCGCCAGAGGAGAACCCAACAGATCCCCTAACGAAGGGACTGAGTAGGTTTAAGTACTTATAGCATGTGAGGAGCATTGTGCTGAAGGACGATATTAGTTTCAATGATTAGATAGTTGTTTAGAAACTTGTAGTAGATAAACTAATATCAACATTTGATGATTAAATAAAGGGAATTTTATTTATAAGTAAAGTTACTATCGTGTGCCAATTGTTTACTATTGTTTCATTTTGCATGTTTTGACTTCCAAAATAATAATATTATTCAAACTATCCACAGTTGATCATAATTTGGAAGTAGATATTGAAGCAAGACTATCATGAATTTGGCTTGCAGATTGTCTAAAGTGTTTGTACATAGCAATAGTTGGCTACTACATTCATGAGTGCTCATAAGGTCTGAGTATTGGATTAAGCTGGTGCTCACATGAATCACTTCGTGGAATTTATCATGAGTGATTGTGAGACGATAATATCATATAGTCATTAAACCGAGATATATGAGTTAATTGTACATTGATAGTGCGAAAACGCATCAGTAACTTGATGTTATAAAATGTGCTATTGTGTATGATTTAACGAGTAGTTAGTACAAGTATATGGGTAGAAGTTTATCTATTTCTTTTGATCCTTGGAGGATTGAAAGTGATATCCTGGGAACCTCGATGAATTTTCTTTGACTTATGTGTCGGGCCCAGTCAGGACTTAATTGATGTGTTCAATTAAGTTCTATGTCAAACAAATCAGTAATCGGGAAACAAACGGCTGGAAAATAATTATGATTATGTTCCATGTATTTGTCTACATGATATCTTGAAGAACATAGGATTATATGATCCCTTATCTAAAATGGCGCGTCAAAGTTCAATAATGGCTTTTAAGAGCTACGATTGCTAGTCGGGTTCTAAGTCGTATTTGCAATTAAAGTTATTAGACTTATCCAAGTAGGAGACTGTTGGATTAGGTGTCTAAGCCCATAACTATAATTGGTATGTACTTGACCCGAGTGTAGCATGGTCCATTATAGGGATTCATTCACCATAACTATTTGATAGGATGGATATTTGAGAAAGAGAAATTATATTATATTATTTAATTAGTACTGATCAATAATTAATTTGGAGTGAATTTAGTGATCAAAAGAGACTAATTAAATATATAGGGGTTGATTGTTTAAATCAAAGATACATATTGGTTGGGCTAATAATCGATGATTGATTAGTGATGGGCTAAGCTTATGTAAGTATACATATAGTGTTAGTCCATTACAAGGTCAAGAGTAAAAATTAGGGTGTACACATAACCCTTGGAATTATACACTATATATATATATATATATATATATATATATATATATATATATATATATAACCCCTTGACTAGAAGGAACACACTAGTGATCTTAGAGATACGATAGTCGAATTCTTGAGTGCCTCTAACCTCTCTCTCAAGTTCTCCAATTGTTAGTGGTGTTTTGTGAACCATTTGATGCATCACACTTGAGGTGCTAAGTTCTTAAAGGCTAGTAATTCAAGCTACTACAAAAGGTAACCATCTAACTAGTTTTTTTATGATTCATATGTCAAATTGCATGCTAGTTAGGATTCATGCTTTGGAACAATTTTTATTACATGTATAATTAGAGAAAACTTAGATCCAAAGCATTAGGTTTGTATGTTCACCACAGGAGTGTTATAGTGCTCAAAACCCATCAACTACTACACTTGAAGGGCCCGAAAAGATCTTGTGTCTGAAACCTATAGGTACCTTGGCTGAGGTTAAGGTGTCCATTGAGTACTTTTTGAGGAGTTCCAAAATGTTTGGTGAATTAAAATTCATCTGTTGGTCTGTTTGATTTGGAGACCTAGGAAGAAGCTTAGTTCCCGATTCATGCTCATTTGAAATATAGTGACCATTAACTTAGCAAAGTCAAAAACCATTGATGAATCGGTCGATCCGAAAATAATGTCATCAACATAAATTTGGACAAGCATGAGATGTTTTCCATCTGTCCTTCGAAATAGAGTAGGATCGAGAATACGAAAGTTCCTAAGATCAAACAATTTATCAAACAATGACTACAAACAAGAACAACGAAGATTCACGAAGATAAACTTTCACTAAGAATGATAATCTCACAAAGAGATTATCGAATGCACAAAGCGGCTATTAGGGTTTGTGAAAGATGTACCTTTTACAAACTTGTACAAAAGACTATATAGAAATAATCTAGGCAATCCCTACAAATCAGGGATATACCAGCTAACTAATAGACGATAACTATGGAAACTAGATAAGTACTAAATCTGTTACAAAATGTTGAATATGAAACTATACATTGAACAATTAGTACGCTGACGTTGATGCTGATACTGATTCATACGCTGACGCTGAGTGATCAGTCTCAAACATCATCATATTATAAGGTTCGACCTTACAATCTCCCCCAATATGATGATGTTCAAAACCAGCTAGACTAGAACACCTCTGGACAAAAATTCTTCATACTCAGCTTCAGCTTCTACTTTCACTGGCCAGTAAGGACTATCTAGCAGGTCCTGTCTTCTATTCAGTAACTCCATAGCAATCAGTATATGAAACTCTCCAAAGAGATTCTAATAACCCATGCACATTTGTCTTAAACCAACACGATGTTCTGTTGGAGACTTTGGAATCTCTGCAGTACGCTGAAAACACATTTTCCTGTTCTTATCAAGATAAAACATTCCATGTTCAGGAACAGAGATGAACTGATGTTGAACCGGCTCAACACCAATAGGAAGAGAGTTGTTTATTACTTCAGCACCAAAATTTAGAACCAATACATCTTCACCATCAACTTGAAATCTAGTTCTTCTGATTCTTGGAACTGAGGAACTTGGACCTTGCTGCTGAGGATGCTCTATAGGAACAAGATCAAGACGCTGAACTTTCTTGATCAGTAAGTGAAGAGCACAGGTCAGTTCTGAAGAAAGAGCTGAAGTTTGCTTGGATGCCAACTCGAGCAATTCCATCCATTCAGAGTATCTGTATCTAATCATCTCATCTCTCTTTATAACTTCAGTGTACGGATGTAGAGGTCCTTGACGAGTGATCAGCAAAGTAAGGATTTTCTTGTCACGAGGTTTTGAGGTTTTAACTTTGATGGTCTTGTCATTGCTTACTCTTCGTTTGAAAACATCTTGAAACCTTTTGCGATCGATCCTGTCAAGAAAACTATCAGTCCTTGACTTACTGCTACTGGAAGGAGGCAGTGAAGATTTAGTTTTGGACTGATATTCGAGAAACCTTTGCATTTGAGCTTCAAAGGATCCCATTGCCTGAAGTTTTTGCTGAATGAGAGATTCATCAGCTTGAGCAATATTCTTTAGAAGCTGAGCTTTATTGGCTTCATCAAGGATTTGCTTAACTTGATCAGGGGTCATATTCCATTCAGCTACCAGATTTGATATGCTGACAATGGACTTATATTTCTTGCTATGAGGAGAAGTGTCAGCATGTGAATCAGATGATTCAATAACTGTTGCCTTTCGTTTTCGAAATAAAGGAACAAGATCCTCACTAACTACATCTGAGTCTTCACCTTGAACTTGCACAGTGGGATCTATGAAGTTCATGTCCAGCATCTAACACTCATCATCATGTTCATCTTCATCATCATGTTCACTATCTTCAGTAGTCTTTTCAGTTTCTGTTAGTCTCTTAGACTCCTGCTCAGGCTGTGGTGGCTCGGTCTGTTTTACAATGTTCCCTCCAGATCCATGCTCACAGGTTCTATCAACAGAATCAGTTTCTCCCCCTTTTTGATCATCATCATCATTTGGGCCAGGGAAAGGAGTTGTTAGAAGAACTCCCTTCAGTTGGTTGACATCAGCCTCAATACGTAGAAGACGCTGACTCATATCTCGAGTCAGTGTAAGAAGCACATTAAACGCTGAGGCCGGAATTTGAATGAGCTGAGTACCTGGAATTTCTTATGATCGATGTTGCTCCCCCTGAGAAGGTTGCTCCCCCTGATATGGTTGCCCCCCCTGAGATGGTTGCTCCCCCTGAGATGGTTTCTCCCCCTGAGATGGTTGCTCCCCCTGAGCAGATGACTCCCCATGAGCTGAATGAATCCTTTCAGTGACAGAAATGGTATGGTGAGAAATTTGAGGGGAGATATGACCATCTTCTTGACTAGGATCAGCTTGTATTTCAGCATTAGTGTCGTTGTTATCAGCAGCTCCTTCGTCAGTGTCAGCGTTTAGTGAAGGAACGGTATAGGGATTCGCAATCCATTCTCGCATCCGACCAGAGATGTCGATGTCATTGGCCAGTGGATCATCCTGATACATTTGTACTGACATGCGTGGGCATTGGATGGTGTTTCCAGCGTGTGAGTAATAGGCTTCAGCATGGAATTTATCCAGGACAAGAGCAATCCAGCGTGGAAACGGAATATGATCAGCTCTAACATTGGCTCGAAGAAGTTGGACAAGCTGATCGAAGAAGAAAGCACCATAATCAACACGTTTGTTGAGGAGAAGTGAACATACCACTTGTTGTTCAAAAGCACTTAGTTGATCACCACTGCGAGATTTGTGGCCTATACACTTACAAAGTGCCCCGGTGAAGAACTTCCTTCCAGGAGTCATACATTGACGTAGATTGAGAGTTGGTCGAGCACCAGCCTTGGAGTGATCATAGCCCAGTTGGTCAAAGAGGCGTCGACAACGTTCAATAGTTGGAAGCTCAGAGAATTGTTCAAAAATTGGTAACCTGAGTGCAGTACGGAGGAGATCAGCGTTGATGAAAACTGAGCGACGGCCACGCCCAATAGTGCCGGAGATGACGTTGTTTTCATTATTAACTGTTGCGGTGTAGTAGAACTCACACAATTGTTAGGGAAAGAACTCTGATGGAACCTCACTGATAGCATATCGAAGTCTGCAAGATACTAGAAAATTGACAAAATCATCAACTCCAAGACCACGATGAACATCTGGTATATTAGGATTGAAGAAGACATTTGTAGCTTTGATGTAAATGGGAAGAAGAGGATAGTTTGGAGCTAGGATGACTCTTCTTGAGGTGAAGGAGAAAGTAAACAGTGATGACGCCATTAAAGAGAGTTTGGATTCTAGGGTTTTGAAGAGAAGAGAAGGAAATTTGAATTGTGGGAGGAAAGTTTGGGAGAGAGGTGGGGAATGAGGTTTAAATATGGTATTAAACGGTTTTGAAAAGCTAATGATTATCTTTTTTGAAAATAACTGCGTATCTTAACAAACTGTCAAATCCGAAAAATAGCCGTTGGGTGAAAAGAGCCATTATACAGAAGAGGAAACGACAATCAGTGTCTGCGGAAGCGCTGAGATCAGTGTCACTAAAAGTTACATGCGGAAAGATAATATGTCGTAAATTCAAGGTACAACTTGCTTGTTTAAGGTTAGCAAGGTGGTTGGTGCGTGTGATAGATACTGGTTTAATTATCTAACCATCGGCACAGAGTGTTGAGTCTTTATCAGTGAGTGGTGCTTCCTACTGAATCATTAGACACTGAGTGAGAAGAAGGTGAAGAAAGAATTGTTGCGTGTGATAGACCTTGGTGTTTTGGTCTAACCATCGGCAAAGACTGTTAGACTCTCATCAGTGTGTGTTTTATCACACTGAATCACAGAATCAGTGTAAGATTGGTAAGAAGGGATAGTTGCGTGTGATAGATCTTGGTGTTTTGTCTAACCATCAGCAAAGAGTTTCAAGTTGTTATCAGTGTATGGTTTAATATAGTGAATCATTCAACTTTAGTTTAGAAGATTTGTAGAAGAGATAGAGATAGGAGATCATACAAGGTACTCAGCATGGTAAACATCATTAGCACATCATCAGCAGCAAAAAATACATCAGTTTGAAAGACAATAGTAAACATTAGAAAAACATTTTTTTTAATCTAGAGTGGTCATTCCAAGTTCTCAAATAATGTGAGCAGTAGTTTGAGTATCCAGGGCCTTGGTGAAAATATCAGCTAGTTGATCTGAAGTCTTGACATGTTCTAGAACAACCTTACCCTTCTCAACATTGTCTCTGATGAAGTGATGTCTGATCTCGATATGCTTTGTCTTTGAGTGCTGAACAAGATTCTGTGTGATCTAAATGGCACTGGTGTTATCACAGTATATAGGATTCTTTGTGAATTTAAGCCCATAGTCTAAAAGCTGATTCTGAATCCATAAGAGTTGTGCACAACATCTCGCAGCCGCAACATACTCAGCTTCTGCAGTGGAGATAGCTACTGAGGTTTGCTTCTTGCTAGACCAGCTGATTAGTCGATTTCCAAGGAAATAACATCCTCCTGACGTGCTCTTCTTGTCTAAGTTGCATCTTGCATAGTCGGAATCAGTGTATCCAAAGAGTTCAAGTGCTGAGTCACAAGGATACCACAATGCCAAGTTCTGAGTGCCCTTTAAGTATCGAAAAATGCGTTTAACTGCAATGAGATGAGACTCCTTGGGATTAGCTTGGAATCTAGCACAGAGAATAGTTCCAAACATGATATTAGGGCGACTTGCAGTGAGGTAGAGAAGAGATCTAATCATTCCTCGATAAAGAGAGTGATTAACATCAGTCCCGGTGGGATCAGCGTGTAACTTATCAGTCTTGGACACCGGAGTAGAGGCCGGTTTGCAGTCGCTGAGAGAGTACTTAACAAGCATGCCAGCAATATATTTACTTTGACAAATTGAGATACCTAATTTTTGTTGCTAAACCTCAAGACCTAAGAAAAAGGTCATCATGCTCATCTCGAACCTTTGAGACATGATCTCAGCGAATTCCTTGCTCAGCTTCTCATTTGGAGAGCCAAAGATGATATCATCGACATAGATTTGAACAAGAATCATGTCTGAGCCTTTGTTTTTAATGAAGAGTGTATTATCAATTGCTCCTCTTCTGTAGCAATTTCAAGGAGATATGATGTCAGCGTCTCATACCATGCCCTGGGAGCCTACTTTAGTCCATATACAGCTTTATCTAGTCTGTACACATAGTCAGGGTGCTCTTTGTCTTCAAAGCCTAGGGGCTGTTTGAGAAATACGTCTTCTTCTAACACACCATGAAGAAATGTTGTTTTGACATCCATCTGGTAGACAATGAAGTTCATGTATGAAGCATATGCAAGGAATAGTCTGATCGCTTTAATGCGGGCAACTGGAGCAAAAGTCTCCCCATAATCAATAGATTCAATTTGAGTGAACCCCTGAGCAACAAGTCTTGCTTTGTTGCGAGTAATAACACCATATTTATCAATCTTGTTTCGATAGACCCAGCATGTTCCTGTGATGGTCTTTCCTGATGGTCTGGGAACAAGAGTCTAAACCTTGTGCCTTTTGAACTCGTTCAGCTCGTCTTGCATGGCTTTAAGCCAGTCAGCGTGTTGAAGTGCTTAGTGTATCTTGTCAGGTAAGATCATTGAAACAAAGTTAACATACATGCAAAAATTATTAGATAGACGAGATCTGGTTTGGACACCATCATGAAGATTCCCAATAATTTGATCAACAGGGTGATCTCGATGTTCTGGAGCTGAAGAGTTTGACGCTGAAGAGTTATCAATGAAAGGAACATCAGTTACAAGAGAGTCTTCAGATTCAAGGGTTTCATCAGCATCTGACAAAAGAGTTGTCGTGTTGACCGCAGTGCCTTGATTGACAGGATTTGGATCTGGAACGATAAGATCAGGAATAACAGCTTCTTCTTCAGTATGTGAGACTTCATTAGATGGACAGGAGAGAAGCTCTTAAAAAATGGAAGGGGAATGAGCTATTTTTTCATCAGTGTATGATTCTTCTTCAAACTTTAAATGAATGGATTCCTCAATGCATTGCCTATTCACATGAAAAACATGAAAAGCCTTTGAAATAGATGAATATCTAACAAAAATACCTTTGTCAGCCTTGGGCTCAAATTTTGATCTGGGTTCGCGCTGATTAAGAATATAACAAATGCATCCAAACATGTGAAATAAGGATACGTCCGGCTTTCGACCTTTCAGCATCTCATATGGTGTCTTCTTGTGAACCCTGTGAATTAGAGAGCGATTCTGAGTATAACATGTTGTATTAACAGCTTCAGCCCAAAACGACATAGGAAGACCAGCATGAATCATTAAGGTCCTTCCTGCCTCAATCAGTGATCGATTTCTTCGTTCAGCAACTCCATTTTGTTGAGGCGTGCGAGGAGCTAAAAAGTTCTGCCCAATACCTTGAAAATCACAAAAGTCTTCAAGAGTCGAATTCCGAAACTCAGTGCCATGATCACTCCTTAGCTGCGTAACTTTGAGACCTGTCATCGTGTCGTTTTGACGAATCAGTGAGATAATTTCCTGTGCAGCTTGACTTTTCTTCTTCAAGAAAACTACCCATGTAAATCGGGTAAACTCATCCACAACCACCAGCGTATACTTGTTTCCTCCTTGGGAACGAACAGGAATAGGTCCAAACAAGTCCATGTGTAGTAAATGAAGAGGAACAGATATGCTAGAGCATGACTTGGGTTTGAATGATGACTTGGTTTGCTTTCCTTGTTCACACGCTAAGCACATCTTGTCTTTGACAAAGCTGAAGTTTGGGAGACCTCTAACTAGATCTTGATTGGATATTTTAGATAGATTCTTAAAGTTCAAATGAGAGAACCTTTTGTGCCAAATCCAGCTGAGATTTGTTTCAGACTTGGTAAAGAAACATTGCATCAGTGCCTTGTCACTTGAGAACATGTCAAGAACATATATATCATCTTTTCTACTTGCTAAGAGTGCAATGTTCTTGTCAGTGTTGATGACTCTTCCTTCCTTCTTTGTAAAATGAACTTCATAATCAGCATCACACAATTCGCTGATTGAGATAAGATTGTGTTTGAGACCCTTTACATAAGAAACATTCTGAAATACCACATTATTGCACTTGATGTTCCCATATCCCTTAGTAAACCCCTTTCCATTGTCTCCGTATGTTACTACAGGACCAGTTTTCCTTACATAGTCTTCCAGGAGAGACTTGGATCCTGTCATATGTCTTGAGCAACCACTGTCTAAGTACCAAAGATGCTCTTGACCCTGCAATGCTAAGAAACTAGTTAGAACACACTGACCCATTGTAAAATAGGTCATTCACAAAGTTATTTGACAATATATTATAGCACTCTTTAGGAAGACAATTCAAAGAATTTGATTTAAGAGTCCATTTTTCATTTCTAACTTTGATATTGTCAGCTCTTAAAGATGTTTTATCAAACTTGCATTCACTGATCTTGTGAGAAGTGTCGCCACATCTGTAACAAACTCTAGTACCAAAGTTTTTCTTGGTAAGCATATTTCTAGATTTAACACATTTGGATTTGTAAGATCCGCTAAGTGAACTTTGAGTCCTTTTGTTTGACATTGAATTACAGCTAAATTCAGTGCCAGAAGAACTATGATCAGTGATAATTAAGGAGCTGACATTAGTATCCGATTTAGACTTATGCACTGAAACACTACAACTAGGATAATGCTTAAGTTGTTCATGAACAGCATGAAACACTTAATTTGATATAGGAAATGCGATAATATATTCAGTGAGAGGAGTTGGTCTCTCAAGATGTGCAGGGTAAGAAGTAGGATCAATTCCGGTAATTTCAATATCACACTTAGTAACACCATTAGAGTCAGTAACACAGTATTCATCAAAGAGACTCTGATTAAGAAAAGTGTTGCTGATAAACTTGTTTTTGAAACTATCTTTCAATTCATTCATGGAATAAAATTCAGATTCTTTTTCTTGAGTTTTAAAAACTTTTTCAGCTTCAACAAAACTTCCCCCAAGAATTTTCTCACATGAATGAGGTATTTGAGCAGAAATGACATAATTAGCATTTTTGTGAGATTTAGCCCAAAGTTGTAGCACAGTTTGTTCTTTGTTCAAGAGGTCTTTAACTTTATCAGTTTCAGTAGATAGCGAGGAAATTGATAAACTAGTAACTCTTAGATTTTCCTGAGAAGTGTCAATAATGTTATTTTTTAAGGATAGTTCAGTTTTAAGAAGATCAATTTGATTCTGCATATCCCTTATGATTTGATTCTTCTTAGAATTAAGAACACCCAAATACTCAAACATTTTGACTTTTTCATGCATTGAATAAGAAACAAAATTTTGAACCTGATACATTGAAGGGGAATCAGTGTTGTGCTTCCTGGAGTTTTCAACTGCATCAGACATATCAGCATCAAACGAACTGTTGCTGACTTCACATTCATCAGCATCTTCTATCTTAGCCATCAGACATTTAACTTCATCATCTGATGACTCCTCATCAGTCTTTCATTTTTCTTCTTCAGCGACAAGGACTTTATGTTCCAAGTTCTCTGCTTTCAGCTTTTCAACCAACTTGTTGTACTTCTGCTTCCAGTATTCCTCCGAGCTTTGGGTTCTTCTTTGCTTGCATTCTTTTGCAAAGTGATCAGTGCTACCATAGTTAAAGCACTGAGCTTTGCCTTTCCTTTTGGTAATATGTTTCTTGTTGGCATCTAACCTTTTCGAAGATTTCCCATCCATCATCCTCTTCTGAAACTTTGAGAAATTACGGCCTGATTTCTCAAAAGTCTTCACAATGAAAGCAGCACTAGCAACTACCTTTTCCATATCATCCGTCTCACTTTTAGAGGAATCAGTGTCTGAATGGTTTTCAGTGTCTGACTCTGACACTTGCTTTTTGTTTGAAAATAATGCCACTGATGACTCACGCTGAGCATCCTTCATCAGCTCCTTTCTCTGGAGCTTGGATTCCTCATAGTATCGAAGGTTTCCATATAGACTTTGTAAATCCATTGTGCTGATCTTCTCACTATTTTTCAGCACATCGACATGATTCTCCCAACTTACACCCAGAGAATCCAAAAACTTCTGCACTAGAACAGTTCGATGCTTCAACTGATCTAGTCTCCGCAGATCATTAACAAGAGTATTAAACCTGTTGAAGGTTTAAGTCAGGGTTTCACCTTTCTTTGCAAAGAAATGTTCATACCTTCTGTTTAGATCATTTATCTGAGTAGCCTTGACTTCCTCAGTGCCTTCAAAAGACACAGTCAGCGTGTCCATCATTTCTTTTGTTGAGACGCAGTTCTGAACCAGCCCAAAGATATTATATGGCAAAGCATAGTTGATTGCAGCCCGAGCACGAACATCTAGACCATTCTTTCTTTTGTCATCTGTTGTCCAGTTATCCCTAGGTGTTTTCTTCATGACACCATCAGGAACATTGTTTTTCAAGGGCTGATACATCGGAACATTGTTGGAATAGTGTCTAAGACTGCAACTATATTAGGCAAGTATTTGACCCGATTGTGCATGGTCCTTTTGGGTTGCCTTCACCATAGCAACTTGACAGGATGATTTATTATGAGAGAATAAATATTATTGATATATTATGAGAATAATATAAGGAATAATAATATTGTTATTTGATTAATATAAGTCATAAATTAATTAGAATTAATTTGGTGACTTAAAGAGATTAATTAAATAAGAGGGTATAAACTGTCAATTGTTTGATAGTTACACTTTGGGCTGTAAATCCTTCATGGATAGGGTTGGACGATTTCTAGGGCTTGGGATAAGCCATAAATCGTGCAAGGGCTTATCTTGGAAAAGATTTGGATTGCTTTGAGTAAAGATTATCCAACTAGGGTTTAAGGGTGAAACCCTAGGAGCCTTATAAGTATAAATAGACCCTAGGGGCAAGGGAAATCGGCACCTCTGCAAAAGCAAAGAAACCCTGGCCGATTTATTCACTCTCCTCTCTCTCTCTCTCTCAAATCATCCTCTTGCTAGTTGGTGTTTGTAAGCCATTAGAGGAGTAACATTTGTGACTCTAAAGCTCCAAGAACAAGAAGATCAAACAAGTGTTTCAAGGTAAGCTTCTAACTCTGATTTTGTATTGTTCTTATACTCCATTAGTCATTAGAATTCTTGGATCCAATGCATGTTTAATTAGAGAAACCTAGATCCAAGCATTAGGGTTTGCATGTGCACATAGGAATGTTCATATGGCCAAAACCCATCAAACATATGGACCATTATCGATGATGTCCAACATGTCTTCATCTACAGATTCCAATGCATAGAGAGCTTTGATTTTCCACATAGCAAAATTGGTTTCATCAAATGGAGGAATTTTAGCAGAAGAATGATTTGATGAGTTTAAAGAAGAAGATGATGAAGCCATTTTTTTGATAAGAGAACACTGCTCTGATACCAATTGAAAGTTCCTAAGATCAAACAATTTATCAAACAATGACTACAAACAAGAACAACGAAGATTCACGAAGATAAACTTTCACTAAGAATGATAATCTCACAAAGAGATTATCGAATGCACAAAGTGGCTATTAGGGTTTGTGAAAGATGTACCTTTCACAAACTTGTACAAAAGACTATATAGAATTAATCTAGGCAATCCCTACAAATCAGGGATATACCAGCTAACTAATAGACGATAACTATGGAAACTAGATAAGTACTAAATCTGTTACAAAATGCTGAATATGAAACTATACATTGAATAATTAGTACGCTGACGCTGATGCTGATACTGAGTCATACGCTGACGCAGAGTGATCAGTCTCAAACATCATCATATTATAAGGTTCGACCTTACAGAATACCTATTTGAAAACCTTAACACTTGAGAAAGTCGGTGAGAGTCTCGTAGCATGCACGCGGAGATTGCTTGAGGCCATAAATTGCTTTCTGGAGTTGTAGCAGTAGTTCAGATATGAAAGATTGAAAAAACTGGGAGGTTGTTGAAGAAACACTTCAGTATCAAGTTCACCATTTAGAAAAGCACTTTTAACATCCATCTGGTAAACCTAAAAGCCTTTGTGATCAACATAATGAAGAAAGATTCTGATAGCTTCAAGACGTACAACATGAGCAAAGGTTTCATTGTAGTCAAGCCGTTTGCTCTATGTGAATCCTTTAGCCACCAATCTTGCTTTATTTCGAATAATGACTCCTTCATCGTCTAGTTTTTTCTGAAGCACCCATCTAGTACCAACAATGGGATGATTCTGAGAAGGAGAGACGAGAGTCCAAATTTTATTTCTATCGAATTCTGTCAATTCTTCTTGCATGGTTGTAAACCAATCGGCTTGTTCTAGTGCTTCTTTGATGGATTTGGGTTCAACCATTGAGATAAATTCCGAAAAATGACATTCATTTTGAACCCTTGTGGCAGAACGAGTTTGTACACCAGTGTTTGGGTTTCTAATAACAAGGTTCGGAGGATGATCCTTAATCCAACTATGTAGTCTCGGAAGCTCTTGTGCAACAGATTATCCAATATCAACAATGGGGTTGTGTTGCTCCCCCTTAATAGTTTGAACTTGTGGATGATGCTCCCCTTGAACTTCTGAACCGAATAGGTTAACATCATCTTCAAGTGGAAAATCTAAGAAATTTGCATCATTATCGTTGTTGATAGGATTAGAGTCGAATTCAGTAGCTGCATCTTGGAATCTATACACATTTGATTCAAGGGATGCTTGACCATTCTCCCCCTCAACCTGAGAAGGTTGAAATGGTTCGAAATCAAATGGAGGAATAGTGGGTGTCGGACCGAAAACATTTAGAGCTACTAGAGCTTCGGTTGAGGAAGCGTGTCTTGTTCGAGATTCTGAATCAAGAGTTGCTTCTGAGGGTCCAAACAAGGTTTCAAAGTCGACTTCATAGATTGTTTGTTGGTTCGGACATCTTGGCGTTGGAGCATCAGACTCCATTATGTGAGTTTTAACATGGGTTGTGCCAGAATTCCAAACGAAATGGTCATCAAAGGTAACGTCAAAACTTTCTTCCAGAACATGAGTTCATCGATTAAGAACTCAATCAGCCTTTCATTTAGCAGAATATCCAAGAAAGATGGCTTCCTCAGCTTTGGGCTGGAACTTGGTAAGCTGATCACTGCTATTCTTGATGAAGCATCTACATCCAAAAACACAAAGAAAAGAGATACTTGGCTTCCAACCCTTCATGGCTTCATATGGTGTTTTTTTGAGGTGTCGATTGATGATACTTCTATTTTGAGTAAAGCATGCAGTAGAAATAGCTTAAGCCCAACGACAGAGTGCAAGATTTGCAAAGTTAAGTATGGATTGAGAAGCTTCAACAAGTGTTCTGTTGCGACGTTCGACTACATCATTTTGTTGTGGAGTGTATGGAGCAGAAAAGTTGTGATCAATACCTTTCTCGTGGATGAAGTTCTCAATGGTGGAATTAGTGAATTTGTATATGAGGTTTTCAGCTCCAGTGGTTGGTTGTGGATTTATTTCTTTAGTTTATCAGTGGGTAGCGTGAAGTCGTGGAGGTGTTGATCTGATCAGTTCCATGAGTTTTTGGTCAGCATGGATGATGCTTGGGGTATCTCTATCTGTCTGGAAGATAGTCATGGTTCCAGGATTTCAGTTGCGAATAAGGAAGTAGCTCTTCTCGATGTTAGTTAGTTTTGTTATAATGACATTCGTCCTTCGTTGGGTCGCATGCTTCTCACTATAGTTTGAATCGGCCTTGGTGTCAGAAAAATGGGTCGTAGGCTAAGGTGTTAACCCATGGTTGTATTTGTTAAGGTTCGACTTTTAAAAGTTATGTCCGGTTTGGCTTATACACTTGGCTTTGAGGAGTCTCTTAGTTGGTTGTTGCAACTTCTAGCATTATGAGTGGTGTAGAATCATGTTGAATGGGTGGACTTGGAAAAACCATAAGGGATCCAGAGGGTGTTTAAGGAATTATTGATAATGACTGATTTTGAAGACGAAATCTAATTTAAGTGAGGGGGATTTGTAACACTCATTTCCCAGAATGTATTAGTTAATGATATAAATGAGTCAAAGGCATGGTTTTTGAGGAAAACCAAATCCCACGCCATGTCACGTGGAGTTTCACGACGTGTCATGTCAGATGAAGATCAAGTGCTTCTGATGGACACCACGACATGACATGATGGGTGTCATGACGTGGTGAATGTTACAGCCCAAGACCATGATTTTTAGTGTTTCCTTCATATTTAAGAGCCTTAACTCTAGGGTTAGGCCATTCCCTTAATCATCCATCCTACCTAAACGAAACCTTATCCTCTCCTCATTCCTTTTTACTCTTTGATGGTGTTTTGGTCACTTAAAGTTTGAGGGAAGACTTTATTGAGCACGGGATCAACTAGAAAGCTTTTCTACATCTCTTGGTATACCTTCTAGACTTATGTAAGTCTCCAAGTTCCCATCTTTTCGGTTTATCTCTTGTGGATTTAAGTTTTGAACCCTTTTCCTTCATGATGTGTGGTTATGATTGGTTGGTTTTGATAAAGTGGGAAACATTAGCACTCCTTGAGGTCCCTTGGTCATCATATGTTCCAGATCTAGACTTTCATTTTATTTGGTTCAATGCTTAACGTTTTGACTCCATTTCTTACCCTTTTGACCTAGTTTTGGGAGATACATGCATTGAACATGCATGTCTATAAATTAAGGATTTTTATGGTTCTTTAGAAGGCATGGAAGCCTTCTATAAATTTGGAGCAAAGGAATTAACAAATTAAGTCCTTAATGTAAATATGGCTTCTAGCAGTCATCACGATTTGGCCAAAGGATGGTCACGACGTGGCCAATCCCACCACCGCGACTGTTTTGTCTGTGCATTCCCACGACGTAGTTAAGGAGGGAATAGGAGGTGGTATTGACTCTGACTAGGTTGACCGTTCACTTTTTACCAGTTTGACATAGATTCAAACTTGGAGGATTTGGGTGGCTGATTGCAGATTTATCTATCTTGGTGTTAGTCGATTCGAGGAATTAATCAATACAAAGGGGTTAAAGTGTTGTTGTGCTTCTCCGGTTGTACGATTCAGGTGAGTTTCTCAGTACGCCATGTATTCTACTTTATATCCATTGCATGGTAGGATAGAGGTACTATTAGACTACACGTATACTAGTGCCCTAGAGTAAGATCTTGTTGTGCCTTGCAGTTTCGAACACTTTGTGCTTTAGTATGCTAGACTGGTAGGGTCTTTACTGTTGATCATATGATTCTGTTAGGAGTTATGCTTGGTTAGGATAACTAGGGTAGACAAGTTATCAAGATTATGTAGGAAAGACCAGTAAAGGACTTGACTGAGAAAGGGGCAATGGCAGGGTAACTGTGGAAGGCTAGTTGTCAAGGGTATGCAATATGCTTGTATATGTTATGTGTTTATGTTACACGCTTATATGGTAGTAATAGCTTGGGTTGTATGTAGTATAAGTTGGATAGCCTAAGAAATCTTGGTCTAATGCCTTATTGCGATGTTCTTCTCTGATTGTTCGGTCTCGGGTGGATCATTTGTTAGACTTGCTATCTAACCCCTGATTGCATATGACTTCATGGTTCGTATGGAAGATCATGATCTAGCCCCTGGAAACGTACATAAGACCAGGATGTGGCTGCTGACAATGGAATATGGGTTGGGCCCGTTCACTCCTTAGGAAGGGCACGTTATATATATGGTTGGGAAGGGCCCATTATGTATGGTTGCATGGAGCCCGTTATATGATTTAGGATGGTCACATGAACTCTTAAGTTGGGCTCGTTGCATGCGATGCATGTACATGGGTAAGAGTTTTGTTTGCTCGACGCTAGAGTTGAGAATTGTGTATGAATGCAATGTATGTATGGTGGAATATGAGGTATACCGGGGAACTCACTAAGCATTATGCTTATAGTTATGGATTAAACATTTTGGAGGTTGTTCGTGAGAAGAGTTCGGCGGAACTGTACCCATGCATCGAAGATATTTGTTTCTGCGGTTTTGTAAATTTAACTGTGATAGTGTATGGTTTCAATCAATCAAAACGGTTTTTGAAGCAAAGATTAATTGGTTATTATATTATAAAATTCAAAAACCTCCTTGTAATTTTTGGGGCGTTACACCGGCTTAACCTAGAGTAGCCAATTATAAGTAATGAATATAGACAAAAACAACGTTCTAAAAAGCTCTCAATGGCTCCAAAGCTTATACTTGACGCAAATTTTTCACAAAATGTTGTCATAAGTCATATATATATATATATATATATATATATATATATATATATATATATATATATATATATATATATATATATATATATATATATATATATATATATATATATATATATATATATATATAACGAATAATAATAGACATAAAAATATTAATTATAATACAAAATTGTATCCTTAAGTCAGATGTTACAAACGACGTAGCTCGTCATGGCTTGTAAAAGGTTGAAGTTTGACATTGCCGCCAAGTTATGCCTAACATTATATACAACCTTTGAAAAAAAACAAGCTAAATGGTCAAAAAAAAAAAAAAAAAAAAAAAAAAAAAAAAAAAAAAAAAAAAAAAAACTTGACTAATCTTGTATAAAATGAAAAGTACGATTTGCTGTTAATTCATTTTCCTTTTTGTTTTCATTTGAGTATTTTAAAACCAATGTTAAAATTATGGTCCCTCATGTTTTGTCACTTTACCGGCAACATACTCACTCACTTGCATATGAATTAAACTAAACCTATAAATATATGTAATTTATTTTATTTATTTATTGTTTTTATTTAATTATTTAATTAATTAATTAACCATTAGATGACAATAAATCTTATAAATACCTTTTTCATTAATAAAATGCTAAATAATCTCCATTTCTAATTATTTAATTATACTTATATTTATATTTCATTTTCTAAAAAATATTAAACAAAAAACAAGATGATATATAAAGGACCTCTTTTTATGCTTTCGTCCCAAGCATCAAATCTGTGTGCACCAACCCTTTACATAATAATATACATAAACATTAGGGTTAATACATAATTATGATCTTTGAGAAGTCTTAGACTCTTGGGTATGGGTATCTAGAATGTCGTTATGGCAAATGTAGCAGATCCAGAATGGCCGTATAATGTAGGGAACACCATCACCCCCCCCCCCCCCCCCCCCTTATTATGTAAATCGCATTCTCGTTACAACGCATTGAAACGGTAAACGGTCATATGACCGTTGACAACGGTCAACTTAAACATTACATTTTTTATCTATAAATACACAATATTTTACCATATTTTCTTCACACCATTATTTTCTCTCTATATATTACACAATTCTTATACCCTTTTCAACCAAAAAATTGATCAAAACCCAAACACCTCTCCACCAAATCCAAACTCACAACCAAACACAACCTCTCCAATCGGATTCATCACATATGAAAATTATTTTAACCTATTAAACTCTCAAAGCTCACTATAAATACCATTCCAAGGAACTTATTTCAGTCATCGGTAGAAAATCATTACTAAAACGCAAGCGGGAAGTGGTATGAGGGGGAAAGTGAAAGGGAATGGGAAAGGTAAAACGGTTGTCACTGAAAATAAAGAAATTTCACAATGTTGGACACTATAGGAAGAGTATGTTTTAGTGGTAGCGTGTTGTGGGACTTCAAAAAATGAATATCAAGGAAATGAAATGAAGAAACTTTCTTATTGGGAAGTGGTACCGGCCAAATTTCACGGTATCTTGAAGAAAAAGATTATGATAAGCTTAGTAGTAAATTAACTAAAATTAATAGGATGTGCACTAAATTTAATAATATCTACAACAAGCTTCATTCGGAAAAGTAGAGCGGTGACAATGACTTTGATGTGTTAAAAGCCACAAAAGATCAATATCGAGTAGAGATTGGTCATGTGTTCAAGTTTAATAAATCATGGGAGGTATTGAGAAGAGATCCAAAATGGAATCAAACTCCAACATAGACAGAGGTTCAATCGAAGAGGTCTAAAAATTCTAGTTTGGTCAATGTTTCCGATGCAACGGACTCACATCGACCTCAACGTCGACACTGATGAGATTTCAGACGACATCGAAGATATCTCTCATCCATGACGTTCGGTAGGACACGACAAGGCAAAACTCGTTGTAAGACATGCGGATGAAGTTGACAAAAATTGAAACATTTGGCAGGAATTGAAGCAAAATTCGACGCAGACAATATACTAAAAAAAATAAACAAGATATTTAAATGTGAGCACTTGGATTTCCTTAGTAGGCAAGAACAGGGGGAGAGGGAGCAACACAAGCAAGAAGAAATGATGAACAAGTTGGCAATTCTTAGGTCTACGAGGAAGGTGTGATGCCTGAAGATGTGGAAGTGCTATTAGTGATGAAGTCGAAGATCCAGGCAAACCTTTTGGGCAATTAGGACCAACTTTTATGTTTTAAATTTATTGTGTTTTTGTCTTGTAATGTTTTTTTTTAATTTAAATGTTATGGTTAATTTAAATATTATGTTTTATTTAAATAGCATGTTTTATAAAATTATACTTTTTATAATTAATTAAAAAACTCAAAAAATAAATTATAACATGGAAATTATTTGGTATTATAATATTGGGTAAATGTCGTTGTAGCCCAACTTTTTTAAAAAATTTCGTTTAAATGGTCCATTTTCTTTTTTAGTTTTTAAGGGGTACAAAATGTTATTTTACCTATTCTTAAAGCCCTTATGTAAAAAGTGAAGGGTGGTGCCGGTTAACCTTGTCCTAGTCAGCAAGTAGTGTGTCACACGTCAACATACCTTATCAATAACTGAGCTTGCCCTAGAAAATCTTTTGTAAAGAGCATATGCCCTGTTGCTTTCTTCTTCATCTTTTTGTATTACCTTTCCTCTGAAAAATCTCAAATATGGTCGTTTAGATGAAGATCGAACTTCATTTCGTTGGTATTTTTATAAGATACCTTGCAATTAGTTATGCAGATGGAGCAGAACAGCGGTTCAAAGATGTCGATTTCATTGGAATGAACAGGAACGAGTTTATGGGGTTCCATGAAAGATTAGCAAATGATATGTGTGTGAATGTTCACTTTTGGATACCTGATATTGATTTTCCTGATGGATTAAGGATATTAGTTACTGAAAGGAACTACCATGACTTTATTGAAGTAAGGTATGCGTGTGGTTGTGTCATGGACGTATACATATATCATCTTGGTGTTAATGTACATCAATGGATTACTAATGACAATCTGAAGTTTGTAGTCCCTCATACAACCATTTTGGTGTATCTGAAGTTAATGAGGAAGTACCTATTGAGGGAGCTTTTCAGAATGACCCACAAGAATTGCAAGGTAATATTCACCATGATCATGAACATGTTAATTGTATTCCTATGACTAAGACCATAAATGATGTGTTTTTGAGCAAGCTATGCCCCAAGGAGAAGTTAGCCCCATACAATCCATCTCATAAGAATCCATATGTTCAAATGCATAACAACGAGGAAAATCTTGAGGAAGTAACTACTTATAATGAAATGTCCATTAGAAAAAACAAAAACCTAAGTTGGATATGCTATTTGGAAATCCAAACCAGTTAAAGCATATGTTATGTAATTATGTTGTTGCTAATGGGTATCAGTTGTGCTACAAAAAATATGATACTAGGAGACTTTTAGTTAAGTGTTGTTCTAGGCAGTGTAAGTTTAGATTGCAAGCTTCATGGATGAGTGAAGAACATTCTTTCCAGATTAAGTCTGTCATAGATGAGCATAAATGTGCAAGAAATTTCAAATTGGGATCAATTGTTAGGTATGCTTAGATTGGCAGCCATTTTACAACTGGGTTCTTAAATAAGCAAAAAATAAGTGTTAAGATGCTTAAGGAAGAGGTCAAATAGACTTTAGGAATCGATGTGAGTATGGGTCAGTGTAGGAGAGCAAAGAAGCATGTTATTCAACTAATTGAAGGCACATTGGTTGAGCACTATGCAAAGCTTTGGTCATATGGTGAAGATATAAGAAGATCAAACCCTGGATCTACTGTGAAAATGGATGTGAATAGTATGACATACGGGAAGACATACTTTAGTAAGTTTAACCTATGTTTTGAGGGACTAAAGAAATGTTGGAGAGACAATTGTCGAAGAGTAATAAACTTGGATGGTTGTTTCTTAAAAGGGTTATGTATTGGAAAGTTAATATGTGTTGTTGGAAAGGATACTAATAATCATATTTTCCCAATATCATAGGCGGTTGTATGTGTGGAAAACAAAGAGAATTGGAAATGGTTTTTGGAGAATTTAAAGCATGACTTAGAAATGGCAAATGTTTTTGTTTTTACTTTGATGTCAGATCAGAATAAGGTATGCCACTTACTCTTTAATGTTATATTAACTACATGTAAGTTGTATTGATTTTATAATTGAGAATTATTGTGTAGGGGCTATTGGAAGCTCTAAAAGAGATATTGCCTACTACTGAACACAGAAATTGTGCAAAGCATATTCTTTCCAACTTTAAGAAATGATTCACTAGAGTACACTATGAGAAGATGTTTTGGAAGGCATGCAAGGCATCCACTAAGCCTTTATTCAATTCGGTAATGAAGGAAGTTCAAGTTCATAATCCTGAAGCCTTTGATTGTCTTATTGAGAAGAACCCATAGTCAGGGTGTAGAGTTTTCTTTTAGGAGGGCATGATGTGTGATGCAGTAGAAAATGGATTATCCAAGAGATTTAATAATTTCATAAGAGATGCAATAAAAAACTAATCATCACAGTGCTAGAAGAAATTAGATTGTATGTTATGGAAAGACATTTTAATTGAGCATGAAAGGTAGTTCATGGCCTGAATTTAAACCATGTCCAACAATCACAACCTTAATCAATCAGTTCAAAAAATCTCAAAGGTAAATAATTTATCATTTTATTAAATATGATCAAAACTATTAGCATAAACTTACTACTTTATTATTTCATTAGATATTAGCATGTTTTACCAACTAGTTTAAACCAGTTTGAGACAAGGAACTTGGCAGACTCTTTTTGTGGTAGATTTAGACAAGAAGACATGTTCTTGTAGAGTGTGGCAGTTAAATGGGTATGGGTGTGTGCAGCAGTTACAAACATATCCTACCTGAATAGAGATGTTGGAAGTAATGTGGATCCCATGTACTATGGAGCATTTTACAGGAACACTTACAAATATCCAATGCATGGGATGAATGGTAGAAAAATGTGGCCTTCTACTGAATTCATTCCTCCACTACCAACTTTGAGGAGGAAAATGGCAGGCAGACCAAAAGTTAATAGAAGAAAGGACTCAAGTGAAAAGCCTACAAGATACATTGTGTCAAAGGTTGGGAAGAAAATTATGTGTAGTGTGTGTAAGCAAGTTGGACATAACAAAGTTACATGTCCTCAAGTTGAGAAGCCCAAAAAGCTCAAGGTGAAGAAGAGAAAGATATCAACTAGTAAAGATGGTAATGGAGGGGAAGGAATAAATGTAACAAAACCAAATGAAGATGCAAGACCTGAAGAGAAAGGAAAAGAGGGTACACAAAAAAGGAAGCTTTTTAAAAGGATTATCAAGAAAAAACTAGGTAAAAGGGTTGAAGGGAAAAATAAAGAAGGCAATACATGTGATAAACCATTGGTTGTTGAATAGGGAAAGAGTGTCATTTTTTATCACTATGTCGTAATGGTTGAATGATGTTGGATTTAGTTTGGATGTTTGATGCATGTTATGTGCTAGAGTTGGTTGTTACAATAATAAGTGTGTTGTTATTTACATGTTTGAATCTATGACTATATGTAATGTAATGGACGTGTTTGGTTTTAATTTGATACATGTTTCCATTAGTAGTGAAAATAAGTGCATGTTCTCTATTATTATTTGTCTTTGTGGGTCCAAACAATGTACTTACTAAACATTGAAAGAAATGGCATTTTCATTAACATGAAATATGATTACAGACACATAATTCACTTATTAAACCTCACAAGAAAATACCAATACCAATCCCTTAAAACTTGTAAACTATTATCACAAAGAAAATAGCCCAACGAAGAAGTAATAAAACTTTAAGCTTCTTATTTGACCTAACCAAACTTGTAATCAACTGTGCCTCACCACTTGTGCTTATAGAGTCCACATCGTCTGCCTAACATATAGACCCATCACAGGGCCCTAACATAAAACATTTACGAGTAAGATACGAAAAGGAAAATAACCATTTTCAAGTCTAGGGCTACAGTTGAAGTTGAAGGAAAATGCAATTGATTATTACCTTTTGGGGGCAAGTATAAAAGGGTCATCCAAGATTGGACTAAGTAGTTGAGGTTCGTAATATGGCATCAAATCCACATGAACATTCCACCGATTTCATCTATCCCTTGATCTTCGTAATGTTAATTGCAAAGAAACAAGGATAACATAGAGCAAAATAGGGTAGAAATGGCCATATAGTAGTCTCATTTGTATATATTTGAGACTAAAAGGTGAAAGGACAAAATTACCCTAACGGTACTGAATGAGGATTAGTGTCTTAAAAAATCCTATTTTAAATTTTAAATTACTATTAATCTAAAAGAAACATATTCCATAAAATAACATAAAACATAGCCTGATTTTTAATTAGGTCTTCATTTCCATTTCGATGATCAAGGTTACATTTAGTTAGTTTATACAAAATTGTATGTGCTTACATAGGTCTTCAACCTCCACCATCACAACATAAACAAGACACCACTAAACAACAACATAACACATTAACCGTAACAAAAACACATCACTACATAAAGAACACGGACACAACCATACCTAATCAAAAGAAACACATCGACAACTAAAGATCACTTATTAATTAGATATTGAACTTTTTCCACCATGAAACCAAAAGTTTACACCGCCATTCCCACCACCAACACAGTCAAAGAATACACCTTTTTCTCCTTATTCTCTAAACGACGTTGCATAGCGAGCAAAACGACCCTCGTAATGACCATATCGCAACTCATTTCCTCCTTTAATCGATCGACTTCAATATTTTGGTCGGCAATCTGAGCCCCATAGTCACAAAGGATAGTGTGAAAGTCGCAAAAGTTGAGCCTATCACAAGAATTTATCGATGTGGAATCAAGTGATTATGGTGGCGAGGTAGCCATCTTGTGATTATCGTGAATACAAGAGTTATATGTTTGTCGGATTTAGTTTGGCTGAAAATGAGAATAAACAATTAGGGTTTACTTGAAAATACCATTCATTTTAAGAACCTAAGGTCCACAGTAACCCTTAGGGCCTAAGCAAAGGATCGACTTCAACTCAGCGATATGTACAGCGAACTGATTTAAAGTTGACTAAGTAGCTTATATGGATTGTGTATGGTTTGGGAAACCTAAAACAGGTAAACTGACCTATTTATCCGGTCAAATAACATTTTGTACCCCTTAAAAGCTAAAACAAAAAAGGGGGATCATTTAAACCAACAGTTGTAACATAGTTGGGCTACAGTGACATTTACCCTATAATATTGTGATAATTTCCTGCATCGGTGCTATAACACCATGGGAACACAGTGGGTGATGTGATAGATAAAGTGACACTTTTTTGATGTTATAACACTTGCTCATATCCACTAGTCTTAGGCTTTACATTGTTATTCATTTTTAATGTAACACCGTAACTTTTCAACTAAATTTTTTATTTTCAAAATCACATAATTTCAAATTATCACTTTTCAAAAACCACAATTGTTTAAATTATCACAAAAAACAAATCAATAATCGTTTGATAATAATCCAGGATCCTCTAAAACATAAACTCCATCTCATGTGTACAATCAAGCCAGCGTCTTCCCGTGATCCTGAGAAGTGCCTAAAACACATATCACATAACACGGTTAGCACAAAGCTTAGTGAGTTCTTCAAAATACCACACACGTCTCATTATCCTTTCATTGCTATATCTCAATAGAGACCCTTCGGTCAATGTGTCTCAGTGGGGACCCTCCGATCTCACAACTCGGGTTAGACCCTCCGGTCCTAATGTCACACCCCCAAACCTGAACGGCGGAAACGTTTGGGGGCGGATGACTTCATGTGGTAACGTAACAAATGAATACATAGTAAAGAAAGCAATACAACCATCATATATATAATTGAAAGTTTACATTTGTCAAAAGTTACATGTTCAAAACCAATTACAATATGATGTCAAAATATGAGATTAAACTGGCGCCGCAGCATCCCTTCATCAAAAGCATAATGATACCTGAAATTACTGATTTCCTGGGACATACAAGTAATTTTGAAAGAGTAGATCAGCATTTAAGCTGGTGAGTTTCATAAGTATTTAAATGACAATGTTTGTATGAAATGAAATGTTTTGTCTTTGTTTGTTTGTGTTTAGAAAATCCTATATTTTCTACTAGTATAAAAGTAGCCTTCACTCAAGACCAATGTTTGTTTCTAAAATGTATGTAAGTGTAAAATAACAAATGTGTTTGAAAACCTTGTAAATCAATGCATTTTTAATACCCCATGTGAGTTTTATAACCATACTATTGACTCGGAATGCCTATACACAACGTTCTTCAGGCGTTTGGAATGTTATGACGTTTGTCACCCCAAACGGTGGACTGCAGCTAACAGTCAGGGCGCGGGTTGTCAAGCCCGTATAGATCTATACACAAACACCATGCTCCCCCTCCAAGGGATTCTGGTATATAATACAGGACTTGAAATGTGTACTCGAACGTACGTGAAGTTAGTGTCTCACAAAAACCGTGGTATAAAAACAGATCTACTTGTTAAAATGTTACGTTTGTTCTTCTATATGAAAGTGACTTCTTGAAATTCATGTTTCTAGTACATAAGAGTTAGAAATTTGTTCATAAAACTATACCTATTATAGTTTTCTAAAAGTGTGTCTCGTTTGTTTAGAAATACCTAGAAAAGGAATCATTTGTTATGAAAGCATAGATTTTTGGTGTAGAGTCTAAGATAGACAAGTATACATATAATCTAAGAAAAGTTTAGTTTATACATGCATTACAACAATTTATATTTCAAAAGATAGAATGATATTTTAACATATGTTATATATATGAAAGTTCCCTATAAAGTTTGTAAATCGCATGTGATTTGGATATATAAAAGCATATAAAATAGTTCTTTATGTAACACACGATAATACTCGTGTGTTTTACTTGTAATCCCCCCCTTGAAAGCATATAAAAGAATTTATAGAACATTTAAAAGGTAAATTAAGGGGTATGAACTCACTTGAAAGTTTGAAGATAGCGAGATGGAAAACCGGGCAGAGTTTCGTCTCGAGAAACGGATTTTTCTCGGGATTCTCGGGAGTGAAATCGACCCTCAGGACTTGAGCAAAAAGACCAGAGCTTCGGGTTTGAACGGGCACGGAAAACGAGGCAAGATCGTGAGAGAAAGGAGAGAAATGAGCATTTTTTTCGGAAAGCCTTGCATTCTATTTATAGGGGGGTCTGAGAAGCCTCGTACGCGGGGCGTACGCTCGTACGCAGCGCGTACGCGTACGTCATGCATGACCGAAGCCTCAACTGCCTCGGCTTCGGATGGGACGGCGGGTCGAATGGGACGGCGGGTCGGATGGGTCGGTCGGACGGGCGGGTCGGACGGGTCGGTAGCCTCGCATAGGGCGACGTGGACGATCCGAGGCCAAGGCCCTCGGGTACGCAGGGCGTACAGGGTTACGCGGCGCGTACCTCGGATGAGGACGCTGACTCCTCTTCGGATAATCCGGATTTTTGAATTAAATAAATATATAATTTATTTAATAAACTTCAAAAAATCATATCTTCTTCATACGAACTCCGTTTTCGATGGTCTTTATATCCACGCGTAGGTGAGACTACGCTCTACAACTTTCGTTTAGATTCCGTTGGCAAATTCCAAAATTATTTTTATTATTTATTTATTAAAATGACGTGATTAAGGAATTTCTTTAAAAATTCATAACTTCTTTATCTGACGTCGGTTTTTGCCAGACTTTTTACCGCTGAAATACCATTGTCGAGACCTTCGATTCTCGTTTAGGTCATTCCGGCCAAAAGTCGCTCGATCTTCGATTCAAGTTTTTAGTTGTCTGTTGCTAAGCCGAACTTGAAAAATCATAACCTCAATATACAAAGTCGGATTTGGGCGTTCTTTTTACGTACGATCATGGATTAAAGACATTTAAACATAGAAGGAATTTAAATAGAACTTTTTGGGCATTTTATTATCAAAGTTAATTTTATTAACTCAAAAGTGGTTACAATACTTGACTTTTTAGGTCATTACAAAGAATAGAAATATCGGGTTGTCACACCTAACTCAGTAAAGCTCGGAACAATACACAACATAAATCACAAAGACATAATGCAGGATATCACAATTGTCAATATAAGCATACAAGACCATCCGGTCACACAATGTCATTACTCATGGTAAGTATAGTGAGAAGACTCACCTCGTAAGTAAGCAAGTAATCATCGTAACCCTCGAACGGTCTAATCCTCACATACACGTCATAATCATCTCTAATTAACACGTATCACCTCAACCTAAATAAGTTAAGCTAACCTCTTTCTCTAACCCTTAGAAAGGGTAAAAGACCATTTTACCTCTCCATGGTCCCCATAATCCATGTCTTGACCAAACCCTAAAAGTCAACAGAAGTCAACACTCGAGTCAACAGTCCATGTTGACCCAACTTGTCGAGTGCATCTATGTGACTTGTCAAGTTCCCTCGTTTCCTCAGAAATGTCATGAAAATCCAACTTAACTCGTCGAGTTGTCCCGTCAACTCGCCAAGTTACAACGCGTCCAGACTCTTCGGGGAAAACCCTAACCGACTCGTCGAATCAGCTCATAGACTCGTCTAGTCCCTTCAGTTCATTTTCTCATTTAGACGTTTTTAGGCAGAAATGATGTCTCATACTCTGGATCTAACCTTCTAAGGCTCACTTATCATGTAAAGCTGCAAGTTTTACTTTCATGTATGGCATCTAGGGCTCAAAATGCCAAAACAAGCTCCATAAAG